>NC_139219.1:137384904-137984904 GCF_055691185.1 Crinia signifera
AACTAAGGAGTATCCTAGATATCTTCAGGAACTTTGGCTGCTGTGGAACTACTGTCCACGTTTCCCTGCACCATATGCTGTGTAACAGCTCTAACATACATAGGAATAGGCATAGAGAATTGTTGTAGGGGTGCTCTGGTGTGCTTTGGTCTGGACAAGTCCAGCTGTATTGCTCCTATTCTCTTTTCCAAGTAGATTAGCTGTAGACCTTGAAGGGGCTTTACATCTACATGCTCCATTTTATGTGTGTGTGTGTGTGGGGGGGGGGGGTGGACAAAGAGCTCACATGAATTGACAACAGCATTACTATATTTAACTAATATTATATACTATAATATTAAAATAAGACAACCAATGTGATTAATTTGCAAGCTGGTGACCGAATTATATTATACATTAAGTGCAATATTGATGACTTTATACCAGACAATCTCTGCAAATAAGTTAAAACATAAATGTAGCTGACAATCCATGACACATTTTAAAATCACAAGATCCTCTTTATTCAGAAGGATATAGCCCAGTGAGTGCAGTATTAATGCTCCCACTCTCCAATCAGAGAAATAATGATTCCGGTGGGAATTACTGAGAAAAATCACTACTTATAGTTATAAATAATGACAAATACAAAATTGATAAATTAAAAACTTATTGTAACATTGTTAAATCTGTATCAAATATAATAATGTTGTTTTTTGTTTTTATTTAAACTTACTGCTTTATACTGTACAGAATTTATTTTTCTTTCTAAATAAGCCCATTGGCAATCAAAAGTCTCTAAGAACTCCACAGAAAAAAAATCTAATAAAAAATAACAGATAATGCAACTGTCCAAAAGTGACTTTGAAATGATTGGAGCTAGACAATAATTCATTATACAGCAAATCAAAAATAAATTCTCAAGCAGGCAAAATGTAGTTGATTGATCAGCAAAGGCTTTGACAGGGTGGATTACATGAATTAGGTCAATATAATACAGAGTTATTTTCAAAGCATTCAGGGAAGATGTTGATGATGATAGCAGTCCCATCTTTGATTTGGATGCATCCATATTGTATACCATTATGCATAATATAGTAAAGTAGTTTTCATATTACCTAAGTGTAGTGCTATGTTAAATGTATACTCAACCCTCACCAATTGCCCACGTCCATCTAGATTATTTACTTTTTTTATTTGCTTTGTGTTGTACCTAAGCTTACATTTACTGTACTTATGAGGTGTCAAATAGTATAATAATAAGAAAGTATATGTGTAGCCTCCATACTACTACTGCTACTACTACTGCTACTACTACTACTACTACTGCTACTACTATAATAATAATAATAATAATAATAATAATAATAATAATAATAATAATAATAGATGTTTCTTCCAGGTAGACCCATATTTCAGCATTTACAGTACAAAATAGGAAATGTCTGAAATACATATGGTAAAGCAGAGCATATAACAAATCTTTATGCTGTGCATTAAATATTAAATCTGCACCTTGGGAGCATATCTGTGCAGATGCAAAGTTTGATGCACAGCATTGTAGGTATTAGTAGGCAATGAGCACACACATGGGCGATCCCCTAACAAAGCAAGAGTCAGAAAACACTTTAATGTTTAAAGATTTTAGAGTGTGTGCAGATGTAAAGCACAAAGCAATCACTTAGCGATTGCTAGATGAAATCTAGTTATAATGCAATAGATGGCAGAGATTTATGCACAAACAGGTTTAATGGCAGTACATACTGTATGGAGTTGTCTTTACACAATGCTCAGACCTGAAAAATCATCTAAACTGTTAGGTAATATCTGTAAGGTAAGTAACTGTGAGCCATATTGACTTATTTAAAATCTCATTGTTCTGAACAACCTGGAATTGCTTTAATCTTGTCAGTATCCATCTCTATTTCTCTGCCAGATATGTCATGACTTAAAAAACTTGATGCTACTGTATGTTTCTTGAAGTTTAGTGTATAGACCATAAGTTCAATCAAGGACTAAATATATTCAAAATGTTTTTCATTATAGATGAGAATTTTGTCTAATAAATAAAAACATATTTGTTTAAAATGTCTCTGAATACTAATCTCACAAAATGTTGAGATGCTACTGGTGCATTTACTAATTCAAAAGTAGTCAGCAATTCCCAAGTAGTCAGCTCAAATCTGGATAAAAACATTCCTCTAAAATCTTTTTTTTTATTAAATAGCAGTAAGATAAAATAGCTATAACACAATTAGATAGATAGCAGCATGCATTTTGTAACGTCTTATAAAATATTTAATCTAAAGATAAAATCAGGTATACTATGAAAATAAGCCCTTATTATCCAATATCCATGTTGATAATATAAATGTTATCTGTATGTGAAGCATGGTGTACTTGGGAAAATTATAGCAGCGATTCATTAAAATAGAATATTCATTTAGCTTTAATAACAAAATACAATTTTACTTGTAAATTCTGATTCAATTATGGGCTAAGATATAGTGAAAGGTTTATTTGATAAATGCAAATGACAATGTTCATCTGTGAATTAATCAATTGGTAGTTAGTTTTCTATTTCTTTGTATACCAATAAGGCACTTTGCTGACTGTAGCATTGGGTAATTACATCACTTTTAGTTATAATTACCTATTAGCTGTATACTGTATACTATAAATAAAACATATTCTAATAATAACAATAAAAATAAAATAAAAATAAATAAAAATGTTTAGTTTTATAATTATTATAAAAATCATAATTAAATTATGAAAAAAATGATTAGCCTAGTATTTATTCACTTGTAACACATAAATACCCTTTATCCTTTCCAAAATAGCCAATTGCTAGTTAGATGAGGGTTTCCCTAATAATGGAGTCATTAAATTCTGTCAAGCAATCTTTGGAAATGCTTTCCAGACCCTGAGTTCAATTAGAGTAACACAAAAGTCCTTTTATATTTATTTTATCAAATAATAATTAAAAGTCAAATGTGCATTTACATAAGACAGTGCATTGTCCATTAACTTGTGCATACATTCTAAATGATGGTTCAGCATTAGTGCCACAGGTGTTCCTTCTCTGTATCTGTTCCAATTCATTTATGTCCTTTTTAAGGTGCGTTGCCCAGAACTGAACACAATATTCCAAGTGTGGTCTCACCAATGCCTTGTAAAGAGGCACTATCACAT
Source organism: Crinia signifera (assembly GCF_055691185.1). Classification (NCBI taxonomy): domain Eukaryota; kingdom Metazoa; phylum Chordata; class Amphibia; order Anura; family Myobatrachidae; genus Crinia; species Crinia signifera. Next base: position 137,388,079 of record NC_139219.1, read on the forward strand.
TGGCATCCATTGAATCCATACCCCTCTTAATGCATGCCAGTGTCCGGTTTGCTTTTGCTGCTGCACTTGAGCAGTATGCACTATTACTAAATTATTCATCTATGATGACCCCCGAGTCCTTCTCTACATCAAAATTCCCTATAATATCTCCATTTAGCCTATAAGTACCTTGTTCATTTTTGTTCCCATAATGAATTACTTTACATTTTTCAACGTTAAACCACATTTTACACCTTTCTGCCCACGTTTCCAGTTTATTTAAGTCACTTTGTAGTGTTTCCACATCATCTCCTGAGTTAATTTCTACTCAATTTTGTGTCATCTGCAAATATTGCAAATTTACTCACTATGTCACTAATGAATATATTATATTAATATATTAATGAATATAGTAAACAAGGTGGGTCCCAATATTGAACCTTTTGGGACTCCACTTTGGACCTTACCCAATCTGGAATTTATGCCATTTACTACCACTGTCCCCGATTGTGCAACCAGTTTTTAATCCCATTACAAATTTTATCTCCTAACACTAAATTACCTAGTTTCATTAATAACCTTTTATGAGGCACAGTTTCACTCAACAGATTTCAAGCAGTATTAATTAACAGATTTCCCTAAGTCCTGCCCCACACTGGCGAGCGCAGCGAGCCACCGAGCCCGAAGCGTGGCGAGCGGATGCGGATACCTGTGAAGCCCGCGAAGGGACGCGGATACCTGTGAAGCCCGCTTGTGGCTCCCTACGCTAGCCACACTTTATAAAATCAACTCCACGCCGACGTGGATAGTGGGGGTATGAAAAGGTCATAGGACACGTACCGCCACCCCTCGTGGGCTCGCTGCGCTCGCCATGCTTCGGGTTGCCGTGGATAGTGGAATTAACAAGGTCCACAGCTGTTACGTCGAATAGTGTCATTGGGAACAGGTTTAATAGTGTACCCCTAGACCCTACTAAATTTAGACGCTTTACCATCTAAATTTAGATGCCCCCATCTTAGCGGTTTGCAGGGAGTCTGGATTTAGACGTCTAAATCTACAATTGAAAAGAAGAAAAGAATGTCCCTTAGTTAGGTGCACCTTACAGAGAAGAATCTAAAATATAACTTTTATTATTTACGTTCATAAAAGGCTGCGATAGTTTAAAACCATATAACAAACAGGGGTGGGTAAACACACATAAAATATGGGGTGGCAGGCAGGTGTCCGCTGATAAGAGCTGGAATATTAGGATTTAATTATATCTGCAAGGATGGTAGTATATAGGGCTGTTATTGGACCAGTGCTGTGTCTGGTACTCGGATAAAGCTCTGCTAAAGAGTCTGGCTTTTAGCCCTAGTCTGTCAAAATAGTTGTATGTGCTCAGTTACAATAACACAGTTGCCGTGTTTATGCTAATCACTGGCAATATTAACACTAAACTGCAGCTATGATAGTCGTAGCTTTTCCTACATGTAGTCTCTCTATGAATATCAGAGAGACCTTACCACACGTGAATTAGTGTGTAATTGGAAGGAAGTGGGGGTATGGCTAGGTTAGGTATGTCGCCCAACAGCACTAGTACCCCTAAGTACTAGAGTCCCAATGAAGGGTACCCCTAGTCTGAGCACAGAACAGGCTGGAAGCCCTGATAAGGGCTATCAAGTCTGGATACTACTACACATCAATCAAAATTGCATTGTAAGAAAAATAATAAATCTATCAGCGGAACACTGCTGTCTGCACACCGCTAGCCGGCGCGCTTCGCAGTTAAGCTTCCTCAGGGCCTGAGGAAGCTTAACTGCGAAGCGCGCCGGCTAGCGGTGTGCAGACAGCAGTGTTCCGCTGATAGATTTATTATTTTTCTTACAATGCAATTTTGATTGATGTGTAGTAGTATCCAGACTTGATAGCCCTTATCAGGGCTTCCAGCCTGTTCTGTGCTCAGACTAGGGGTACCCTTCATTGGGACTCTAGTACTTAGGGGTACTAGTGCTGTTGGGCGACATACCTAACCTAGCCATACCCCCACTTCCTTCCAATTACACACTAATTCACGTGTGGTAAGGTCTCTCTGATATTCATAGAGAGACTACATGTAGGAAAAGCTACGACTATCATAGCTGCAGTTTAGTGTTAATATTGCCAGTGATTAGCATAAACACGGCAACTGTGTTATTATAACTGAGCACATACAACTATTTTTGACAGACTAGGGCTAAAAGCCAGACTCTTTAGCAGAGCTTTATCCGAGTACCAGACACAGCACTGGTCCAATAACAGCCCTATATACTACCATCCTTGCAGATATAATTAAATCCTAATATTCCAGCTCTTATCAGCGGACACCTGCCTGCCACCCCATATTTTATGTGTGTTTACCCACCCCTGTTTGTTATATGGTTTTAAACTATCGCAGCCTTTTATGAACGTAAATAATAAAAGTTATATTTTAGATTCTTCTCTGTAAGGTGCACCTAACTAAGGGACATTCTTTTCTTCTTTTCAATTGTCCATTTATCTTGTCCTAAGGTAGCACACCTCTACCAACATCTCTATAGATTATTGTTATTCAGGGGTCCTTCCTATATTGTAGTCCTGTGCGATCACCCCAAACCCCCTCCCCCTCTGACGTCTAAATCTAGACTTCTAAATTGCCGGAGGAGTCTAAATTGCCGGGTTGTCAGCGTTGCGCAGGACTGCAGGGAGTCTGGATTTAGACGTCTAAATCTAGACTTCTAAATTGCCGGAGGAGTCTAAATTGCCGGGTTGTCAGCGGTGCGCAGGACTGCCTATTTCACTGTGGAACTACAAGTACCACAGTGACCTGTCAGCGCTGGGTGCACTGCTGCTGCCCAGCGCTATGCTGATAACGTAGCTTACATAAGGAAAGCAGCCACGAGCTGCGCTGAGAACAGCTAGAGCGACACGCTCACAGTAAACACAGAGTCTGGCAGACTGACAAGTTTCAAAGTTTCACTGTGCGCGCGGTGGCGCCGTGAAACTACACAAGTACCTCTGTTTTTTTCTAAAAAGACTATAACCTTCTATGTTAGCCTCCCACTTATGTGATTCATTCCACCAAGTTTCAGTAATACCTATGAGATCAAAATCTTCCTCCAAAACTAGGGTCTCTAGTTCTCCCATTTTACCAGTTAAACTCCTAGCATTCAGATAAAGGCATTTCAGATCTCGTTTTTCCTTTGCCCTTGTCATGTTTTCTGTTACAGTTGCAGAAGGTTCCTTAAACGATAAATCGATATCATGGACAATATTTGGACTTTGCTGTGTGTCTCTCATACACTTTTCATATACCTTGTTCCCATTTTCCTCCCTTCCTCTTGCTTCTTCCACAATGTAGCTGTCTTTGCCCTCTATTCTACACTAATTTATTGGTTTAAGGTTTCTTACTATACCCTCCCCCCGCCCTCTAGTTTAATATCTCCTCAAGCCTTCCCACCAGTAGCGCACGCAGGGGGGGTTTCTGAGAACCCAGAAACGCCCCCAGGAGTCTAAGGACCATAGGCTGAAAGCTGAGGGTCCCCTCTTTCCAGGAGTTCAAGAATTTTAAAAATCGGCCCTTGGGAACCAGGGATATCTGACTTCAAAGCATTGGTCCCCATCCAAGCCTGCTAATTGCTATTCCCAGTCAGATATTTCAGGTTCTGTCTAACTTGGAGTTTTGCTGAGGGTATATTCCAAAATCTGTGACTCTCCCACTTTGTGGGACACTAGTAGCTTGTCTCTACTGTTCCCAGAACCAGAGATATAAGCCTTCCAGCAGCTGGTTACTGCTCCAGCTCCACACACCCGGTATGTAGTTTTAAATACTCATTAGCAGATTGCTCTGCCTCCTGAACTCTGATCCCCTAGTCCCCAGTACCATTTGGTAGGTGGGATTCTCTAGTTTTATTTCCATGAAAATCTAAGAAATCTGTTTCCGGGAACTGGAGATATCTGCAGTAAAGCAAGCTGTCCTCCCACCAGAAAATTATGAATAATAAGCCCACTCCACTATACACCCCTCCTCTGCATATTAAACATCCTGTACAACCCTGGAAGTTATGTATCAGGGCCCCTTCATTCAGCCCAATGCCCCCTTCTCCCCCCCTCATCTCCCACCATCTGTGCAATAAAGGGGTAATTAGGAAATTACTGATCCAGGCCCTACATGCTGAGCGGTTGATACAATACCCCCTACCACCCAGGGGACATCAAAGCTTCCTCCACCCCTACCACTGGAGGATCGGTAGGGGCCCCAATACATTGCTATGCCCAGGGGTCTACACTGTTGTTATATATATGTGTGTTGGTCTATCTCTAATACTTTAACTGACCCGGCATATACTGGGTCACCTAAGTGTCCATCTCCGTGCTTTGCTCCACCCCTCTGGAAACCCCCTTCTGAAAATCCTGCATTTGCCCCTGCCAAGAGCACCTCTGCCCCCTCGTCATTCAGGAGCAATCCATCATGGCAAAAGAGATAGCGCCTGACCAAGAAGTCCACCCAGCGTTCTAGGAACTCAAATCCCTCCCTCCTGCACCAGTCTCCCTGGGCTAGCTCGTTGCACAAGCAATATTTCCGTGATTATTACCTTAGATGTCCTCGCCTTAAGTTTATTGCCTAGATCCCTAAAGTATTTTTTGAGGACATCCCATCTACCACTGACTTTGTCATTGGTGCCAACATGCACCAAGACCGCTGGGTCTTACCCAGCCCCTCCCAATAATCTGTCCACCCGGTCCGCGATATGATGTACCCGAGTACCCGGGAGACAACAGACTGTACGCCTATCATGGTCCCGATAACAGATTGCCCTATGAACTTTCCTAAAAATTGAATCCCCTACCACCACCATCTGCCTTGGGCCCTTCCTCTCTGAATTACCCTCCCTGCCAGAGGGGGTCTTCCTCTGTTTGCTAGAGGAACTCTTCCCTGCCAGCTCCCCAGCTCCTCACTCTCAACCATAGTTTCTGCGTCCATTTGGGCGTATCTACTAGGGTTTGGTAGTTCAGAGCTTGCCTGTCACTTCCTCCATCTTATATTCCTCCTAGACCCTCTAACTGTTACCTAGCTACCAATCATCTCTTCCTCGCTTGACTCAACAATTGACCCCCCCCCCTGGACCTCCTGTTCCTTTTATGCAACAACGGTAAGCTGCAAACTCTGCTCAAGGTTAGATATGTCCCTCAGTGTTGCAATGTGATGCTCTAGATCCTTGACCTTCGATTCCAGAGCAATCACCTGCTTGCATCTGGTACAGACATATTCACCTTTGAACCCAATGGCCATCGGCGAATACATCTTACAAGATGCACACTGGTGGAGATTCTCAACCTTGTTCCCACTCATTTTTACCTTGTTGTAGAAACTGCTATTAAATCACACCAATTAGTATTAAATAACAGTACAATAGTATTACAGAACAGTAATTAACAGTAATCAAATGAAAAGAAACTTATCTGTCCTGCAATCGTCTGCCCTCCTCACAGTGTCTGGCCACGCTGTCTGGTGCGCGATTTTGTGTCCGTCTTTATGTGAAGATTGCTATTTTGCACTTTGTGGACCCTTTAACAGGTCAGGTACCTGGCTTCAAGCAAAGGAAAAAAAAACAGAAACAGAAGGGACAGAAGCCTCTTGCACCCTGGTTTAACCCCTTACTGGATGTAACTCCTTCTTGGATATAACTCTGCACTTATACAATGGCACTTTACCCAATGGCACTTTATATTCACAAGCTCAATATATTCACTTGCCCCCTGCTGTTTTGTACTGCTGATACTAATCAGCTACCCTGAAACTAATGAGCTTATGTATTGCTGTGATAACGCTGATTCCATTGATGTGATGATCACAATTCCTTGATGTGCAATAATATCAGATAAACATGTTAGTATGCATAATACAGTATATGAGGTCTATTATCACTATACAGTACCATTGGATCTACTATGAGGATCCTGCAGAATTGAAGAGAATAGCTGCTGCCATTAGCACTAATTTTGGAATGTGTTCTTTAAACCACCAAGCTTTACTTTTATTTATATAACAGTAACATACAATGAGGTAAATGACTGAGGAGGCACTGGCTAGTATCAAAACCAGATATATGCCCACACATATATGACCCTCAGTGTTCATGTGGGCATTAAAAAGGTGCAGCATTATATACTGCTGGAAATTTGGTGAGATTTAATCAGGGAAGTGTGGACAAGGTAGGCAGGGGTGGCAATGTATTTATAATATATTCTATGTTTTTTCTTATAAATTGTATAATTAAAACTCTGGATCACACTTGCCAACATTTAGGTTTTTGCTTAAAACAGGGAGCAGCCAGGTCAGCAGAACAGGGGGCGGACATCTGAAAAGGGGACACTTATAGACAAACGCAAGCAGGGTCTCCTTGTTGCCCAGAAACCCTCCTCCTCTTGGCAAGTGGCTCAAATTATTACAACAAAAGCAACACAGATGTAGGCATGCTCATTGTTATGGTGTCCAACAGCTCATGCTTTTTTCATTCTAAACTTACACCCATGACATGGAATCACCATGCTGTGATACTTCTGCTCAGTCCATTTCTATGAACAGTGGGAGCGAATTTATTGCTTTTCTATGAGCAGTGGAAGAGCAAATTGTATGCAAATGTGTGGTGAAGGGATTGTGCCAATCGTCATTGGAGTGGAACATAGGGATTAGTTTAGCAATAATTTGCGTGGTTACATCTGTATATTATACAGTTTAAGGGATAGAGTGGACCTGCTGCACATGCCCATTCTACTAAATGCATGTGTGGAGTCCACAATCAGTGCACTGAAGAAGAAACAGAAGCCTTACCATGAGATGTGAAATTGTGTGCAGTACATGTTCTATTATGGAAATGTATTTATTTATTATAGTATGTTTAACAATTCATGACCACTTATTTATATTATTTAAAAGTTTGATACAGTCTTTACTATAGACCATTGATTACATATTAATACTGTAACAAAATTGTGTTAAATATTAATACTGTATCCAATACAGTACCAGTGTATAAAAAGACCTATGTTTACATAAATGTCTAGGGTCATTATTATGTTCTTCTACTGCCCCCACTCTTGCTCCAGCATTTTGCAGAGTGGAAGGGTTTGGACTAGAGATGTGCAGGCTCTGATTTACTCTGATTTACTCTGATTTCAAAGCAGGATCTTATTGGCTATCCCAAATCACATGACAGTTGTTGACAGTTGATAGCCAATAAGATCCTGCTTTGAAATCAGAGTAAATCAGAGTAAATCAGAGTCTGCGCATCTCTAGTTTGGACTGAATTTGCCCCCCACCCCTTGCTTTTTTTTTTCACAGTCACAGCTAAGCTCCACTAATACGTGATATTCTAAATTCAATAACTGTATTCCCAATGTTGCCATGTTTATTTATATGGCAGTATGAGTATAAGTATTTATCCTTACTTCTTTAACTTTAAGATGTATGCAGATTACTTACAGGAAGCCAGTGTCTCTGGGCAATTGTTTTCTTTTTCTTATATTACTGAAAACAGATGACATTTAGTTACAGAATCATTAATGGATTGTAGTGATTTAAACTAATTTGTCACGTAAATCCATCTATTCTGTCAAGTTTATAATCATTTAATATTTAGCTTTGTTTGACTTTATACACAGACATTTTCTCCTTTCATGCACTCATTATAACATCTTTGTGGGACTACTAATTGTTGCAGATCAAAAATTCAACATAACCAAAATAATGAGAGGATTTGTGTTTGAGAGTAAATCTTGCTTATTTGAGACCGCTCATGTGTGATGGAAGACTGAGAGTTTTAACAAACAGATGGATGTTAGCTTTTCTTTAAAGAAACCAAAACATATTACAATTCAACCTTTTCAGCTCATTCTATTTGCCTGATAAGACTAAAAGTTCTCAAATAATGAAACAAATCGGTGTAGTAAGTGTATTCAATTTTAAACACTAGGTTAAACACTAGGTGTAGTTCACTATTTAAAATAGAGATGTGCAGGTTCAGATTTCCCAGATAAACTCGGATCTCAAATCGTGATTTAATTGGTTATCGGCTGTTACATGTTTGGCTCCAATATATGTGATAGTCAGATAGTGAATAAAATCCCGCTTTGAGATCTGAGTAAATTCGGGTAAATTCAAACCTACATATCTTAAACCTATGTGAGTTTTTCATAATTTTTTTTTTGCTAATAAAATTAACTTATAGTTTTGTCAACTAAAATACAGTATATCTTAAAGCGAACTAGGAAGTTGGGCAGGAGACTCTGCAGCCAGTGCCACTCAGGGATGGGGGGGGGGGGGGGCTAAGAAAAGTATAGTTCTGTCCCTGAGCGCAGCATACAAACTCCCAGCAGCCCAGAGTGGCCAGGTCCAGCCCCACACTGCAAGTGTCAGCGACTGGGTGACAGCCCTGCCTTCCCGTCACCAGCAGCCATTAAGGGCCCCCGGGGAGAAGCATCCATGCTGCACCTTCCGCCGACAGGCATCTAAAGTGCGCAAATATCCCTTCTGCTGTCTCTGGCTCCCAGCAGCTCATCTGACACCACCTGCGAAAAAGACTTAGACTGCTGCCGCTGTGCAGGCACTGCTGAGGCCGCTACAGCAGCTGAAATATAAGCCTGCATGCAGTGTGCAGGACTGATTGGGGCCCTGGGGGCCGAACCCAGAAACATGCACCACCATCAGGAGAATCCTGGGGAGCAGCAGCTCAGCGAGCCCAAGGACATGAAAGGTACCTTTGCCTGACCCCGCTCTCACCCATCTCTCTTTGTCTGACTACCCTCTATCTCTCTCTGCCTAACCCACCTCCCACCCAATCCCTCTCTGCTAAGAACCACTGTCACCCATCTCTCTTTGACTGACCCCCCTCTCTCTCTCTCTGTCTAACCCCCCTCCCTCCAATCCCTCTATGCCTGACACCAATGTCACCCATCTCTCTTTGCCTGACCCCTCTCTCTCTCTCTGCCTACCCCCCTCTCACCCATTGCTCCCTCTGCCTGAACCCACTCTCACTCTCGCTCTCTTGCATAACCCCCCTCTCTCTGCTTGACCTCCCCTCTCACCCCCTCTCTCATTGTACCTGACCCCTCTCTCTCTTACCCTTAAATCCTCTCACCGCCTTCTCTCTATCCCTGACACCCTCTCTATTCCCTCTAATTTCCTCACTATCCCTGATGCACCCCTCTCCCCCTGACATTATTTATTTCTCTCTGACACTCTTGTTTCTTTCTTTCTCCATGATTCCCTATCTCCCTCTCTCTCTCCCCCCCTCTCTCTTCCCCTCTCTCTCTCCCTCCCCCTCTCTCTCCCTCCCCCTATCTCTCCCTCCCCCCTCTCTCTCTCCCCCTCTCTCTCTCTCCCCCTCTCTCTCTCCCCCTCCCTCTCTCTCTCTCTCTCTCTCTCTCTCTCTCTCTATCTATCTATCTATCTATGGGGGGCACCAACCTTTACCTTGCCTCCGGGCGACATGGACAAACTTATGCCACTGGTTCTTGTTGGATTAGTGTTTCTTGTCTTTCCAGTACTGTTTAGTTTCAAACTGGAAGCAAATAAAAAAGAGTAAAAAAGGAAGCATCTTGGCAAATCCAATTTTCACTGCAGGTATAAAGTAGAGCATTGTATGTAGAGAAATTTGCAGTTATGAAGGAGTGGCCAGTATTCAATTAATATATGCAATATAAGTCAGAAATTTCCCTGAATGCAGAAATAATAAATGCATCTGCACCCCGTTAATGTTTATTCTGGGAGAAAATTGAACTTTTTTTTTTTCTCCTGACTTCAAATCAGTTCCAAACTGATCAAGCAATTGTATATCACACTATTTGAAAAGTTATCTGCAGAATTTTAACATTTGCATTGAAGCTTTATTCAAGTCCATTCGCTCCTACATGCGCTCGCACAGGGAGCAATGTTTGGCATCTGCACATGCGAAGTTCTATGCATGTGCATATTCTGGGTGTGAGTGGGCATGGTAAACTGCAAGTTCCCCATCTTTTTTGCACCCACCAGTGCTGGTTGAGGGCGTGGTATGGTGACAGATGGACGTGCCCATGGGAACGCCCAGCTTTTCATGGGTGTTCGCATGAAAACACTGGGCAATCCCATGGAAATGAGGCATTGACACAAATGCCAGGGGCGGGCAGCTGCCCGCCCTGTCCTTGTACAGAGCAGGTGCAAAGCTAAGACACCTGAGAGTGTCTCAGATTTGTGTGCTCATTCCACATAATTTGATTGTCGGCCACCATAGAATGATGTGGTCTTCACCCACAAGGCTGTGAATGGATCCATTCACACCCGTGCGGGCTAATTTGGCGAGCGAGAGGGTGCGGCAGCTGGACGAGTGGTGTTAAATTCTCACACAAAGCTGCAAACTTCACAAGACTGCGTGTTAGGACCTGCAGAAAAGTGTGAAGTGGGCTGCAGGCTTAAATGCATTGATGAATACATGAACTAAATCTCCACTGTTAATTAAAATTAGTTAATTTAGTGAGTGCAAATATATATATATATATATATATATATATATATATATATATATATATATATATATACATATACAGTTCCAGTGTAACCAGAAAGGGCACTCCCCACCATTTGCAGGTAAAGTAGCTCTTTAATCACAAGGCGTCATTTTGATCCATGTCTGACATGGATCAAAATGACGCCTTGTGATTAAAGAGCTATTTTACCTGCAAATGGTGGTGAGTGCCCTTTCTGGTGACACTGGAACTGTTTGTATATTTCGGAATTTGGATTCCTTAAGGAGCACCGCCGAATCACAGTCGCTGGATGTGAGTGCAGATTCCTGGATTATATATAGATTTATATATTAAACTTTTTTTAAACAAATAATCATAATCCAGATTCCTGGATTATATATATATATATATATATATATATATATATATATATATATATATATAACTTTTTTTAAACAAATAATCAATATATCTGACGGCTGCTAAACCACAAAGTTCCCTGAGGGCTATGAAACACAAAACAACATAAACTTCCCAATAGTGGTACAGTGACCATTTGTAGTAAAGGCCATGTTCCCATCCAAGTTTTCAATGAAACACCGGTTCTCTCAAGGTAAAAATTTATTAAATTCTTCAATGAAGTGTCAAAAAGATGTTACAGCTGTACAGTGATTACCCAACGCATTCCGTCTAGATTGACTTCGTCAGGGGAACAATTAGCATCTCCTAGTGCATTTTAGACCTCATGATTTCCTGCTGGAATGTTAGTGGATGCTTTTTTTTTTTGAGGGAGATTCTCCTTATTCCTAAATCTTAATTGGTAATCAATTGAGATATTTGATATATATATAAAGTGCTGGAAAATATTAAAACCGTATATATATTTATAATGTGTCTCCTACACCTTTCCTGTTGGTCCTATAATCAGACCAATTTTAAGGATGATATTCGATTCGTCCTGAGTGGACAACAGCAACTTGTAGTCTCCCAATGGGACCTCTATCTCCTACAGGAAAGGATAGCAGGAAGTTATCATGATGCTCCACACACCAGAAGTCAGACATTTTGTTTTTTACACTAATTACAACAGATATAGGTACTTTTCATAGAAAAACAAGTGGAACATTTTAAGAAATGAATACCTTGCTGAGCATTAACAATTGGAATTGAAATGTTATTTGTGTTTTTTTGTGAGATTGCCACAGGAAAATGGAGACAGTAACTCAATTGCACAACATTTAAAACACAACTCACACAATACACACCTTGGGTTTGACATTTAGTTACACATTTGATTAAAAATGTACTGCATTTCAGGATATCAATCTCTATCATATTGATAACTCCATCTGTATATCGCATTTCTGTAAACAAGTAGACACAAAAAACATTAGGGAAGTAAAGACCAAATGATTTGGCTATCTTAACCAGGTTTATGCTCTATTTAAAATGCACAAACCAGCTAGAAGCACAAAAAAGACACAACAGTTAACTTATTTTTACAATTAGCAAATAAACATTATGAAGGTCTTGATATATTACACATAAAAAAACAAATTGATTACAAATAAATGGACATAGAATGTAATGCTGTTAAATCTACATTATTAAACCACAGTAAAATTTTTGAGTGAAGGAGAAATGTCTTAGAGCAGAATTGAGTTATTCAGATATCTTGGTGTACAATGTTGATGAAGAGACAGAGTTCAAATAAATATATGCAACCTCATAGGCATCTGGAAAGAGATAATAAAAAGAAAGATCAGGTCCAATTGATACAGTAGTTTCTAGCAGCATAATGTCAAAGAAAAGACTGAAATATAATTATTATTTACATTTTTAAATGCAGCAAACACCTCCTTGTATACATACTTTTACCTGTCTTTTTATTTGAATTAAACCATTGAGACTACATTACCATTGACTCTTGTAAATAATGTATTCCAATTTGCACATTATATGATCCTCAACTCTGTCCTATATTTTTATTTTTACTTCTAATGTATAGTTCATTTGGCATGGGGATTTTCCCAATACAATAGCATCCACTAACTACTGTAGTCATTTCCAGTTATTTATTTTATATAAGTTATTTAGTGCTTAGTGCTTATTTACATTTTAAGTTGTCTGCTTTTTCTCATGAAATTGTAATGGTTTGTTGGTAATGTGAGCCTTAATCTGGAACTTGTAATAATACTGTATGTTCCAGTATTAAGTTAAAATATTGAAAAAAAAATGCCTTTCAATTTTTTTTTAATTTGCTTAATCTGTTCCATTCCTTTGCATTCTATCTAATCTCTTTTTATTAAACATCAGAAGAGCTGTACAAAAAGCTTTGAACTGAAATTGCAGAACCACTTACGTGTTGAAACAATATCAAACATACAGTAGATGTATACAACTAGAGCAGTATCAAACTGCACACAATCTTAGTGGGCTAAAAAAAAAAGGCAAAGCAAAAAAGACTAGTGAAGGGGGAAAAGATCTTTACATAACGTTAGCATGTTTTCAATAAGCTTCTGACACTTGAAACTCTAGCCAATAAAAACAGGTGATCTTATATTCTGATTTCCATTCCATTGCCAAATGTGTTATTTCATTTCCACATATTGATCCTTCTTTGGAACTAGTTTTGTATAGGAGGAATAGTTAAGGGATCTCCAATGTGAGCAGAGTATAGCTTTGACTGCATTTTGGAAATTATATTTTGATATTGATGAAGGATGAATCACTGAAGAAACATGTTTCAAAGTCTTCATTTTTTTCCTAATGCACTAATGGAGTACTACTGTATTTGAATGTTATACACTGGTAATGTCAGATATACATGGGAGGATATTTAGATGCTTGAATAATTGGCCATTGATTCATATCATCCAGGTGCATCCAAGCCAGTATCCTAATGAAATGTACCACCTTACAGTTGTTCTGAAAGTCTGAGTGTTGGAGTATTCCATGAGTATGACATTGATACAATGCAGATATTACCTCCAAATAAAATCACAAACCATGTCATAAAACTTAGTAAAGAAGTTTTTTTGGGTTTGAAAGGGAGTGGGGTTTAATAAGTGGGGTTACAATTATTGTATGTTCTAGTCTTTTCCATTTGAGATGCTCTGATCCCATTTTTCAGCCTGAGGATATTCTCTGTATATAATGAGAAGTGTGAACCTGTAATATCCTGGTATCTAAGCAGGATTTTGGATCGTTTACAGTGAATTTTTGTAGGTTCATGAAGAGGCAATGCAAAAAGTGAAAGAATATTAAGGATACTTTATATCTGCTTTTGATAATGTGTCTGCTGGTGCTCTCCTAGAGTTTGTGAGTATGCTACTGTAGGTACGGCAAAAAAAAAAAGGAACTAACTTTGTGGGGGCACTCTTCAAGCTAAAACTGAAGGTTCAATTATATCTCAATAAAATAATCAAAATAAATATATCTTTAAAAGCAACAGGTAAAGCTATTTAGGTGTTCTAAGGTATGGACACAAATTGTGTCTGTGCAATCACAGGTGAGTCTTTATATGATACTGCATAGCATTTTTCATTATGTTACAAACAACCCGAAGATTATTAAAATATAATGCTTAATTCAGTTTTGTCCACAGTTTAGAGGAGCAATATTTACAGAATATGCATTTACATACTTTAGGTAAATATTTAATCTCCATTAATACACCCTCTATGGTCGGCCAACGACTGTCATCTCTCCTCCACCCTGATCACTGCTTCCCATGCTAGAGTTCAGGACTTTGCCTGTGCTGCACCCCTTTAGTGGAACACACTCCTTCACTCTATTAGACTCTCCCTGACCTTGCAAAGCTTCAAACAGACACTGAAAATTCACCTATTCATCAAAGTGTCCCCTTGCACTGCATAATCTAGTCCTGAGGCTTGTCCTCCTATCCCCTTCCTCATGCCTTGACCATCTCTGCCTGCTTATATCCTCCTGCTTACAAGCCACCTCCCACTTGGTTGCACCTCATATAATCTGTCTCCCCTTCCTACTAGATTCCTACTAGATTGTAAGCTCCTCAGAGCAGGGTCCCCTTCCCATCTGTTTTCAAAGCCCTCTTCTCTTCACATTTCCCTCATAGGTAAATATCTGTATGTAGGCAACTTTTCGGTGAGCATGTATGGTATTAAAATTATACTGTGTATAGTGAAAGTGTTTTTATTTTAGTATTGGTCCTGCTGTAGAACTACAATTCCTAGTGGGCCTTTTAATGCCCTGCATGCAAGGACTTGTGGTTGTACAAGTTCCTGCATGTGGGAGGCTTGCTGGGACTTATTGTTAAATAAAACTATCAACTTGGGTATTGGGGATAGCCCCTGGCTTCAGCCTTGGACAGGGGTGGCCTGGGGGATCCCTACTCCCCAAGAGACCCTGGCCAGGGCTGACTAGTCAGAGTGAGAATTCTTTAGCTGGGGAACCTTGTATAAAAAAGTGTCCCCCAGCTGTGACATTACACTGCAGACTGTTGGAGCCTGGTGCTGGTTGCAAAAAAATAGGGGGCCCTACTCTTACTAATCACCAGAAATTGCAAATGATTTCTGACTTGACATGTGCGATTTCGTATTATTTTGTAGAAGCCTAAAACATTTCACCTCACTACATTTAGCCCATATTGACAGCATATGCTGGGGATAGATAATAAGTATTCTTTAATCAATTTTTATATTGAATATGTGAAGCCCTGGTAGTTATTGGGGGTGTAAAAATGTCTCAATATACGTTGCCCTGTTAGTTAGTTAGTGGGGGTGTAAAACTACTTCTGATTATGCCTTGGCTTAAGTACTGTATACAGTATCATGAACACAGTGGCGTAAGTTTGTCCCAGTTGCCCGGAGGCAAGATGAATATTGGTGCCCCCCCCCCCCCCCACACACACACGTTATTGAAAATATATATAGCCTGTTATGAAATATATATTGTATACTGTATGTATATACAGAAAGAGAGGGAGAACACACATATATATATATATATATATATATATATATAGATATAGTTTGATGGTCGGCACTCCGATAGTAGAAATATCAGCAGGCGCGGTGCCCTCCAAGCTTTGCAGCAGTAGTATATACGGGGTTCGGCAGCGGCACTCGCTGTCTCAGGAATAACTGACTCAAAGAGCTCAGGTAATGTTATGACGTTTCGGAATTTATTGACGGAAATAAATTCCGAAACGTCATAACATTACCTGAGCTCTTTGAGTCAGTTATTCCTGAGACAGCGAGTGCCGCCGCCGAACCCCGTATATATATATATATATATTTCAGAACTCAGCCACAGAAGATATTTTGATGGCTTTCAATAAATGGATTTAAACTGGCAGTGGTGGAGTGGTGCCCCCTTGAGGGCAGGAGCCCGGCGGCAGATGACTCCATTGCCTCCCAGAGTTCTGCCTCTGCATGAACAAGTACAAAATTGTCAGATAGTATTCCCTACTGAATTAACCCTTGCTGTTCTTAGATTTAGTGGCTTTTGGACTTAAAATATTCCTCTAATTATCAAAGAAGTCAACTAAATGCTGATTGGTACAATAGTTATGAGCAACATATCTACTTTTTTTAATACTTTTTATTGAAGTATTTTTCATTCAAATCAGTATACAAAAATAAAAAGGAACCCATTATGCACAAGTAATTGGTTCTATACATCTCAGATGAAGATAGTAAATTTCTACTATTACATAAACATAAGATGTATAATATATGTAGACGGATAGTATTATACATATGCATAAATATTGTATAAGCCGTTTTCAATCAGGGAAAAAGGTAAAATAACAAGTAAACAACATATAAAAATTATGAAGGCAGAGGGGGGAGGTAAGGGAGGAAAAGGAGGGGGGATTAGCAACTAGTATATACATGTGTATCTTGAAATCATGAAATCTTGAAATCATGAAATATTCCCTGTACATTACATTCTAGACATGTACATTTTCAAAAGTAGATAAAATGTGCATTCTAGTATTATGGTCTAAAGTGTTGATAAACAGCATCCATTTTTTACAGAACTTATGGCATCCATCTTGCAGGTCTAGTTTTGCATATTTTCTCTCGTAGTAGAGAAACTGTAGCAGCTTTTTTTTTAACATTGAGCAGCTGCGGAGCCGATTTTTTTGTCCTGAAAATCAGGATGCATTTTGTAGCAACTGTTAATATTGTCAATACTAAAGGAATTGTATTTTTGTGAATCTTATCCATTGTCCAGTTTTGGAAGTTGAGTCCCATCAATGCTGGAGGGTCAAAACATAGTTTTGTAGAAAACATATTGTTAATATAGACAATACATTTGCACCAAAATCTTCTTACATTAGTTTGTAGTAATCCCACATGCAGTGTGAGGAGTTTGCCTTGGTGGCTCTGCATTTGCTGCAATAACCTCTCTCTTCTGGCACCATGTGTCTTCGCTTATAAGGCATGATGTAGGCTATGTGCATAGTTCTTAGGTATACTTCTTGGAGTTATACTGAGTTCAACGACTTCATGGTGATATGGTACATACATATGAAATTAGACAGGGATTCAATAGTTTGTATATCTTCTTTCCATTTGCTTAGTAACGATATCCATTGTGGGTGGTTATCAAAGCGGTTTTCAGTAATCAACACATATAAATATTTTAGCTTGTAAGGTTTATCTAAAATGTACTTAAGAAGTGAGTACACTGACTTTATATGCATTAAGATGATTTTAGTATTAGGGGTTCATGGAGGTACACCAGTGGTGTTTATAAAATGTCTTGTTTGAAAGTACATGAATAGTTGGGAGTGGGGTAGGGAGTACTTCTGAGATAATATAGCAAATGAGGAAAGGGATCCCCCTGGATCAAAGACCTTGGAAGCCATATCAAGGCCCTTATCCCTCCAAGTGTTAAAAGCAGGATTTATTAATGATGGAGGGAAAGAGGGGTTGCCCCATAGAGGAATATATTGGGAGACAAATGGATTCCTATTACATTTTTTGGTCCGTAACATGGCCCACGGGGGCATAAAGGTAAAAGATTGCTCGATCCAGTGGCATATTGGTGTATGTTGATTTGTCTAACATCCAGTCCCCAATGAACCTAAAGTCTATAGCAAGGGAGTAAATCTTAAAGTCTGGAAATCCAAATCCACCCTTAGATTTAGGGGTTTTCAATTTAGAATAAGCAATCCTTGGCCATTTATTCTGCCAAATAAATTTTGAAAACGATGATCCAATCGACATATATCTGAGCTCTTTAAAGATATCGGTAGCATTTGCATGTAGTAAAGAATTTTAGAGCAGATTATGGAATGTATGACCGCTAATCGTCCTATTAGTGATATAGGAAGGTCTTTCCATGACTCTAGTTTAGTTTCTATTTTTGAGTTGATAGGGGTATAATTGAATGCATATAATTTATTGAGATCCTTACCTAACTGAATGCCGAGGTATTTGAAATGTTAATGGGAAATGGAAAATTGTGTGTATAGATGTGTTAAAGAGTAAAGGTTATCCTTGCCTAAATTTATTATTTCAGATTTTGACAAATTTACTTTATATCCTGATATTCTTCCAAAGGAGTCAATAAAGTAAAGTACTGCACGTAAGAATTGGGACAGGTGTGAAAGAAAAATCAAAGTGTCATCTGCAAATAGTGATATTTTCAATTCTTCATCTCGAATATTAATCCCCTGGATCAGTGGTGAGGTTCTGACTGCTACCGCTAGTGGTTCTATCGCTATCGCAAACAAAAGAGGCGATAGGGGGCATCCCTATCTCGTGCCCCTTCTAAGTCGCAAAGGAGCCAAGAGAAGGCTGTTACAGGCTATAGATTACTTGGGTGAGGAGTATAATGTGCGGATAATGTTTATGAATTTAGAGGGGAATCCAAATCTATCTAAGGTTTTAAAAAGGTGAGGCCAAAGTACCAAATCAAATGCCTTCTCAGCATCTAATGTAAGTATAATATTACTATCTGTTTGATGTGCTGAGAAGTCATTTGAATGTTGAATAGCTGTTAATACTCTTCTGACATTGACTACAGAATGTCTCCCTGTTATGAACCCAGATTTATCTTTGTGAATTATTTCTGGTAACACGAGTTTTAATCTTTCTGCCAAGATTTTGGTGAATAATTTGTAGCCAATGTTCAGAAGAGAAATTGGCCTATAAGACTCTGGTAGTTGGAGGTTACGGACCGCTTTTGGGAGCACTTTTATTATTGCATCTGAGAAGTGGTCTGGGAGAGTACCTTGATGAATTATAGAGTTGAATCAGGCTGCTAGTGGTTTGACGATTTGTGGGGACATGAGTTTAAAGAACTCATTAGAATAGCCATCTGAGTCAGGTGCTTTGGCCAGCTTCAACTTTCCAATCGCCCAAGCAACTTCTTCTACTGTAATTGGGGAAGTTAAACTTTCGAATAGCATGTCTGGAACTTGGGGAAAGGTTAGTGTGTCCCAATATGAAAGAGAGGAGGAAGGGACCGAATGAGGGGGATGGGAGTTTAGGTTATCATTTATTAAGTCATTCAGAGGAGAATAAATGGCTTCATAATAAAATTTCATGATGTCAGCTATCTGTTTATTATCCAGAAATACAAGGGTCAGGGACAAAATGCCTCTGACCTGAGAGCGCTTGGTATGTTATGCCTCCTTAAAGCAGCTGCTTGGATGGGGGGGGGTCGGTCCCCAAAGAAACACAAAAATGAGATCACCAACGCGTTTCACTGGACTAACACCAGCTTTATCAAGGTGTCACACCTTGATAAAGCTGGCGTTAGTCCAGTGAAACGCGTTGGTGGTGCTGCTTCACTTTTCTGGATCCAGGGTGTTCTTTGTAGAATCTTCTACACATTTACCTGACCACAAGGTCCCCACTTTATTGGAAACTTCTCAGCTACGCATCTCTAAATGTGGATAAAAAATACGGTGAGGTAGAAGGTAGGCTCCAACACCAGCCACTCCCTCAGCCGATTTACAAGACCCTCAATTGCTGTGTTTCCCTGGGATTTCCTCTACAAATTGGGACTAAAGAGTGTGTGGACATTGCAGGTCACAACAACCCTGACTGTGGACAATCTTAACCACGTGAGATCCGGATGATTAATCTTTCATATTTATACCAGTGTTTTATGCATGTCATTTTATTATGATGTTCTTTATTTGATTTTTACTTTTTATTAAACTTGTATTTTTTAAATGCATTGATTCACCCATCATTAATTCCCAGCGCTGCTTTCTGTAGTTTTGATATGTTTATTATCGTCTGTCAGAGAACCATCTTCCAATATTAAGGGTTGAATTGTCATATGTTGTCTGGAACCCTGGAGTAAGTTAGTAAGTACTGTAGCTTGCCTACTTTATTGCCAAATTTGTAAAATTTAGATCTTACATTGAATAAATATTTATCGCCACATAGTTAAAGGTGTTCATTAAATTGCGTTTTGGCATGTATTCCTATTATCCGGGTTAGGGGATTGTTTAAATGATTGATTGGCATTTGTCAATGCAGAATGGAGGTCCAGGTATGTATTATTTTGTTTTACCTTAATTCTCGAAACATGCGTGATGATCTCGCCACGTAATACCGCTTTTGCTGCTTGCCAGAATATAATGGGATTGTCCCTTTCAAAGTCGGCATTAATTAAGCGATATTGTTCCCATGCTTTTAAAAGACAATCCATTATACCTCCCTACTGGGCCAAATATGAGGGCGATTTCCAATTTGGCTTCTGATACTCAGATTTGCCAAGATTTAATGTGATAGATATTAGGCCATGGTCAGATAACGTAGGCGAGAAAATAGAGGGGGAAGTTACTTTCGGAAATAAAGGTTTAGCTATTAATATATAGTCGATCCTGGACCAAGTATTATGAGTAAGAGACAAACATGTATAGTCTTTGTCGATGGGGTTATGGGCTCTCCAGGAATCTAACAGATTTAATGATTTTGCAAGATATGGGATACCAATATTTGGGAGGGAAGCTATTCGTGTAGGGATAGGATATTTATTTAAAATGTGGAAGGATATCAGATGCAAATCACCGCATATCACTAATACTGTAGGATCATATGCATATAATTTCGTTAATAGATCAATAAAAAAATGTATTTTTATACTGAGTTGGTGCATAAACATTGCAAATAGTTATTGGGGTGTCTGCAACATTTCTACTTGTCCACATCACTTTAGACTATATTTTTTACCCTGAGTGTCTATGACAGGTTATGACGAATTGGCTGATATTCCTATAATGGTCAAAAGTCAGTATCTTTTCATACATTAGCTTCATCAAAACTGGAAAAACGCCTCTCCTAATACATATATGTAAACATACTGTAATATAAATGTATTCATTTCCGATGGGTACAAACTTTGGTACAGTATGTAGTCGCCAATTGATAAGATTATTATTAAAAACAGGAACAGTCTGCTTCAATATACATTCCAAATATTCCCTCTTAAACATCCATACTAAAGATCGAGGCATCTAACTTCAAGAAGCATTAGAGTGTTTTTGTAGCAGCCTGCTAGAAGCATGCTTTGGTGAAATTCTGGCATGTCTGGCCATATATTTTAAGCAGTACTCATTTACAGTAAAAGGCAACAGCAGACTGGGTGACCTGGCCACACTCACTAGAGCCTGCATATGGCACGCTATTACATAATTCTTGATTTCAGTATGTTTAAATCAGGGCTCTGTTGTAAAATATATTTTTGGCTATAGATGCTTAGTTTATAATAGATTACTTCCAGTGACATGATGTTAGACTGTAATGTATATGCAGCATATAAAATCTACACAACCCTACTAAAACTGATTTTTTTTTGTAATATAAACCCTGAAATCAAAATAATTGATGTCAGACCATTTTCCACATTTAATTTGACTTTGCAGCCAAGAAAATGCAAATGAAAACAAGAACTTTTAGGTAGTATACAAATTTTAAGGAAAATAAATGAATTATGAAATTTACAATATCCTGGTTAAAAAAAAATGTGCATACTTTCAAAATGAGGCTATAGCTGTGCTAAGAGTATGATTATCATTCAAATTAATATGCAAAAGTATTAGGCAAACACCTGCCAGTAAAAAAAATTGATTATCAATAATCCTAAATTTAAGTATACCATGCCTATGGAATTTCCTTGCAGTTTTCTAGATTATAGCTGGAAGTCTACCTGCATTTTGAAGAACAACATATGAAGACTAAAAGATAGCAAATATGGACAATTAAGTGAAGATAACATAATGATACACTTTGTGTGTATGAGACTGCAGTTATGTACTTGAAGTTATTGTGTACTTTATCATTATGGACTGTTTACATATACTTATTTCTTCTTGATTTTATCATGTCCTTAGAAAAAAAATTGAACCGTTACTCTTACAGGTATTTATTCTATTGCATGTCATTAAAACATGATTTTTCTTCTTCATAGTCAACAAAAAGAGGAAATATTAGAATTAGAGATTATTGGAGTTTTTCTTTCTTTCTTTTTTAATTATCATTATTAATGTTGGACTCAAACGCATCATTTTAAAATGTTTAATATGTATGGTTATTGGCCAAGACAGATATGGGTTAAGATGCAAGTCTGTGTTTTCCAGCCTCCATATCCTGATTATTTTTCCTGAGGATTCTATCAGACTTATTTTACTTCATTAGCATACCAGACAGTTCCTACAGCCCTGGGGGATATCTGATCCTGGACTTTGATCCTTGTGCTCTGTTTTCTGGCTTTCTCTGCCTCTCACTGCCATTACCATATTTCCTGCAGCCATGCTGATTTGTGGGTGCTTTCTCAGAATGTAGCAACTACCCAGTACCTGCTGTCTTCTAGTACTTCTCCTGTCTAGGATTTCTCAGAACTGACTCCCCTCTAAGATTTCCAAGTTATTGCCCACTTGGGGATTGTGTTAAGTGCCATTGTGGCTTAGGGGGTTATTTTGGTTCCCTCATTCAGACAAATTCCTTCTTAGATGGACAAAACCATGTGCACTGCAGGGGCACAGATGTAAAATGTGCAGAGAGAATTAGATTTGGGTGAGTTATGTTGTTTCAGAGCAGGACTGCTTTATTTTTACACTGTAATATACAGATGGAGCGCCTCTCATTCTTGCCCAGGGATCGCCAGAATCTGTCTGTTGGAAATCGCCGGCGGAGATGCGATCCATCTGACTGGGACGCACGTGCGTCTCACGCACGCACTTCCCAGTTTCCCGTCGGCAGGGGACGGGAACCCTGTCCGTCTCCACTTCAGGGAGACGGACAGGGTTAGGGGTGTGCGACGAGGACCCGGGGTGACCGTTGGTGAGGCTGCGGGGACCTGGTGGGAGCCCTGTTGTAAGGGGATGCGCACACATCTTGTGCACACGCGTCCCCTTATGGCCATCCACTGCAAAGATGTCTCCCGCTCCATCTGTAGATCTCACTTTGACGTAAAACCCTACCCAAATCTAACTCTCTCTGCACAAGTAACATCTGTCCCACCTGCAGTGCACATGGCTTTGTCCATCTAAGAAGGAATTTGTCAGAAAAAAAGTGAACCAAAATAACCCCCTTAGTGTTGATGCACTAAAGCCTATCCATCCTATATTCCTAGCTACAGTATGTTGAATTATTTAGAGTCTTCTGGGATAAGGTATTTCAATTGTAATTCTTATCTGACTGTCCCTGTCTCCTCCTTTATCCCTCCTCCTTCATTTTATGCAGGAGATTAAAGGTGAGATTTGTGGATTTAAGCACCATTTATCCACCAATGAAAAGTGTTATTTCTCTTTTTTGAATGGCAGATCTCCAAGAAGTCACAATTTGCGGTGAGCAAGGCTGGGCTTGTGGATGTTTCAGGATGCATCTATTTTGCATTAATTCATTTGACTGAGTTTCCTGGGAGAGTAAAGGGTGGTCTTTCTAACTGAGCACTGGAATTCTAGTGGATGATTGTCTCTGGACAGGAATATTTTGCTCCTCAGTTTGCTGCTGGATGCATTTGCCATCTAGCCGGGGCGTAACTAGATATTCGTAGGCACCATAGCAAAATGTTTGTAAGGATCCCCTATTTAGCAACTTATGGTGATAAATGTATGTGAACCATATTACGTATACCCCTTTTACACTGCCGAAAAATCCGGGTCAGCGGCGGGTCAGACCCGGATCTTCGGCGGTGTAAATCCCTAACGCCGTGTCCCTTTACACGGGACTTCTACCCAGGTCCTGACCTGGGTAGAACACGGCTAGGACCTGGGTAGAGGGCGGTGTAAATGGGAACACCGGGTCGGATGACCTGGCTCCCATTTACATGAATGGGGAACGTCCAACCTGCGGACCGAAGCGTCCGCAGGTTGGACGGATTGTCAGTCTGACACTGACAGCCGACGCTGCTGTCTGCTATACTCTGCAGACAGCAGCGGCGGCGGGGGAGGGAGGTGAACAGATGCCTGTGTGCGGCATCCATTCACCTCCTGTCCAATAGCGGGGGGTGCGCGCGGGGACTGGGGGCAGCCTAGCAGCTTACCTTAGTGCTGGGCTGCCCCCAGCAGCGTTCCGGGTACGGCGGCGGCGATCGGCGCTTGAAGATGACATCGCGCTGTCATCTTCATGCGCCGGGAAGGGGCGGGAGGGGGGTGCGGGCGTTTAAGCCCGTCCGGTGTAAATGCCCCTAAACGCCGGGTCGCACCCGGCTTCAACCAGGGTCCAAAAAGCCGGGTGCGACCCGGCATTTTGGTCGGTACTTGTTTCCTATCTGGGCGCCCACTAAGTTAATTGCGCACCATGCTATTCTCCGTAGAGAAATCTGATCGCATCGCATCCTACACATACACGATATTGAACGATGCGATGCGATGCGATCCGATTCGATTTTCCATAGGAAACAATGTTAAATGGCTCAATTTAGCCAAATTATCATAGGAACAATAGTAAATGGGCCAAAAACACCCCTGAACATTGAAATGTCCCCCCAAAAGTAGTTGACGCCACCCCGCCATCAACGTGAACCCGAAGCGTGGCGAGCGCAGCGAGTCCGCGAGGGGCGGCGGTACGCGTCCTCCGACCTTTTCATGCCCTACTATCCACTAGGGCGTGGAGTGAGAATAGAATAGTGTGGCGAGCGCAGCGAGCCACCGAGCCCGAAGCGTGGCGAGCGCAGCGAGCCCCGCGTGGGGACGCGGATACCTTCACAGGTAAATGCGTCCCTTTGCGGGCTTCCCAGGTGTCCGCGTCGCCATGGACACCTGGGAAGCCCGCGAGGGGACGCGTATAACTGTGAAGGTATCCGCGTCCCCTCGCGGGGCTCGCTGCGCTCGCCACGCTTCGGGCTCGGTGGCTCGCTGCGCTCGCCACACTATTCTATTCTCTCTCCACGCCCTAGTGGATAGTAGGGCATGAAAAGGTCGGAGGACGCGTACCGCCGCCCCTCGCGGGCTCGCTGCGCTCGCCACGCTTCGGGTTCACGTTGATGGCGGGGTGGCGTCAACTACTTTTGGGGGGACATTTCAATGTTCAGGGGTGTTTTTGGCCCATTTACTATTGTTCCTATGATAATTTGGCTAAATTGAGCCATTTCACATTGTTTCCTATGGGAAATCGAATCGGATCGCATCGCATCGCATCGTTCAATATCGTGTATGTGTACGATGCGATGCGATCCGATTTCATTACGGTGCCGTACGTAGAAAACCTGGGCGCCCAGATAGGAAACAAGTACCTTTTGGTCTAAAAGGGGTATTAGACAGTAAAGATGGGCCCCCTTCAGCTCTGGGCCCCATAGCAGCTGCACCCATTTTACCTATGGTAGTTATGCCCTTACCATCTAGCAGTGTCACTTTTTCTGCAGTTCCTCAATTTGCATTGCTACTAAGACAAAAAAATATAAGTACTGTATATATATATTTCAAATATAGAGTTGTCTTTACAGTGATCATGTCCTGTGTATATCTTACAGCATGGATACCTTCACAGGTTTGGGGGAGGGACAAACCTCTTTGATTGATATTGGTGCACTGGAATTGTTGTATTTATTTGTTTTTCTTTATTTTTGTTTCTCATTATTTTCGTATTCCTGCTTTTCAATTCTGTGAATATTTAATACTTTCTAATCTTGTACATCATTTATAACCATTTGATACTGTCTATCTTCTTAATCTGACTTCTGACAATAGGAAGATTGTTAAATATTTTTTCAATGACATTATTCTTAACATTAGCAGTAGTCCCTGATTCTGGTTGACTTGGTTAGCTGTGAAGCCCTTTCGAAAATACAACCCTTGCATTTGCACACTGCAGGAGAAATCATTTGATGGTCACGGCCATCAAATGATTTTTCCTGCCTTCGAAAATATAAGTCAGTGGAGACTGACTTATATTTGCAGGTAGCTGGACAAAGACAGTGCGGGTGGCTGACATCATGTGACATCAGCAGCCCGCCCAAGGCACACCTCATCCTGCCTGCAATCCAATGGGAATGCCCAGCGTTTTGTGGAGATACCCATGAAAATCTGGGAGTACCCATTTCCATGCGCCGCCACTGCCTTGTCCACTCCATCTCGCCCTCAACCCGCTTCAACATTGTGAACCGCCAGCAACATTGTAAATCGCTGATGCTGTTTGCAGTCAGGTTTATTTCTTTTCACTCAGAGTGAACCGAAATCGACCCCTTAATCCTTTATTTAATATTATAACAGAACTACATGGCACAGATATTTACACCCAAAGCAGATATTACAATTGTCATTCAAGACAAATATTTAACTCTATAGAATTTCATTAGGGATGTAGTTGGCATCCCAATGGATAGGATGCAGGTGGTCAGAAGATGGTCACTGGAATCCCGATGCCTATCACAGTGCTGGTGCTATAATCTTGACAGCAATAATCTTACATTTATATTTTCCTGGGGTTAAGGGAAGAATTAGTGTTGGCTTTCTTGCTGGTTTCTGCTGGGTTTACATCAGTCTGGATGTTGATGTCAGGATTCTTACCGCTGGCATCCTAATGCCCAACCTGTTCCATACCATGTTATGGAAACCTGATCTTTTTTTCCCCACACCTCTACTGATGGGCTACAGTTATATTTAAGTTTCCATCAGAATTATGCAATTAGCTGAATCCCCCCCATGGTGTATAGACAAAATTATCCCTCTCTCTTTCTCACAAAACACACAAGCACACAATTGCTTTCACATTTGGATACAAGCATTATTGAATTTACAGGCATTAAGCAAGTGTTCATTAACATTGCATCCAAAAAACTTTATAAATGTTGCAATAAATAAAGAGTTCCTCACAAAAGTTTAAGGTGTTAAAGCCCACTGTTTTGAGTTAACCCATAATAATGGCTTTTTTTTTACTTGCCTTTTATATAACAAATGTGAGTGGCGCTGGCATTTTTAGCATATACTTTGAACATCTCTCACAGAGATGGTGGCAAGGAAAGGGTTAAAAACAGTATGTAAAACTACTGTTCACTGCAGCCAATGCATTATAAGAATAACATATGCACAAATCCAGATGTTTTTTTTTAAACATAAAAATATATTTTAATTGCATTGTATGAAAAATGCCATTTCAACTAAGATTTAAGCAATGAGTTTTAAGCAAACTGATCAGACAAAGGTACAGGTTTATAAATATTTGGTTACTGTTTGCATAATTTATATTTTCCAGTCGATGCATATGTATTCCCTTAGCTAACACTTGTATTGCATTGTGTTATTCTATGAATTTTTAAGCCACATAACAAAATAGTCAAAACAAACCTTTAATTACTTATATATAATAATTACCAAAACCCAAGATGATTTTCTTTCTTCCATTCAATGGTTGACTTGGTATTTGTGTCACATATGCATAATTTTCCCCTGGGCTGCATAACTGTGATTTGTCTTTACATAATATTCAAGGTCTTGAGTGTTTTTGTATTTATTTTAGTAATATTATGGTTACTAAAAAATGCCATCTGTTTATCATGATTTATGGGAGTGTAAGTAAAAAACTGAATGTTGCTATTCAGATACTAAATTAATGGTTAATATAAAAAGTGTTTCCAAAGTATTAAAAATAGCAGATATTAAATTGATTTCTATTGATAATTATTATGCTAATTTTATGTAAAATTTATTTTTATCCATAAAAAAATGTATAAAGAAAAGTATGTGCTGACTAAAGAATGGTTAATATTAGTTGAAATAATAATGAAAAGGGTCACATTAGAGTGAATATAATTGATCTACCAATACCACCTTTTCTGGATTCAAAAAATCTTCACTGGAGCTCCCAGTCATTTATTATTGGAGAGACCTAAGGTCCTATAGGACATATTCAGGACTCTGGTATCAGATGTCATATGAGAAGTTCCGCTTAA
Source organism: Crinia signifera (assembly GCF_055691185.1). Taxonomy (NCBI): domain Eukaryota; kingdom Metazoa; phylum Chordata; class Amphibia; order Anura; family Myobatrachidae; genus Crinia; species Crinia signifera. The sequence continues at coordinate 137,415,904 of NC_139219.1, forward strand.
TTGGGCTCCATAGTGGAAATCCACTGGTTTGGCCAGACCAAAAGTAATAGATCGTGATTTATCTATTTTTATCTTTTTATTCCTATTTTTTTTATTGACTATACTTTTTTTTATTCCTAATCACTACTAATAATGGGGCAGCTTTAACAAGAAATAAATGCAAGGGTGTTAAGGAGAGATAAACATCCAGCCAATCACCTGCTAACTGCCATGTTACAGCCTTTGTTTGAAAAAAGTCAGTAAGGAGCTGATTGGCTGGACGTTTATCTCTCCTTATCACACTTGCATTTATTTCTTGTTAAGGCTTAATACATCTGCCCCAATGTCTGTTCCTCAAGAAACCTAGTCAAAATATCCTGATCTCTAAAAAAGAGGACTTTTCACATCAATAAGCTGCTAATCCAACTAATTAATTTAGTTTATATATTTAATTAAATTTATTTTAAATTGATGTATATGTAAATTATGTTTTGTCGCTTTTTAAACACAGATTTTCCTGTTAAGTAATTAAATTTATGCATACAGTCCATGGTCACAAGTGTGTTCCTGCATTATTTATTATTGGAGAGACCTAAGGTCCTATAGGACATATTCAGGACTCTGGTATCAGATGCCATATGAGAAGTTCCGCTTAATTGGGCTCCATAGTGAAAATCCACTGGTTTGGCCAGACCAAAAGTAATAGACCGTGATTTATCTATTTTTATCTTTTTATTCCTATTTTTTTTATTGACTATACTTTTTTTTATTCCTAATCACTACTAATAATGGGGCAGCTTTAACAAGAAATAAATGCAAGGGTGTTAAGGAGAGATAAACATCCAGCCAATCACCTGCTAACTGCCATGTTACAGCCTTTGTTTGAAAAAAGTCAGTAAGGAGCTGATTGGCTGGAAGTTTATCTCTCCTTATTACCCTTGCATTTATTTCTTGTTAAGGCTTAATACATCTGCCCCAATGTCTGTTCCTCAAGAAACCTAGTCAAAATATCCTGATCTCTAAAAAAGAGGACTTTTCACATCAATAAGCTGCTAATCCAACTAATTAATTTAGTTTATATATTTAATTAAATTTATTTTAAATTGATGTATATGTAAATTATGTTTTGTCGCTTTTTAAACACAGATTTTCCTGTTAAGTAATTAAATTTATGCATACAGTCCATGGTCACAAGTGTGTTCCTGCATTATTGCCCATTTCTGTCCTATTCTAAGTTGGATGCAACTTGGCTGGATCTGCTTGGCTGAATCTGCTTTTAATAGAATAAGGTAATAACCAAGTGATTGCACATTACTAACCTGATGTCACGTTTCGTGAAGCACCAGCTGGAGTGTAATGGAGGCTGGGTGCTTTAATATAAGGTTGTTGCATCAACGACAGAAGGGAGTGAAGCAATGAGATAAAAGTAATCTTATTTAATAAAGATACTTCGGTTCAAGTTGTAAATGATGGCACAAACAGTATACTGTAGATTATGGAATGATAAAAGTCAATGATACAATACTTTATTGAAGAATATGAAGATGCTTGGTAGATGAAAGAAGTATTGGAGGATTGGTTGAAGAATTGGAGAATTGGCTGAAGAATTGGATGATTGGTTGAAGGATTGGATGATTGAGGAAAGGACTGAAATGATTGAATGAAGATTAGATGCTTGGTTGAAGGATTGCATGATTGTGTGAAGGTTGGATGGTTGGAGGAATAATTGGATGATTGGATAAGGATTGGATGCTTGAAAGGATAATTGGATGATTGCATAAAGATTGGATGAATGGAGGAATGATTGGATGATTGGATGAAGATTGGATGCTTGAAAGGATAATTGGATGAAGAATAAATGATGAAGTTCCCAAGGGTCAGTCCTTGGCCCTCTCCTCTTCTCCCTCTACACCACCTCTCTGGGCACCCTCATCAGCTCCTATGGTTTTCATTACCACCTTTATGCTGATGATACCCTAATCTATCTCTCCTCCCCCGACTTATCCCCATCACTCCTGTCCAAGGTCTCCGAATGCCTCACGGCCATCTCAGCCTGGATGTCCCAACGCTTCCTGAAACTAAACATGGCTAAAACTGAACTTCTAATCTTCCATCCCCCGAACATCCCCTCTTCTCCCACTATCTCCATCAGCATTGGTGAAACCGAGATCACGTCCACCGACCAAACGCGCTGCCTCGGTGTCATCATTGACTCCTCCCTCTCTTTCACCCCCCACATTCGTGCTCTCTCACAGTCTTGCCGCTTTCACCTATGCAACATCTCACGCATCAGACCATTCCTCTCCACTGACGCGACCAAAATTATCATTCACTCTTATGTCATCTCCCGCCTTGACTACTGCAACATCCTTCTCTCTGGGCTACCTCTCACCCGCCTCGCACCTCTCCAATCCATTCTTAACGCTGCTGCTAGGCTCATCTTCCTCTCCCGCCGCTCTACCTCCGCCTCCCCCCTCTGTCTATCTCTTCACTGGCTCCCCATTCCTTTCCGCGTTCTCTTTAAACTCCTTCCCACCACCTACAAGGCTCTCTCCTCCTCCACAGCTCCCTACCTCTCTTCACTGATCTCTATCCACACTCCCTCCCGTCCTCTTCGCTCCATCGCTGACCGCCGACTGACCTCTTACCTAATCACCTCCTCCCACTCCCGTGTCCAAGATTTCTCTCGCGCTGCCCCCCTGCACTGGAACAACCTCCCGCCACCCATCAGGCTATCTGATTCCCTTACCTCCTTCAAGCGCTCCCTCAAAACCCACTTTTTTCGACTAGCCTATCCCTCCTCCTAACCTCTTTTGATCCTCCTATCCTGCCTCCATTCCCCTCCGTTCCTACTTATCCTATTGTATTTCGTTCGTCCACCCACCTATTTTTAGTATGTTAACTCTTATGAGCAGGGCCCTCCTTCCTCACGTACTCACCCTACCTCATTACCTCACCTGTGCTCCTGTCCTGTTCTTCCCTTCCTCTACTTCATCTTCAGTCTCGTTGACAATTTTGACACCTACTTCTGAACTGATGCGGATTTTAGTTCTACCAGCTATACCCCTATTTATGCTGTATTTGATCAACACACCCTGTACGTTACCTTGTAATTTTTTTTTTTTGTTTGCTATGTACGGCGCTGCGGACACTTTGCGGCGCCTTATAAATAAACGTACTACTACTACTAAGTCCTACTGTCCTTGCTGGATTAGTTTGTGGCTGCAAATCAGGAGTGACCGTGGATAATAACCGTCGGGAATGAGGATAAAGATATAACCCCTTTGGGGGCTAACCTTGTCCAGTCCGTATTGGCGGCAGCAGGTTCCCTGGTACACAATTGTAGCAGTAGGACGATCAGCAGGAATAGTAGAGCACTTCACCGGAGGAGTAGGAACTGTAGCAAGTACTACAGAGAGCCAGGAGAGAGCAAGGATGCTTTAGGCATGGACATCATTGTACTGAATGCCGGTCTTGCCTGGCCAGTCAGTACTTAAGGAGTGAGCTGTGCGGCGATTGGATAGCTGTTTGACAGGAGAAGGCGGAGCCGCACAGTACAGGTTGTAGTATCTGAAAATATGGCGGCCGGCAGCCGAGGCGACAGAATCCAGCCGGCAGTGAGCGTGGGCAGCTGTGCAGTTGCCGGCGTTTCCAGTCAGAGGCCTATCCAGGCACAGACACACATGGCAGTTCACGTCTCATGCCACCCATGCCCTGCATGGCACCAGAGCACACAGCACCACTGTCACCACGCGGTGACAGTGCGGGACCATGTACCCCACCAGCACAAGGAACAAGAGCGGAGGTGAGCGCCAGGGTGGGAGACACGCTGATACAGGACCTAGGGCTGGGCACAGCACAGGGGAATTGGGTAACAGCCATGGTGGTCGTGACACCTGACTTATGGCAGTTTCATGGGCATGTCATGTGGCAACCAGTATAAAGCCAATGGATGGCGCTGATTCCAAATGCACAATCCCATAGTTGAATGGAATTTGAATTAACATAACGTAGTGTTAGGACTCTGGGGAGTACCCTTATATAAATGTTGAAGGAGACTGACCTTAGTACCACACCTGTTAATCCCCCCAGAGGCTATAGGCACCTACAGTACTAAGGCTTCACCTATAATAGCCACGTTTGTGGGGCCGAATTAGGTCCAGCCCCAGACTGGTGCCACCAGTACTTTATGGGGAACAAGGTGCCTAATGCCTCTAAAGTGGGCAAGAGGAAAAAATAACTAAACCTCAGTAAACAAACAAACAAACAGACAGTGGTACATTTGTTCCCAACGGGTAATTTGAGGAATGACCAAATGGGGCCTAGAGGCCTAGTCAGGAGGTAAGAGCACAGAACTAATGACCCCATCACCCTGTGTCAAAATACGGACAACCACCTTGCATGGATGTATAGGAAACAACAACATACACACCAGCAGTGTTAATGAATGCTAATATGCATGAAGATGTTAAACAGAAGTAACTCACGATTATAAAACTGGTAAATGCAACAATGCTGAAGATGATACACAAAATAATAAACAAATACAAAGACACAATGGGTGACATTCTATGGGATGAGATAATCTGACTTTGGCGAATTTTATAGCAAAAACGGTCGTTTTCGCACCTTTTTCCCTAATTTGCATATTTAATGAGATGCGAAAATCGGCAAAAAGTCCGGTTTTGCCGCGAAATCGCACTTTTTAAAAGTGCGATTTTTAGTTTTCGCCAGAACTCGCATCCAGATTTTTTCACATTGAAAAGTAAACAATTTGCATATTTAATGAGATGCGAATTTGAAAAATGTGTCTAAAAATCTCCAAAAAATCAGACCAGGTTCTGATATGCGATTTGGCCAGAACCCTGCACAGATCATAGAGATCTGTGCATGGCCCTGTGTTAAAAAATGTAGAAAAGTGTTTTTTGACAAAAAAATAGCGTGGGGTCCCCCCTCCTGAGCATAACCAGCCCGGGCTCATTGAGCCAGGGCTGGTTCCAAAAATACGGGGGACAAAAAGCATAGGGGTCCCCCATATTTCTGAAACCAGCCCCGGACTCTTGGACCGATCCTGGTTCCAAAAATACGGGGGACAAAAAATCTGGGGGTCCCCCATATTTTGAAACCAGCACCGGGCTCCAACAGCCCTCGGTGTCATGCCACAGCCGGGGGACACTTTTTATATAAGGTCCCCCGGGCCGAAACATGAGCACCGTGGCTGGTCAGCCTTGGACGGGGTACCTGGAGAAGTGGGGACCCCCCCATAAAGGGGTCCCCCCCCAGGCTTCACCCGTCCAGGGCTGAAGCCCGGGGCTGTCACCGGCATCCGTGGCCAGTGGACGCCGGCCTGATATGGTTAATGCCCCGCATGCTGGGACTTGTGGTTCTCCAAGTCCCAGCATGCGGGGGAGGTCTGCTGGCACTTGTAGTTCTCCTGTATCAAGCGATGTTATGTATGTAAGATTTAACCATATCAGGCCGGCGTCCACTGGCCACGGACGCCGGTGACAGCCCCGGGCTTCAGCCCTGGATGGGTGAAGCCTGGGGGGGACCCATTATGGGAGGTTCCCCACTCCTCCAGGTACCCCATCCAAGGCTGACCAGCCACGGTGCTCATGTTTCGGCCGGGGGACCTTATATAAAAAGTGTCCCCCGGCTGTGGCATGGCACCGAGGGCTGTTGGAGCCCGGTGCTGGTTTCAAAATACGGGGGACTCCCAGATTTTTTGTCCCCCGTATTTTTGGAACCAGGACCGGTCCAAGAGTCCGGGGCTAATTTCAGAAATACGGGGGACCCCTATGCTTTTTGTCCCCCGTATTTTTGGAACCAGCCCCGGCTCAATGAGCCCGGGGCTGGTTATGCTCAGGAGGGGGGACCCCACGCTATTTTTTTTTTATTTAAGAACAAAAAATCGCACATTTCCTTAAATTCGCACATTTTCATGCCTAAAATTCGCACATTTTCATGCCTAAAATTCGCACATTATCGCACCTAATCGCACTTTTTTCTCTGAAATTCGCATCTCATTAAATATGCGCAAAAAATGCGATTTTAAAAAGTGCGATTTGGTGCGAATTTTAGACATGCCTAAAAATCGGAACCCATAGAATGTCACCCAAAGTCTTAGAAGACACTCGGCCTGGACGAGAGAAAATATAATTCTACACAGAATGGTAATAAGGCACAATGATGGAAAGTGAGTGCACTTATCTCAACCTCCTGGGTAACGCAGGGCCGGGCAGAGGACACAGGACTGGTACTGGACTCAGAAACAGGGACCAGCAGCAGACAGCAGACCAATGGTTGGGAACCAAGGCTGGAACACTAATAAACAGACTGCACAGTGAGAAGCCACTGCTGACACTCACTAGAAAACCAAACAGGCAGTAACCAGGATACACAAAGAACTATAATGGACCAGGTCTCAGTGCTGGAAGCATACCTAAATTTCAAGTGGCCTAGCATGCAGCCACACCCAAAGACCAGGGCATGCATGAACACCCACCAAGGTGGATCAGCAAAACCCAGAGAACTGATCCAGTGAACCAATACAAAACCCACACAGAACATAGTGACTGCAAAGTTACACCGACCCGCTGGAGTCAGATCATAACACGTAGTAAAACAGGCCTCTGTGGCTACTCACAAGTACAGCCAATGTGTGTGTGACTCAGCATAATCCCCTCAGTTTGCATATACTGTAGCTATATTTTTAGTTGTGCTGGATAACAGATACTAAAATATATGCTAAGGATAAGTGATGACTGACTAGTGAATATATTCACTATATTTCTATGCATGTGTGTAAGTAGCCATAGTACTACTTTATCCTCTGTTGCTATCTTTTTGCCTGCTTGTTGATTTTTGGGTGGAACTAGCTAGATGTCAAGCTGCTAGTTGCTATTGGCCCTTATTCAGATCTAATTGCAGTAAAAATTTGTTCTCAAAATAGGCAAAACCATGTGCACTGCAGGTGGGGCAGATGTAACATACAGTACATAGAATAAGTAATTATTATGAATTATCCAAACAAATAATGAATGAATAATAAGATAATAAGATTATCAAAGCTTTCTGAAAATATGCATGTTTCCTGATAAAGAAATTATAGATGGGGCGAGATTTATTGTGTTGACCGTTTTTCCGAAAATGCGATTTTTGCTCAAATCGCCCTGTATCGCCGTTTTTTTAAATCGAATTTTTTCCCAGAAATCGAATATTTAATGAGGTGTGTATTCCGGTATGAAAAGTGCGAGAAAGTGCGATTTTCGGGATGAAAAGTGCGATTTTTTTTAGTCATGAAAAGGTGCGATTTTGTTAAAATGTGCGATTTTGTGATAAAAAAAAAATTGGCGTGAGGTCCCCCCTTCTGTACATAACCAGCCCCGGGCTCATTGAGCCAGACCTGGTTCCAAAAATACGGGGGACAAAAAGCGTAGGGGTCGCCCGTATATCTGAAACCAGCCCCGGACTCTTGGACCGGTCCTGGTTCCAAAAATACGGGGGACAAAAAATCTGGGGGTCCCCCGTATTTTGAAACCAGCACCGGGCTCCAACAGCCCGCAGTGTCATGCCACAGCCGGGGGACACTTTTTACACCAGGTCCCCCGGCCGTACCATGAGCACCGTGGCTGGTCAGCCTTGAAAGGGGTACCTGGAGGAGTGGGGACCCCCCAATAAAGGGGTCCCCCCCCAGGCTCCACCCGTCCAGGGCTGAAGCCCGGGGCTGTCACCGGCGTCCCTGGCCATTGGACGCCGGCCTGATATGGTTAAATTCTCATTCCTAACATTGCTAAATACAGGAGAACTACAAGTGCCAGCAGACCTCCCCCGCAGGCTGGGACTTGGAGAACCACAAGTCCCAGCATGCGGGGCATTAATGGGCCCGCTGGGACTTGTAGTCCACCTGTAAAAAGAATGTTAAAAGAAAACACACACACAGAAAAGTAAAACTTTATTACACACACATCCACACACACCTCACTTTTACACCGCTATACATACCGATCCAGGATCCAGCGCTGGTCTCTCTGCAGCAGAGCCGGACAGCCCGCACTGACAGCGGGCTGAACCGGCTTCCTCCGATGCAGCTAACAGCTTCTGTCGCGCTGTCCCAGCGCGACACAGGCTGAGAGCGTCTCCGGCTTATGTGTCTCCATGGAGACGCATAGCTCAGCCAATCAGGGCTGAGCTATGCGTCTCCATGGAGACGCATCGCCCAATCACGCTCTCAGCCTGTGTCGCGCTGGGACAGCACGACAGAAGCTGTTAGCTGCATCGGAGGAAGCCGGTTCAGCCCGCTGTCAGTGCGGGCTCTCCGGCTCTGCTGCAGAGAGACCAGCGCTGGATCCTGGATCGGTATGTATAGCGGTGTAAAAGTGAGGTGCGTGTGGATGTGTGTGTAATAAAGTTTTACTTTTCTGTGTGTGTGTTTTCTTTTAACATTCTTTTTACAGGTGGACTATAAGGATGGTGAATTGCTTTCTCCCTGATTTTTGCCATGATTCGCTGTTTTGCATTCGGCATCTTTTTTAGGTGAACAGGAAAGTGATCTTTTGAATTAAAGGGTTTTGCGGGGGAAGTTTGGAGTCAAAAAATCTGTTTGTTTTCTTTTTTCTAAGAAGGGGCATGCTATTTGTAATCATGTGCTTAAAGCACATTAATATATATTTAATTTTATTAAAAAAAAAATTTAAACATTTTTTATACACTTTGGCCAGCAGGGGGCCGGGAGCCGAGAGCAGCTCATTAATATTCATTTATTCACTGCACTCTGGTCCCGATCATTACATATGCACGATCGGGACCAGAGTGCAGCGGCTGATGATCCCAGCCCCCTGCCAGCTCTGGGGGGCTCTGCCAGTGTCCTGGCAGCCCTCCTCAGTGTCAGGCGCAGGCAGGGAGACTTCCATCTCCCTGCCTGCTGCCATCTCCCAGCTTACTGCGGATTCGCCGCCAGGGGCTCGCTGCCCCTGACGAGTTGAATAGGGTGACACGGAGGGCTGGCAGCAAATGCTCCAGCCCTCCGGAATCCTGCAAATGTGCAGCGTATCCTAAACAGGATTCGCTGCACATATCGTTAATGTGCATTGAATACTGCACATTGAGTGTATCATATATTTTTATCTATTCTAATACGAATGATAACTTTCGGTCAGGTTGGTTAGTATCAGTGCTGTCTGGGGTACAAATTGAAAACTTTTTGTGTTCATTGTACAGTATTTGATTTATATTCAAATATTACATGAGTGTATTGTAAAAGATCCATAGAAGTGACAGCTTTGCATTTAGAAAACTACACTACTTAAGACAACAAATAATGTATAATAAATAACAGAAGATTAGGCAACAGTACAAAATTATTCAAATTTTTCATTTATTTACTAACGTAAACCTGAGCAAACAAATACAATTTTTTGTTCACAATTTCTTTCAAAAGATATTTTTGTGCCTGATGTATATAATTTAATTTATATAATTTATTTGAATACAAAATAGCCATTTTCATACTGCACATCTTTCATACATTTTTAAATAGCTGCTGGTCTCCAGGCAGGAATTGTAGATCAAGATTATGATTTGACATTACATACAAGAGTACAAGTATGTAAATACAAAAATTGATAGAATGTGTAGCACTGATTTAACTAAACAGAAACTGGAATAGTCTCTAATTACATTTATTACAAAATATAAAAAAATATATAGTTAATGCAGTCATATGCAAATATAACTAAATTATACCATAACCATTAGTTGATATATTTTCTAATGTTAATACCATTAAAAGAGACACATGCTAGGTATCACTGTTAGTTAATGGACACATAAAACTTTACCGTAAAATATAAATCCAAAAATAGTATAAAGCAGCCCATGTACTACAACTAATTGCATTAACTCCCATTTTGCTGATGTGTGGGTCATCAGCAAAATACAAGATGGTAAGAAATATAAGTTAAACGATTGAGTTGGGGATATTGTTAAATACACAGCTCATCCAATATGGCACATCAATAAGAGCTGTGGCAAGAAGGTTTGCTGTGTTTGTCAGCGTAGTGGCCAGAGCATGGAGGTGCTACCAGGAGACAGGCCAGTACATCGGGAAACGTGGAGGTGGCTGTAGGAAGGCAACAACCAAGCAGCAGGACCACTACCTCTGCCTTTGTGCAAGAAGGAACAGGAGAAGCACTGCCAAAGCCCTGCAAAATGACCTCCAGCAGGCCACAAATGTGCATGTGTCTACTCAAACGGTCAGAAACAGACTCCATGAGGGTGGTATGAGGGTCCAACATCCACAGGTGGGGGTTTTGCTTACATCCCAACACTGTGCAGAACGTTTAACATTTGCCAGAGAACACCAAGATTGGCAAATTCGCCACTGGGGCCCTGTGCTCTTCACAGATGACAGCAGGTTCACAGCTGCCCAACCTACAGCTGGGCCATCTTCTGCCTCAGCAGAATCATTGGGAACACAGCAGGTGGCTTCCCAAGAGAGTAGCCTGGCCAGCACTTCAAGTACAGCGACTGGTGGCCGTGGCCGTGGCCAAAAGAGGCCAACAGAGGAACCAACCAGCAGGAACATGGCATTTGAACCGCAGGAGCTTGCCATACTGGTACCCTGTGCACGGGATTGGATAGAGTGTCCACAGGAGAGGTTGACACACACAAGGAGATGGAAGATTTGGGAGGACATAACTGTGGAGATTAATGCGGTAGCTCCACAAGTTCGTGAGACGGAGCACGTGAAAAAGAGTCAAGTTCAAGTGTGTTACATTTGAGCAGAACAAGACCAGTAATGTTTTTATTAGATGTTAGATGGAGTTGGTAAATAGTCGGTCACGTTGCTAGGAGCAACAGACATGATTGCCATGTCACTTATTCTATATTTATTGTAGGGTGAGTGTGAATGTTTCTTCTAAGTGTTGGTTTTATAGTTTAACATAATGTAAGTTATGTTGAATGAAGCACACGTTGAAATCTGTAGCAGATTACAATGCGTGCTACATCAAAAGTCAGGGGTGACATGTAATAATATGTAAACTTTGGTTGCAGGTGGCATGACTTCAAAACCAACCTCAAGAAGAAACTGACCAAACGGTGGGAACACAGCCACACCTCTGGGGCTGGCCCCATGCCAGGCCGCCTGAAGCTCAACCCCCTGGAGGAGATGGCTGAGGGCTGCATTGCAATTGAGGAGGTCCGGGGGGTGAGCAACATGGATAGTGAGGCCCTAGTGGAAGTGTTTGCAGCTGATTTAGAAGGTAATTTGTTTGCATGGCATAAGTAGTTTGTACTAATTTTATCGGAATGTGTTGTAATTGTAAGTTTCTATTTCAGCATCATCCCCACCGTGCGGCAGTGAAACTCTTGAGGAGGTGGAGGAGTCAGTGCCACCTGCCACACGTGCCAGCCATGTGCAGCAGCAGGAGCCAACGGCCACACAGGATGTGGACAGGTGGGTGCAGATGCTTGGGCAGATTCGCCAGCAGGGAGACTTAGCATCAGAGCGGCTGCATAGGACCGAGGAGGTCATGCAGGGTATTGCCAGCACCCAGCAGACCATCGCTGCCACCCAGCAGGCCATGGCTGCCACCCAGCAGTCCATAGCTGGCAGCCTGCAGGTGTTGGCAGAGCAAGCCCTGTGCCAAAATGACCTCCTCCTCTGCCATAACGAGCTTGTGGCGGAGCTACTTACCACCAATAGGGCCCTATTGTCAGCTGTTTCTGGTGCATTCCCTACACCAGCACTCCCTGCTGGCAGAAGGGGAATACCATCCCCCCCTTCCACAGCATCTGCTCCACCTTCCCCACCATCCCAACGTGGCCGTGGCCGAGGAGCTGCTGTACGTGGCAAGGACCCTACCGCATTAATCTCCACCCTTATGTCTTCCCAAATCTTCCATTTAGCTCTGTGTGTCAGCTTCATGTGTGCAACCCAATCCCGTGCACAGGGTACCCACAGTTGTCCTCGGTTCGAATGTTTTGTTTTGTTCCCCTGTTGCCCTCTTTCGGCTACCATTACTGTCTGCTGTACTTGAAGTGTTGGTGCTATATTTTTGTTGTGAAGCCACCTAATGTGTTCCTAATGATTCTGCTGTGGCTATGTATGAAAATAATACATTTTTGTACATTTTTGTTTGTTTGTAAAATTCCTGTTATGGTACCTTTAATTTTTGGCATGTGCCAAATAACATGCTCTTAAAATTTTATGTTTTCCCTAACTGTAATACATTTTTCATTTGATCCCCAAATGTGTGCTGTTATTGGTGAATGAAAAAGTGACATGGATATTTATATTAGTGATAGCAAGTTCTGTCCATTGCTTGCAGTGTAAATGTGTGTACAAAATGCAGCCGTGCTTTCAGCATATATTTGTGTGTTTTGTAATGGTCCATTTAAGCTGCAATGGTTCCAATTGAAGCAATGACAAGAGTGTAATTAATGAGTAATGAGTAGAGGAGTGGATTGTATTGTGTTCAGCTGACATTGGTTCAGGTGCGGCCGTACTAATTGGGCGTTCCGAATGCCTAGCGCATGACCGAGTGGTGTGCGCAAAGCAATACTTGCTTATAGAGACCGCATATTTTCTGCCTTTTGGTTTGTTTGCAGTCGGTGTTCTGTCCGAATGCACGCCTACTAGAATTAGTGTACTCCCTCGTGTATGCCCATGTTTACGCCCAGTTTAGCCCACTTTGAAACTACGCCCCTGTGTACTTCCGAATGATGCCCATATTACGCCCATATTTCTCGAGTGAATGCGGTGCACTTTTCTGTACGGTATTAGTGAGAACGAGTACGGAGACTTTGCTTGGCACATGCGCATAGCGTTGCCCAGGCATGCGCAGACGGCTAAAAATCGCCATCCAAAAGAATTCGGAAAATTACGCATCGACCAGAATAAGGCCCTTGGTTTTCAAGTTTTACCACTCTTTATAACACAGCCTCTGTTTTTTGTTTTTCCAGTGTGCTTAGTTTAAAATTACTTCAGCATTTAAATGTCATGTTTCATCAAATGGCAGGGGTAAAAATTGGGAAGTTGAAAGCCTATCTTACTATATTTACTCAAACATTTTGTAATTATTTTCTTTATTGATCACCAGATAAATAAGCATATACCCTAGTTTGAACTGAATTATTTAAAATGAGCTTGTAGTCATAAATTTTAGTCCCAGGGATTAAAAGTAAATTTGCTATTATAATTTTATTTAATTTCTGATTATTAAAAATTATCTGCAAGGAATCATAGTACATAGTACAAGAACACCGTGTAATAATCCATGAGTGCAGATGTGTTTCTATACAGTTCTATGATTACTCCAGCTGTACGGATGCCCTGTACACCTAGAAGCAGCCATAACATTAATACAGAGGGATAATTCCATTGCACTGATGCTAATCTTTACTTGGGCATGGTTTTAGAAATCTTCTAAATGGCTTCATATTGATGTGCTATGAGTATAGTATTCTAATTTGGTTGCTCTGAATCTTTACACTATTTTCTGACTTGATTTCTAAAGGATCATGGCCTGCTCTACTCTCTACATTGATATCTACCCTTTATTTGAACTAAGACAATATGAGTGAAATTATCCCTTTGCATTTGATATTGTCTTACTTAGCAGTCATTTTAATTCAAGTTTCATCATATTCATCATGAGTATCATGAGTACATCTATGTTTTGCATTCCACTTTATCTACTGCCATTTAATAATAGCTCTTCATAAGGATAGTTAAATAAGTCACACATCCTTTATCAACTTGAAGACGTGTTTGTCAGTTTAACATAAACAGTATGTGTACATAAATATTACAATCTTTTTGCCTATTTAAGCTACTATTGGCAAAAAAATTATACGTTTTTAAACTACTATTTGATATATGAGAAAGGGACAATTAGGGTTTCCTTTTGGTAGTTTAATGAAACTAGAAAAATATACGCACAAATACTATAAAAGTAACAGTTTTTGGAGATTCAACCAGACATCACTTTTACAGATATTGTGCAACAACATTTAAAGAAATAAGCTTTCATTGGAAACATTTTTTTTCATTTTGAACAAGGGAATTTATAGAGCTATAAGAAAGTTAGATTATTTGTTCATTAACACTCCAGAGTACTCCAAAATGTCCCCATTACTGAACGAATACTGTAGATTCATGGCATGACACTGACTTGAAATTTTTTTGGATTATTAACAAATGTCTGAAAGGTGCCAGAAGGTGTGATTTGATGATATTTACGCTCAAAGGAGAGAAACAGAATAATGGCATATTTATGGGTATACAGTACACTGAGGAGAATTTATCACAAGCTGGGAAGTTTGCCCCTAAAGCATGTGTTCTTAATTTCCTACATCATATGCATTTGCACCATCTATTTACACTCATTTTTCTTGCAAAATATGCATTAACAACTAGGCTTTAATGAAATGTAAAAACAAATCTTCCTACTGTAGAAGGTAGGAAAGTTTTTTTTTTAAATAGCTTAAATGCATTAGATTTGAATGTTGAATAAAGACAGCATTTATCACCTTCAGAAATAAAATTGCAATCATTCAAAACAGTTTGGTAGCAGGGGTTAATGTAATGATCAGCAGCATGTTTTTTGTATCAGACCTAAGGCACTCACAGTTACAGTGTTATGAACTTTACTGGCATATGAATAACTGTGCATCTGTTTACACTTGTGAAAACACACACGGTACTAACCTGTTGTTAGTGGTTAGATTCATGCAATCCTGCATATACTGTTCTCTGGCTAATTTGCATATTTTATGCTATGCAACCTGGAATAATTCTAACTCTGCATCATGCTGCAAATGTGGGTCTAATCATTATGGTCACATTAGATACATATAATATACATATATTCCTTAGTGAAAACTAGCATGGGAAAACTTGTATTTTTGTATGTATAACTAGCACTTATATCTCTATTTTAGGAGTGATAGTATAGTAGATGAGATCAGGCACTGTCAAACCTACTGTCTCTAAACAGCCTACATCCCTCTAACTCCCCAGGCCCCATCTGTTCTTCAATTCTAAAAATATGTTCTGTGCTATGCTGACCCCCAATTATTTTTTCTATTTTAAGATACATATGCCACACAGCAACCAACATTTATAGTGATATTCAATCAATGGAAACAGTGGACCCATAGCAGTGTATAATTGAATTAGAGTACAATAATTTTAATGAAAATCTTATGCATATGTTAATGTGATAAACCTGTTAGATGACAGACAAAATAATGTGCACTAACTACAATCATACACAAATATATTAATGGTTGGATATTTCACCATATTGCCATTATGCACATTAAAAAACTATGAAGAATCATTCAATGTGTGACATTTAAATAATATAGAACAGATAATCTCTATACTCCTAACCAACCTATATATCCTAATACTAATTAATTTCTTAAGACTCACTCCACTATAGGATGTATATATTTGTAACAGATTTCACAGTTATTCACAACTAGTTTTTCAATTGTTTAAACATTTTTTTATAAAAGTTTTATGTTGAGAATCAAGTGTAACAGAGAACTATGCAGTTTTTGATTGCATGAACATTTTTTTTTAAATGAGCCTAATTGTTCATTAAGACCTCTATGGGTCATGGTGTCTAACCTGTTAATCCACCTTGTTTCTAGTTATACTTCTTTGCTTTGTCCCCTCCTCTTGTCAGGGGAGGGACATGGTCAATGATCATGTATCTGACTGCAGTTAAACTGTGTCTAGTTTCCAAGAAATACTGTTACAGAGGTTGATCACTAACCCCTTTAGACAGAGCTCTCCTTAACACAGAGCAGTCTAAAGCCATCCACTACTTGAACTGGAGCTCTGTCAAACCCACATACATCAGTGAGCACAGACAAAAGATAATGTATATCACAAATTTTGGGGAACATGACAAATAATGTTTGATTTGAAACCTTTTACCTGAGTAACGTTAACAAAATGAGGTACCTGTTTCTAAAAGCTGTAAGTTGTACAGCTGGGGCACCTAAAACAACCCTTTTTGGTTCCACTTAGAAAGGTTGTTTTTTGTGCTTGCGACGCTGGCTCTTACTGAAGGTGCCCCTGGCAAGTATCACATCTGATTTCATGAGTGCCGGCATTTGTTGTGTGTATGTGTATATATATATATATATATATATATATATATATATATATATATATATATATATATATATATAACTTTTAAAAAACACTGTAAACTCTATCCTCTTTCCCTCCTCCTCACATTTTTTTTATATCCACCATTTTTATCAAATTCATATTTTCAGATTAAGATCAAAAGGTAATGAATGTGTATGGTACAGTAGCCAGAATTTGTAAGTAGAATTTTGAACCTGTCTCATTCCTTTTTCATCTTAATTTAAAATTCACTGCATATAATACACAGGTTTTAAGACAGGTGGCATAGATTAAATCTTAAAATTAAAAATGTACTTATGTTTATGAAACAGTGAAATAGAAAAAGTATGACTGTAACTCAGTGATGAAGTTTTATCTTAAATAGCAAACTATGCATATATGCAGAAGATGGAAAATTGAATCAGTTTGTCGGTGAGAAATTAAAATACTGCTAATTAGGTTCTAAAATAAACTAGAATAAAATCTTGAATATGATGCTCTAAGAAGATATAATAAACATCTGGAATCCGCAAATAATATTATGTTGATTCCAAAAGAAACCTTACTCAATTAATGAAAAAGTAATAATATGTTTTAACATGTATTACACATATACACAGGCATAGAATAATATGTACTAGCAAATTGAGGAAAATTCTGTACATTACTCTTTTTATTTCTTAATATAAAAAATCTCTTTAGTTTGTCCAACTTCTTATACACCTATCACATGCTTTTCTTCTTATCTGGTGAATAACCACCCTAGTAATAATGTCTCTTTCTGCTATAATAAATTAAGGCTCAGAAAGCCATATTTCCATACCTCAACTTTTTTATTTTATTTTTTGTTTCACAATACAAAAAAGTAATGATTGATTTTTAATTTTATTTATTTAGACCTTATAAAGTATTGGCCCATTTTTAGAATAATTCTGATTTATGAAAAATAATATTTGAGGATGGCTTACTGAAATGATGAAGAATTTAAAACATAACCTGTTATGAAACATCACTGTACTTAAATATAAGTTAAACTCCAACAAAAGGTAACCCCTGCTTTAAAACACAATAGTAATTTTAACTACATGACGAAGCTGTATTAATATCAAATATAAGACATTTGGTATAAGCAAAAGGTGATCTTTAATATACACATTCAGGAGATTTTAAATACATCATCCATTTCATTTATTAGCCCTACTAATGCAATTTGGATATTATAAAATTTATTAAGCAGTTTTTATAATATTTTTTTTTATATTTACAATATGTATCTCACAAATCAAGTTTGGACATATAGATGTGGTAAGGGGATATTTTCTTAAACCATTGCATAGTTATAAAGTTGCTGAGTAGTAATATATGAATGATGAAGATGAAGATGAAGATGCTAATGAGGAGGAGGATAATAATAATAATAATTTATTATTATTATTATTACAAAACTTGAAAGTGAATTGTAAGGGCCATCAGAAGCTGAACCAGACCTCTCCTCTAACTCTGTTGCCCCGGGTTGTTGTCACTGAGCACGTGCGGTGCTAGACTTCACCTTTAACCGCCCCAGCTGTAAGGGTGAATTAGGTCATCACAGACTCTGTTGCAGTCAGGTCTTAGGAGGGACAAAGTGATCACCTAGGTGGCCCGAGCGCAAAAGGAAAAGCTAACTAACACAAGACGGACAGGGCGGAACCACCCTGACTGAATGCAACAAATGCACAGTGGTGGCATATAACACAATATAGGTGTAACAATACACAGAGGTGGTATGTAACATAAAATAAAACTCCAGACTCCTGCACCGGAAAGGAATGACCCCTAGAAGGCAAACCTGACCCCTGGTGTGAGTAACTGGGTACTTGTTTCCTAGCACGGCGCCCATCGCATTGTATACCATAAGACTAAATATGGTAGGCGATGCGATGCTGCGTGATGTTGTACAATAAAAAATGGTATGGCATTGTATGCCATACAATGGGATACAATGCGATGGTATACAATTTTTTATTGTACAACCACCCAGATGGGTCCGTTAAATGCCCCCTCACTATCAACATGAACCCAAATCGTGGCAAGCGCAGCGAGCCCGCAAGGGGCGGATGGTACGCATCCTCCGACCTTTTCATACCCCCACTATACACGTCGGCGTGGAGTTGACTTTATATAGTGTCGCAAGCGCAGTGAGCCACCGAACCCGAAGCGTGGCGAGAGCATGCAGAATACATGAAAAGTCTAGCAGTAATCCGGAATAGAGATAATCAAATGTTTAAAGCTGGGAGTTTTCCTACCAATCAGGAAGTATTGCCAGACATCGGTGGTCCACTTGCAGGTCCCAGGGAGCGATCTTTGTCTGCCGGCAGACTGTACCTCCTATCACAGTAGCGGTGGTTGTGGCTTACCGCGTCTGGAGGGATCAGTTGCTCTGTAATCAACGCATTTCGCCTGTATAGCAGGCTTCCTCGGGATAAGTCAGAGTGACTCTTCATGATTATCTCTATTCTGGATTACCGCTAGAGACTGTAAACTACAAGGACTAACTTGTTCAGTACCCAGTGACTTTTCTCCTTGCAGTACTGGATAGCTGCAAAGAAGGAGAGCACCTATATATGTTATATGTACTTTATGTGAGTTTTGTTTGTTAGTACACCGGTATTAGAACACCTTAGACTGTGATCCCCCATTCTATATAAGGATGTCTTCTTTAAGAATTGTACGAGATACTTAAGACATTTTTAAAATAAAATAATTTCTACTTTTTAACAAAATTCTGTCAGCAACCTGATTTACATCCACTTGTATTAAGTAGTCAAGGTCAGCGCAGAGTAAACCCACAACCCCTCTTTTTATACCTCAGGTAATCAAGACAGCTGTGCACAATCCAGCCCAGCCAGGCTAACGAGGTCAGACTTGTGCATCCATTAATTCACAGGAAATTGGGCTGTAATGGCACAGACTCACCACTGGAGGCCACGAGAGAGTCGAATACCAACACAGACTGAAAAAATGCATGTTATGTACAATAAAAATAGTATTAGCAGTGCAAAAATCACAAGAAATATTGACTACAGTATGTTATAGTTTTGAGAAGATATCTATATAATAAGTTGAAGAGTGTGTGTGTGTCTGTCGCATTGCGGACACACCGTGGCACTCAAAGCCATTAAATTCAGCAACAAGATATCTCTGGACCCGGTGGTGTGCACCGCCGTTTTTGGGAAATTTCACTTAGAAATTAAAAAAACACCAAGGTTTAATTTGCCTTAAATTGATGATCTCAGAAAAAAGATTGATGATCTGGGAAACCGATGACTAAGGAACAACTCCACACCTGATTTCATTGCTGTCATTGAGTATGAATGAAACATTCTAACATTATGGTGGAGGCTTTAAACAATTAGAAATAATTGAGGATATACATATACGACACATCACACACACGTAGACATTGTACACACACACATAGCACGCAACATATATACATAGTGCCCCTCACACACTAACACATTGGATGGATACACACAACAAAACACACAAACATAACACACCGCATGCAATAGAACACAAACCCACATGCACTACAACCAGTGGCGACTCTTACCCTTTTGGAGGAGGGCCCCCCCCTCTGCTTCCGTCGCCACGCTCCCTGCACCTGTCGATCCCCTGAACAGGGCCAGCGCATGCACAGTAACTTCATGCATACTGCGCATGCGCTGGCCCAAGCCTCCATGAGCTCCCTTTGCAGGGTCTGGCACATGCTCAGTATCTTCTGCGGTACTGCACATGCGCAGAACCCGTTTTGGCGACTGCACCATATTTGCGCACAGAAAGGCATCCCGTAGGGAGGGAACACCTCCCAATAGGACTGCCTTGGGTGACTGGCAGGTCGGACTTCCAATAGGAAGTCACTGCCAGTCACATTGAAGCCAGAGCAGTCTCACAAACTGAATCTGGCTTCACTTAGGCAGAGACAGTGGCGGATTTTACCTGGGGGGCTGCAGCCCTGCAGCCCATAGGTAAAAACCACCACTGACTACAACACACAGAACACACACACTTAAACACTGCCAGGATACGCACAGCACACTACACACACATATATACGTAGCAAATATTACGCACTTACAAATTGGACAGATACACACAACACAAACAAAATATACCTCTAACAGTACAACACACACCCACATTCACTACACACACCCAAAACAGTACATAACACACAAAAACACACTTAAACATTGCACAGATACACAATGACACAACACACACACATACACATACTGTATATATATGTAGCGCACCTCACAAACTTAGGCATTGGACAGATACACACACATACACTACAACACACACAAAAACAGTACAACACACACACACAACACATAAAAAAATAATTGCATCATAGCATACCCTCCAACTGTAACAAAAGTTGCCATTTTTTAACAGTCTGTACCAGCAAATAAAAACTATACCGAATATACCGTTTTTTTCTTTTTTTCCCATATCCATCTCTTCAGTCCTCCAGGCTGTCACTGCGCTCCCTGGCCGGTGGCACTGAGAAATCTTTGTTCTGGCCAATGCACCCATTGGTCAATACAAAGTGGGTACACTGCACTCACCCTGTTAGCTGGATGTTAGGCGCTGCTTTGCCTTAAGGGTGTCACAGACCCTTTTGGTTCATAGATAATGTTTGGTCGGTAGGCATGAGCACTGCTTGTATTTGTTTGAATGTTATGAGTGTAAGAAGTTGAAGAATAAGACTAAGAAGAGATAAAGATTTGTTACAATAAATTGTACAATTTACTCAATTAATCATGAAAAAATATAGGTGTACATAGAAATACAATCAAGAATTGAAAGTAGCATTAAAAGATAAGTTCTGATTCAAAATTATTATTGTTTGGATGGCAGTGGGTTGCAAAACAAATCTATAGACGAGGGGGTATGGATATTGTAGGCTTAATTGGTGACACTGTAGTGAAAAATTTCCATCAATTGGGGACCCTGTGTAGGTGTGCCAAACACTAATTAAGCCCACAATATCCCCTATCTATAGATTTGTTTCGCAAACCCACCCCATCCAAACTATTATCAATTTGAATCAGAACTTTTTTTAATCTTACTTTAATTTCTTGATGGTATTTCTATTTTCACGATTTATTGATTAAATTGTACACTTTAACTAGGCAAATCTTCATCTGAGTCTTATTCTTCAACTTCTTACACTCATAACATTCAAACAAATACAGGCAGCGCTCATGACCATCGACCATACATTATAAATGCACTGTTGATACTTGCAATGGCAGGATCGGTGGATTGATCCGGTGGATGTAGTGAATAATTTGACCTATTGCACTCATTCCCAGTGGTCTGGGTAGTGTGCATTGCGTCATGACATCATGTGGCCGGGCAACAAAAATGGGCGCTGGTTAGGGGTGCGTTGCATGGCAGCTACTAAATTCCTCAATGAGAAATATAGAAGAGAGAAAAAAGTAGCGCTAGTACACCAATGAACATTCACAGTAGTACATTTAATAACATATAAAAAGCATATAAAGCCACTTCAAGGGCAGTGTACAAGGATCTGTTCCTATAAGTGCCACCAGTAGTATCCACATATACTCCAATAATTCCAATAGTAAACTCTGGGTGGATGAAATACACAGTCCCCACGTATTGGTCACCAATTGGTGATTCAGTGTAGGTGGGTAGGTTTATAGTTACCGCAATTGGGGTCACCAAGAGATATTGTTCCAATTAGATTGCATTGCAACAAGTGTCTCTCCAAGATTGTTGAGGGTAACAAAGTACAGAGGAGTGGAAGGGTGATGGAGTGTGTGGCAAGATGGTTACTGGGGGCGGCTGGTCCGGATCCAAGAAGAAGTGTAGTAAAAGTACTGGGAGTAATGTCCAGGGCTTGCTCCTGATGCGTTTCCCTGCATCTAAGTGCAGATTTGTCAAAGGAATATCCATAGAGCTCTGGGGGAGGTTTATATGCCTGTCATAATTAGGTAAATCAGCACATGTGTGATTGTTACATCACTATGTTCATTGGTGTACATTCATATATAACAAAAAATAGAAATAAAAGGAGAGAATAGAACTAGAAGGCAAAATACATAAACAGAATTAGAAATAATATCAGGAATTCCCATTTATTAATAGCGTAGTTAGATCGTGTTTGATAACACTTCCTTATTTTTAGTCATAGAAACCGGTAAACATGTAGATTACAGCCAGTCTGAATGGAGTGAATGGTCACGTGACCCGCATGTCAGGCACACATGATTGCCGTGAGTAGTGACATGCGCAGATATAACACCAATGTGCAGCGTGTGTATCAAGCCTCGTTCTGGGATTGCTCTGATCTAGGAGCATTTCTGGTCCAAACCTCATTCTGAGGCTGGTCCAGTGATCAGGGAATCCCTGGTCACATGACCCACAGGTCCCGCAAATCAAATGCTGTTACGGATAGGAAGTATTCTATTGTGTGAGTTTCAAGCCTCACTTTCAAGTTAATTACTATAATTTTAGCAATAGGACGATGTCGGGCACATGACTCATTACATGCTGTGACGAACAGTGATTGGATGAAATAATATTCCAAACCTCATTATGGGGCTGATTAGTGATTGGTGGTATATTCAACAGCATGTAATAGGTGTTTCCCGAACATGTAACACACAAAAAGTGTGTATATATATATATATATATATATATATATATATATATATATATATATATATATACATATATATATATATATATATATATATATATATATATATATTTATATATATATATATAGTAATACAAATAAATCATAACTTCTAATAATCAAATATATGGATCTATACTAATTGAAAAAATGGTGATGAATATTTAATATTTAGTATTTAATTCTGAATGTATTATAGAGTTCAATTTCAACAATAAAAAACGGGGGTAATATGGAGGTGGATAATGGTAAATGTTAGGCTATGTTATTTAAAGTAAATCAATAATTTTTTTTATTTATTTTCATTTTTTTTCCTTATAAACAAAAAAATTAAGAAAATTAAGAAAATAAAATAATAAATAAAAAAATAAAAATGTTTATAAATAATAACAAGTACATAAGGCACATTAATTCAAATACATCATGTAATCGGTCAATATCATTTATAGTTCCTTATTTATTTTAGCAAAAAGATGCAAAAGAATTTCCTAATTAATAGACAACTGATAAATCTTGTTGTTTATTGTTACTGTGGCTAAAATAAGTATATTTCTTTAAAATAAGAAAATATAGTCTTTAGAGACTCTCACATATATTACAGACCATGAGGTCTCACCAGGTGGGCTCCTTAGATCCTTTTCCTATTGAAGCTCATGTCTTAAAGTGGATGGAAGTAGGTAATAAAAATGACAGAGATGATTCAAATAAGGAGGGGATGATGAAGGTAAAGTGACTTGACCAGTCTTGACACAAGGGAAACCTAGATGTAAGCAAATCAAATGGTGGGCAAGTTGAATTTTACTCTCTAAAAAAACAACATATATGCAATGACTCAAATTAAGAAGACCAGAAACTAACCTAGTTCCATTCTCAGACCATAAAAAAAGCAGCTGCAATTGAAAATTGGGGGAAATGCTGGGTTATACCAGATAGCAAGAGAGCTGTTAAAGTAAGTTATACAGTGATCCCATATTGAGCAAGTAAAACCAATGCCTGGTATGATTACGCAGATTTCAGTGATGACTAAACTTGACACTCCAGCTCTTTATGAACTACACATCCCAGCATGCCCTGCTATAGTTTTACTATTTGGCCACTCAAATGAGAGCAGCTCCATCAGTACTTTGTTATAACAATAAATAAAGGCTCAGGGTCCTCTCTGGAGAAGGGGATCCCCATACATCACAATGTTGAACAACTCAGCAAATTAAGAGGATACGATGTAGATAAATGTCTTATAATAAGTGGCTGTAAAGCCATGTGGGTCTGGGACTTTGCTGGGATTAAAGACTACAATAGTTCTAGGAAGAAGAGAAAAGGGCTGTTTGGTGGGGAACACACCAATTTTCAGAAAGATACTAAAATATAACTTTTATCAGTTTTATCATTAATATTCCCAATATTTATTGTGTGGGAATAACAGTTACAGTGAAAAATAGAAGTAAAAACACAGACATACAGACATATACACTTAGTGTGCTCAAAGGAAAGAAGTTAGTGTGTTAAAATGACACGAGAATCCAACTGAAAAGATGCTTGCTGGGTTATAGCCAGTGATATTGTGATCTGATGAGATAATCCCCTCACAGATAAAATGTACAGTATATCTGATTATGTTTTGACAGTACAAGGATCTAATAGGCTGAAAAATCCCACATGTTATTCCCACACAATAAATATTGGGAATATTAATGATAAAACTAATAAAAGTTATATTTTAGTATCTTTCTGAAAATTAGTGCGTTCCCCACCAAACAGCCCTTTTCTCTTTGTCCTAGAACTATTGTACACTTGACTGTGAGGAACAGCACCCCCACCACTGATCAAATATAAATTGGGGTCTTTCAAACTATTGAATGAAATTAAATATTATGTGTGCAGATATGCAACAAGCTCCCTAGTGGAGCAAAGTGGTACTGGGATTAAAGCCTTAAATCGCACCTCCTGAAATTTAATATTAGCACTTAGTAAATCAAGTAGGAAAATTTGGGGAGATGCCGATGGGACAGAAAAGTTTGTATGGAATCCATAGTGATTAGAAGGCTACCTACAGAAGGTTGTAGGCTACCTTCAAAAGGTTAGATAACTGAGCAAAGAACCTAAGAAACCCATCTGTGATTTGTGTGTGATCCAGTATAGGCCTTCTTGAGTGGGATTTTAGAACCAGCACAACATTATTCTGCAAAGGTTTACAGCTAAATCTTAATGCCAAGAGCCTATAAGCTCCTTAGCTTAGATAGAATGATCCTTTTGTATCCTTCTATTAAGCCCATGGCTACAAGGAGCCTTTGCAACTAGGCCACAAGGTCCATAAATTTAATGCATGATTTAGATTTGGCCCTCCTCATAAAGCCACAAATCTAATCAACACTCCTCAAATCAATTCTTTATGGGTATCCTATAACAGTTAAGAGATAAATAGCTTCAGATATCAGAGTTCAATTGTATTTTCAAAGAAAGTTTCAGTAGAAGCCTCTCATTCAAATGACATGTAGGTTCAGTTATGAGGATAAGGAGATTTATTGTCTAATGCCAATAGCTTATGATCAAACTGAGTGGAACATATCATGAATTGCAGGATGGAAACCCTCATCTCATCATGGATAGCAGAAATCATTGTACCACCTAACTAAGGGGTAGAAGGTGTTCTCTATGAGTTAGTGGACCAGAGTTGCTTTAAAGTAGGAAACAAATCCTTGAAAATCATACTTCTTATGTAAATCATACTGGATAGAAAGACCAGAGTACAAAAGAATAGGGAAGGGATAGACCTTTACAGATTGTCAGGTAAAGTCTGCAGATACAAGCTACTTTACAGGAAGAGAGGTGCAATAATCAATAATGCTCACACCTGAGGGATACTGTAGATCTGCCATGCCCACTTTGAGATATAATATGGGAAGAATCTCTGAAACCGAAAGGGGCCTTGTTTAGGTCTTTGACTGCTCATGAATAACTGATTTGGGATAAGTCTTTCCTGAAGTTTGCCTGTTTAATGATGGTTCTTAAGGAATGTAATAAAGCCCAGCCACCGCTTGTTGCTATGCAAACTGGTCCGTAGAGATTGCGGACAATTTACTCTGGGCATCAGAGTCTCAGGCCGAAAGTGGGCCAATAAGAACCAGATCCAAAGATGGCACAGGCAGTTAAGATGCTCTAAGATGTACTTGTTCTCTGAATTAGGACAAGCTTGAGTCAGTAATGAAGGCTCAATGGGTGTCCTGACCCTTCTACAGATGGCAGATTGTCCATACAGCAGACCCAAGGCCTCTCTGGTCAGCAGATATAGCTTCCCATTGGATTTTTAAACTAAAAGACATGTTACAAAACAAGTATATTTTATACATAAATATTGTGGTAGTCTAATATGTATTTTTTATTTTGTGAAGATAGGTGTTTTCCATACTGAATATGTCGATTATTTTGGTCTTTTGCCTAGGCATGACAATGGGCTTTTTAATTCAATGGCCAACAACTCTCTCCACTGGTGCCTTATTCAAACAAACCACATCACCATCAGAATCCTCATCATCAACTTCCTCCTCAGCGTCAGTTACACAAATATCTTCCTCATCCTGGTGCACTTCTTCACTCTTCAGTGACATCCTCAATCTCAATGTCAGCAACTGGAAAGATGGTGCTCCACTCAGCACTTGCAAAGGGCATGAAATGTTGGAAGGAGCCTTCTCCTCATGTTGGAAAGGTCAGGACTATATATACAGTATCACACCATGGACACACTTGGACTCTTCTTGGAAATTGGTGATATGCACAGTTGGTTACTTTGACTTAACACTTTGATTTTTTTTACTTTTTTACAGGGTGGATATCTTCCATCTTGATACACTGAATCACCAGTCATGAAAATTCACAAAGGCATGAGCCTTTTCTTACCACATTAGGTCATGAATGCAATATGGCCAATTTTACACATCAGATACATTTAAATGTGTTTTGTTTATTACAATAACATTTTGCTTCTTGGATCTTACATGCCATTGATTGACTTAATTTCACAGCAGCATCAGCACTAGTAGTAGAAAGTGGTTCTAGAACTTTCAATTTTTTCCTCCATTTGTTAATAAGAAGCACCCATGGACTGATACAGGAGACTTTGCATTACCCCTGAACTTATACAGTAGACTAAGTGGCACCCCTGGACTTATATTGCAGAAATGGTAGTAATGCATCAAACATGGAAGGATCCCTTGAATCATATGTCAACAGGACAGCACCCCTGGTATTATATGGCAGACAGAGCATGCCTGGAATTATATTTCAGACATGTCAGATCTCCTTGATTTATACCCCAGACAGGGTAGCACCCTTGGAATTATATGACAAACAGGTAAGCACCCCATAGATCATATGACAGACAAGGCAGCACCCCTTAACTTATATAGCAGACAAGGCAGCAGCCCTGGAACTTTATGGAAGACAGGGCAGCACTCCTGGAATTATATGGCAGACAAGACAGCACCCCTGAAATTATATGGCATTCAATGCATCAGCCCTTAACTTATAGGGCAGTGTTCCCAGTGGAACTATTGTAATGGAAGTGTAGTGAGAATCAGGAACACCTCAATACAGTTTAACAATAATTTATTTACAAAATCATTAACAAACAAGAAATTATACTTATACCATGTTCCTCGAAGGCAGTTACAAGAGATAGCCAGAGTCCAAATATAGGGTGTATTTCCAGGGAGCCTCCTCTCACTGTGTAGTCCTCGATCTGTGGTCAGTCACAAGCACCCTGTCCTCAATCTTAGGTCAAATGGAAGCTGAAATCAGTCTGCAGTGACCCTGTATTTAAACTAGAATTCTGGGCGGTGGTCAAGGGATCATATCCACATATACATTAATTTGGATACCTTGATTAGTTAATGCATATTGAGAAACCCATCGTTGCATTCTAATTAGGTCAAATATTCCTTCATGTCTGTATACCTTGAATTGTAGTGAATCTTGTCAAATGCTTTAGTATATTTGGACTTTGACAAGATTCTACAATACTTGATCACCGTAAACCTGTATTTGTTTACATTAAATAACTCTATTGTCTGGCTTCTCCTGTAACACAACGGCAGTCTAAATTCTGATTAACACACTATAGCTACTAGTTTATGTAGGAACAATGGTCCCTACAAAGATACAGAGACATTCTTATAAAACAGATACAGGTATAGAGCTATATAACACACATATACATAGAAGACAAACAGTTTACCCTAGGCTAAAAGTCAACATGGTTACAGGAAACACAGCTAGAATTAAATGGAAAACATGGTAGCATGCCAGAAATGATATGGCAGAGAAGGCAGCACCCCTGGAACTATATGGCAGACAGGGCAGCACCCCTGGAATTATATGACAGACAATGCAGCACTCCTTGACTTATATGAAAGAAAAGGCATAACCCCTGGAATTGTTTGGCAGACAGGGCAGCATCCCTGAGATTATATGGCAGACAGAACAGCAACTCTTGACATATATGGCTGACAAAGCAGCACCCCTGGAATCATACGGCAGAGAGGGCTTTCCTGGAATTGTATAGCAAACAGGGTAGCACCCCTGGAATTATATGGCAGACAGGGCACCTCTAGAATTATATAGCAGACAGGGCAGCTTTTGACTTATATTGTAGACAAGGCACCCCTGTAGTGATACATTAGACTCATCAGCACCCACCTGATGTCACCACCCACAGATGACAGAGGACAGAGGTTAACTTCTCACACTCTCCTATGCTGGAGTGAAGATGGCGCAGAGGAAAGGGTACTTAGATAGAATCCAAAACCTATGAGAGTCCCACATGGAGATGATAATGATGTCTCGGTGTGGGAGCTGAGTCTGGCAGGAAAACCCAAGCAGAACTCAGATCCCGGCTCAGATTGTTAGCACCTCTACTGGGAGCATGATGGAGTTAAGTAGAAAAACCTAAATTTGGTCTTGATTTGCTGCAAATGTACAGTATGCAAACTTCTTTATAGAATAAGAGGCAGGAAATTTTGCTATATTTGACAGGTTTTTGAAATATATGTCTAACTGAGCAAATGCAACTTCACCAAAGCTTAACATTAAGGTTGACTGTATTTTGTGCCTGAAGTTATTCCCTAGAGTAAATGCAGTGCTCTAAAATCTTGGTTTCTATGCAACATTAGCAACCTGAATGAACTTCCAAGCCAAAATATAAATGACAACAGGGATACATATGTCCCAGACATCATTTAAAAAACATCAGCCTGCAAAATGATATACTTTTTAATATTTTGCAAGCTTGGGTTGAATAGTGAGCTAAAATAAAAACAAATTATATATATGTAATTATCACATTTTCAAAATGATTCTCATATTCATTAAAATTAATCTTGAATATAGTCATAAGCAATTTGTGTCCAATAATTTACAGAACACTTTAAACAAAATTAGTTTCAGCACATATTTCTAACAATAATTAAATAGCTGATAGGCAAGAACTGTCCCTCTCATTTTTAATTACATGTTTTTAAATCCTGTGAGATGCAATTCCTCTCCTATTCCTTTTACTTAAAAGACAGTGGGCCCTATTCTGGTTCACTCTTAGAGACAAATTCCTTCTCAAATGGACAAAACCATGTGCACTGCATGGGGGGGGGGGGGCAGATGTAACATGTGCAGAGAGAATTAGATTTGGATGAGTTATTTTGTTTCTGTGCAGGAAAATAAGGACTGCTTTATTTCTACACTGCAATATAGATCTCACTTTGAAGAAAAACCCCACCCAAATATAATTATCTATGTACAAGTTACATCTTCCCCACCTGCAGTGCACAAAGGCCCTTATTCTAGTTGACTCTTTCGGATGTGCGTTAGTTGGGAAATGACCAAACTCAATGCACATCGGAGCGGCAGAGAACACACGCATACATGTCGTCCGCATTCGTTCGGACGGACTTTCACAGAAAAGGGAGTGTCTTCGGACTGCAGCCACACGTTCTTACTGCATCTGAAAGGATGGGGAGCTGATCGTACACACCGAGTTGACATTTTTGCGCCCACCTCACAAATCTATTTGGAAGTCATGCTTCACCCACAATACACATTTATCCAATTAGGCTACCTCGTAACATATATATTATTTTTAATTGTAATCCATTTTTTCCTAATTGACACTTAAACACATTACTTCCAGTTGAGATTAAGCCTTACATCATGTTAAGTTGTATTATTTCATTGTTGCACCTTTACCTGTGTTTATGTCAGCATACTATATATTAATTGCAAGCCAAATGCAAGCAGTAAAAATTAACAAATTGTGATTAACACATAATAAATGTCAAATACCTACAGTGTAAAACACAATATGTGTGAAAATCATTATGCATACTGGCTAACATTATGTTTTTGAATAATAATCTACTTTTGTGTCATGCAGTGAATTGGTCACTATAATAAAGCTGTATCGCTGTCCAAACACACTCAAACACACACATACACACCTTCAGCAACATGTATTCATTACTCTTCACTTTCTTCCACTTTATGCAATCACACATCTCTATACGGTATCTACCTTTTGCAAGTGGCAAAAATATATTACACAATTTACTAAAATACTGTAAAATTAAACAACAACCAGTGACGTGCGGTGAGGTTAGTGACAGGTGAGGCAGGCGCTTTTGCGAAATGGGAATGAGTACCGCCAGTGCCCTAACTAGACATTTTGGTACCCTGCACCATAGTGAAAACATTTTAAGTGTGTGGCTTCATGGGGAAGGGACGTAGCCACATAATTGTAATGTAATGCCCCTAACACATTATGCCGCACACTGTAATGCCCATATCACATTATGCCACACACCCTAATGCCCATATCACATTATGATTTACCATTTTTAGGCTTGAATGTGGCTGGACCTGTTCCTCCAGATGTGTGGTTTCCTGGCGTCAGCACTCCTCACAAGGTGATGTGTAGAGGTAGGTTAGGTAGTCAGCCGCGACAGCCATGCATTAATGCCTGGTCAGCTCCTCACCTGCCTACAACAGCCATGACGGGGGCTGCAGGTGCACTGAGCCCCATCACCCTGGCTTCCAGTGCTTTTGAGTAATGGGAGAAGCCTGAGCTTGGTAAGAGTCCCTCAAGCAGGGACCAAAGGAGGAATGGGAAGGACGGGCACTGCAGGGTTACCCAGCGGGGAGGGAGGTGAAGGATGGGCACTGCAGGGTTCTCCAGCGGGGATAGAAGGGAAGGACAGCCACTGCAGGGTTCCCTAGCGAGGAGGGAGGGGAGGATGGCTGCTGCAGGGTTTCCCAGCGGGGAGGGAGCTGAAGGACTGGAACTGCAGGGTTCCCCAGCGGGGAGGGAGGGGAAGCACGGCCGCTGTATAGTTCCCCAGCTTGATATAGCTTGACAGAAGCTATATAGCTTCTGTCATAGCTTGACAGAAGCAGCGGCGGCCGCCAGCACAGAAACAAGGACAAGCAGGGGATGGAGGGGAATAGTGGCGCTGCATGGTGCCATCACTGCCACAGCCAGCAATACATTCATTAAGCAGGGATAACCGGAGAGGGAGGGAGGGTAAGGGCAGGCGCTGCAGAGTTCTGCCAGCACCACATGTTCCCACACTGCACTCAGTGACATCACATCTGCCTCAGTTACTTCCCTGTCTTTGAGGCAGATGTGTAGATGCCGCTTCCCCATTGATTTTCAATGGGCTTTGCAGCCACTTTTTCTTCCCATTCTTAGCCTTGCCCCCCGCTGCTGACAGTTTTCAATGGTCAGCGGGAAGCACAGCTCCCGCTGCCTTACAGCCTCCCCACACAGTGTGTCACCTCATAATTTATTGCAAAAAATACAAATAAGATATTTATTACACAGTATATGTGTTATAAATATCTTTTTATGTTTTTTCAATCAATTATTACAGGGGAGGCACTGCCTCCCCTGTTTCCCCTGACTGCACGTCCCTGAGAACAACACACAGACAACTTCTAACTGTCAATAACAATTTATTTAAACAAAATAAAGGGGGAAACAATTAAATAAGAAGGTCCGTGAGGTCCTGTAAATCTTGGGCCAACATGAGGAGTTGGTCCCTCATCCGTTGGAGTGTCCCTCGGACACCCTCGTGGACTTGTCTCTGGTAATCTGTAGGCATGTTAAAGGGGGTTCAACATTACTATTGATATTCATGTACAGTAGGAGCCCATCTCATCTATCATCCTTAGGCCATGGCTCAGCATGGCTAGCCACGGCTATCCTATTGTTCTCAGATGCAATACAATACATAGACCAATACAGTAGGGGATTAGCAGAGTAATCTTAATCCTATTATAGGGATAGATGACAGTGGCTCCATCTGTATACATTTTATATTGTGATCCATAAAATATGTCAAAATGACCTACAGCATCCAAAATCATAGATACACACAATTATATAGGCTACTGCTTTCAACATGAAACTAGCTACTATGATGGTGAAACACAGTTATTTACTGTATTCATTATGTTGCTTATACAAGAAATTAACAATGTATGTTTAAAAAGGCCACCTAGCCTTGATCCTCTGTCAAACTTGACAAGCCTCACCAGTCAGCAATGTACTGTTAAGCTACTAACATTATAACTACTTCCCTTTTTAAATAAATATCATCTAGACACTATGTCAATGTAATGCGGTTAAGGTGTGCCTCTCATTTCCGCACGTCCTTAATCCATACTAACCTATGTGCAGGGGTTGGCTGGCAATTTTTAGCCTAGGGGGCAAGTCCAGAGCACTGGCCCATGCCCCCCCCCACCCCCCCCCCAACTCTCTGGAAGACGGAATGCTTGTGCGCGCCTGAGGCGCGCTGAAAAATTAGGCGTGTGGCCTATCATAAGGGGGCGTGGCCTATACCATGATTGTATTGTGTACCTGCAGATTGCACATTGTGATGCTAATTACACATTATGCCGCACACCTTGATGCCCATTACACTCTATACTGTGATGGCAATTACCCAATGATCCTCAGACCATAATGCCCATTACGCCCCATACCATGATGCCCATTGCACCGCACAATGTGATGTCCACAGTGCCAGATTTGCCCCCACAGTGCCAGATGTTCCGCCACAGTGCCAAATACACATATGCCC
The DNA here is from genome assembly GCF_055691185.1 of Crinia signifera. Taxonomy (NCBI): domain Eukaryota; kingdom Metazoa; phylum Chordata; class Amphibia; order Anura; family Myobatrachidae; genus Crinia; species Crinia signifera. The sequence goes on from NC_139219.1 coordinate 137,448,875, forward strand.
CCACAGTGCCAGAGACACATATGCCCCCACAGTACCAGATATTCCCCCACAGTGCCAGAGACACATATGCCCCCACAGTGCCAGATATGCCCCCACAGTGCCAGAGACACATATGCCCCCACAGTGCAAGAAATGCCCCCACAGTGCCAGATACACATATGCCCCCACAGTGCCAGATATGCCCCCACAGTGCCAGATACACATATGACCCCACAGTGGCAGATATTCCCCCACAGTGCCAGAGACACATATGCCCCCACAGTGCCAGATATGCCCCCACAGTGCTAGAGACACATATGCCCCCACAGTGCCAGATATTCCCCCACAGTGTCAGAGACACATATGCCCCCACAGTGCCAGAGACACATATGCCCCCACAGTGCCAGTAATGTCCCACAGTGCCAGAAACACATATGCCCCCACAGTGCCAGATATGCCCTCACAGTGCCATATATGCCCCACAGTACCAGATACACATATGCCCCCACAGTGCCAGATATTTCCCCACAGTGCCAGAGACACATATGCCCCCACAGTGCCAGATATGCCCCCACAGTGCTAGAGACACATATGCCCCCACAGTGCCAGATATTCCCCCACAGTGCCAGAGACACATATGCCCCCACAGTGCCAGATATGCCCCCACAGTGCCAGATACACATATGCCCCCACAGTGCCAGAAATGCCCCACAGTACCAGAGACACATATGCCCACACAGTGCCAGATATGCCCCCACAGTGCCAGATATGCCCCACAGTGCCAGATACACATATGCCCCCACAGTGCCAGATATTCTCCCACAGTGCCAGAGACACATATGCCCCCACAGTGCCAGATATTCCCCCACAGTGCCAGAGACACATATGCCCCCACAGTGCCAGATATGCCCCCACAGTGCCAGATACACATATTCCCCCACAGTGCCAGAAATGCCCCACAGTGCCAGAGACACATATGCCCCCAGAGTGCCAGATATGCCCCCACAGTGCCAGATATGCCCCACAGTGCCAGAGACACATATGCCCCCACAGTGCCAGATATTCCCCCACAGTGCCAGATACACATATGCACCCACAATGCCAGATATTCCCCCACAGTGCCAAATACACACATGCCCCCACAGTGACAGAAACACATATGCCCCACTGTGCCAGAATTTGCCAGCAGCAACTCTCCATTGTTGATGTCTCTCATCTCCAACTGCTGCTGCTGGGGGAGGGGGGGCGGGGGAGAGCGCAGTACATGCCCCTCCTGCCCACAACCCAGTCCGGTGCATCCTGCAGCCCCAGTCCGGTCCTCCTACAGCTCTCCTGCGCTGGCCGCGGCTTTCAGAACACGGCCGCGGCTACAGGAAAATGGCCGCCGGCCTCCTGCACTGAGGACAGGAGAGCTGGAGGAGGTGCGCGGCCCACAGCAAGTGGCTGGGTAAGGGGCCCGGGGGGAACATGACACCCTGCCCCCTGGCCCAGCCCGCCCCTGCCTATGTGTGATGTTGTTGCTGCTGGTGAAGGGTAATAGCATCAGGGTTTTAACATTTATATCCAACAGCCTAATGGATACATTATGGCCTTGGTTAATATAGTTGGTTTCTGCCCCTACCTGGATTTGAATTGTGTATAGACACAATCCATTTTTTTAACAATGTCCACCATACTCCATTTATGCCATAGTCTATACTGTAATTTACAATACATAACACATACCGCTAATAAAGTACATGAGGCATAATGTATACAGTACTTACCACTTTCTCCATTGTCTGGTCCCATTTCTCCTGCCTGATTGGTGGGTGGAGGGTAGTTGGGTGGTGGAAGTGGGGTTTGGGTTGGAAGAGGGTAGGTGGGTGGAGAAGGCAGGCTGAAGGATGAGGTTTGGGAGTGGGTAGGGGATATGTTGTGGGTAGAGGAATGGGCATGGGTATGGGATTGGGAGTGGGTATGGGTTTGGGAGTGGGTAGGGGATTGGTCGTGGGTAGAGGAATGGGCATGGGTAGGGGATTGGGAGTGGGTATAGGAATGGGCGTGGGTAGGGGATTGGGAGTGGGTAGAGGATTGGGCCTCTTCTTCAATGGCCTGTGCTGCTCTATCCCGTGCTGTGTATATATGATCCAATTGAGCAATGGATGAGGTGAAAAAAGGGAAAAAATAAAAAAGGACAAACTTAGTTTCACACAGATTTTATATTCCATGAAACAATCACTGACACCCTCTTATCCTCATTGACACCCACTTATCCCAATTGACACCCACTTATCCTCATTGACAACCAATTATCCTCATTGTCAACCAACTATCCTCATTGACACCCACTTATCATCATTGACAACCAATTATCCTCATTGACACCCACTTATCCTCATTGACAACCAATTATCCTAATTGACACCCACTTATCCTCATTGACATCCAATTATCCTCATTGACACCCACTTATCCTCATTGACACCCACTTATCCTCATTGTCAACCAATTATCCTCATTGACACCCACTTATCCTCATTGACATCCCACTTATGCTCATTGACAACCAATTATCCTCATTGACACCCACTTATCCTCATTGACACCTACAGATGGAGTAGGTCCCATCCTTGCCGCCAGGCCGCCATGGCGGAGGTTCTGGCGCTCCGATATTCTTCTTGCGCCGGCATCCGCCAAGGGGCGTGGGTGCACGCCATGCAATACAATCCGCCACCATTGGGTGGCTAATGCTCCATCAAACTAGAGTCAGAGTGGTATACTGCAATGTGCCAATGGAAACCCGCCATTCACCGTACGGAGCGCGCTTACAGTATGAGACGCTCGTGCGCGATGAGCCGCTCATAGGAAATGAGACGCTCGTGCAAATGAGTCGCTCGTGAACATCGGAGCGCGCAAAGGGGCTGTGTAGTGTCATGATCCTATACAAGCATTTACCTTCACGTTCACGTAGCCGATGCTGAATATTTTGAACTGTTGGTACTGTGCAAAATGTTTCCATAGGCTTTAATGTTAAATTATTTTAACATTGAAACTGAGTCCATTTAACATAGGAAAAAATGGGAAAAGGCCGAATAAGGGCCATTTCTCATTGGGTATGGCCCCGTCATGTGTGTAAAAAATAATGGCCCCCCCATTGTGGCCGCCACCCCCACGATTGATGCGAACCCGAAGCGTGTCGAGCGCAGCGAGCCCTCCAACCTTTTCATTCCCCTACTATCCACGTCGGCGTGGAGTTGAGAATAGATTAGTGTGGCGAGCGCAGCGAGCCACCGTGCCCGAAGCGTGGCGAGCGGACGCTGATACCTGTGAAGCCCGCGAGGGGACGCTGATACCTGTGAAGCCCACGAGGGGACGCAGGGATCTGTGAAGGTATCAGCGTCCCCTCGTCTCAGACGCTGGTTTCGCCAAGGGGCGGGCCGTCTCAGACGCTGCCGGGACTCGGGTTTCGCCACTGGGGCTGCGGATGCCACAGATTATTATATCAGCACTCTACCGACTATACACATCACTGTGTTGCATAGTGTAGTGGGTAGCTGCGCACGTCTTCATGCAGGAGACCCGTGTTCGATTACGGTGTCAATTTTTTCTTTTTTTTCTTTTATTCAAATATTTTGTAGAGTGATATTTCTTAAAACTAGACCATGAAATGTAACAGTTTTAACAAAACTAGACAAATAAAACAGTTAATGTTTTACAGGTCTCCTCACAGAATCATACTGTAAGTGTATCTCCACCTGTGGATCATTTATATTATTCATGTGTCAGTCAGTAACGAGTACACCTGTGCCTCAGCTACTGTAGGTGTTCATGAAGTGTTGGTACTGTAGAGTAAGAGGACTTGATTTGGTTACAGTACAGTACCATTGCACTATTGTCTCTTCCAGGGAGTAATGTGTATGCAGCTGAAGTCAACCGCCTCCTCCCCTCCCCCCAGGGGTGGAGGGGGGTTGAACTGACCTGAAATACATTACAGGACATTACACTACACCATCTCCTGCAGCGCTAATCCACGAAGGGGCGGGCCGTCTCAGACGCTGGTTTCGCCAAGGTGCGGGCCGTCTCAGACGCTGCCGGGACTCGGGTTTCGCAATTGGGGCTGCGGATGCCACAGATTATTATATCAGCACTCTACCGACCATACACATCACTGTGTTGTGTGGTGTAGTGGGTAGCTGCGCGCGTCTTTTTTTTTCTTTTATTCAAATATTTTGTAGAGTGATATTTTGGTACTTGTTTCCTAGCACGGCCACAATCGCGGGCATCGTGTGCCTTAACTTTAAGGCACACGATGCCCGCGATGCCCGTGATTTCCTTTGAAAAAAGCAGTACTCGGGTACATCGCGTCGGTCGTGTGCCTTAAGAAGGCACACGACGCGACCGACACGATGCCCACGATTTCCCCATAGGCTTCAATGTTAAAATATTTTAACATTGAAGCCTATGTGCGCCCGACGCGAAGCCCCCGATTTCTCCATAGGCTTCAATGTTAAAATATTTAACATTGAAGCCTATGCGATGGACCCGATTTGTCCATAGGCTTTAATGTTAAATTATTTTAACATTGAAACTGAGTCCATTTAACATAGGAAAAAATGGGAAAAGGCCGAATAAGGGCCATTTCTCATTGGGTATGGCCCCGTCATGTGTGTAAAAAATAATGGCCCCCCCATTGTGGCCGCCACCCCCACGATTGATGCGAACCCGAAGCGTGTCGAGCGCAGCGAGCCCTCCAACCTTTTCATTCCCCTACTATCCACGTCGGCGTGGAGTTGAGAATAGATTAGTGTGGCGAGCGCAGCGAGCCACCGTGCCCGAAGCGTGGCGAGCGGACGCTGATACCTGTGAAGCCCGCGAGGGGACGCTGATACCTGTGAAGCCCACGAGGGGACGCAGGGATCTGTGAAGGTATCAGCGTCCCCTCGTCTCAGACGCTGGTTTCGCCAAGGGGCGGGCCGTCTCAGACGCTGCCGGGACTCGGGTTTCGCAATTGGGGCTGCGGATGCCACAGATTATTATATCAGCACTCTACCGACCATACACATCACTGTGTTGCGTAGTGTAGTGGGTAGCTGCGCGCGTCTTCAATGATCCCTATACGAATCAGTAACTTACTGTGAATGTCATACCAAAATGTGGCGACCGTTAGAACATATACTGATACGCATTAGCGTCCGTGCTGCTCCAGTATAGTACCAGTATAGTACCCGTGCAGACGCTCAAGCGCCCATGCAAATTTAGACGCCAAGAAAGCCTTATTGGTAACCGGAATTTTTTAGGTGTGTTAAAACTACAATACTGTACTAGCCAAAGGCCAGCACCTTTCAACAAAACCAATGAGACGTACAAGACAGTACAGTATAATTTAATGTAATGATTTTGTACGCGATGCAATGTAATTTTATTTATTAGTGTGTACACTATCTATAGAACAGTACAGCTTAGTAGACACAGCACAATAGTAGTAAAGTACTTTACTGTAGTACCCTGCCGTAATAACAACTCAGACGCAAAAGTGTCTCATTATTGGAACGTCTGTGCAACTGGGTCGCAAGAGCGTCCGTCAGAGACGCTCCTTCGTGTCAAACAAATGCAGCACCTCTCCGCCCGCGTCAGCATGATCCTCTCCTTCAAAGAGACGGGATCATGCTCGTGCCGGCGGTGTGAGAGAGGCGCTGACTAGGCTTGCCAGGGACAATAAATTATTTACTGTAGTTCCTGCGCTTCATGCACGCGCTGCAGCACAAATTTTACGCATGCGCAAAGAGGTTTTCAAAAGTGACATCTGGTGGATGATCACTGGTATTGCACTCATCCGGAGACGCCACGGCGAATCGCCAAGCATTTAAAATGTATTGCGATGGCGGGCGCCGTGGCCAGCCATGGCCAGCTGGCAGAACTCTCGCCATAGGTAGCAAGGATGGGACCTACTCCATCTGTACTTATCCTCATTGAAACCCACTTATCCTCATTGACACCCACTTATCCTTTAAATTTTAGTTTTTTTAATCATGGAAAAAATAGTGCATACACAGGCAATTATGTGTTTCATGCTGAAATACTCACATCTTTCAATTCGGCGCCTGAGATGCTGGAGTAGCTCGGGCTGGCACCTCCTTAGGTTCGGACCATCGCCTCTCTAGCTGGGCGACGGTCTTCCGCACCTGTGTGCGGGCATATATGCAGTGCCGGGCAGCAACGTTTGTTATAAAGGGCCCTGCATGGCCCAGCTTCCTCTTCATTATGGAGACGAGGGCCAGCAGCTCCACATTAGAGAAGGGTGCTGCTCTCTGGTAAGCCATCTTTGATATGGCGCATTAAACAAATGATGTCCTGTGATTGGTTGTAAAGAAAGTTATTTGGTATTAACTTTATTTATAATAATTATATGAACAGTATGTATGCGCCACAAAATTAGCCAAAACCATCGCATTGCATCGCCGAGCAATGCATGCCATCACTTGGCATTGCATAGCTGGCCTTCGCATTACTTACTGTATGCATTTATGTATATGCGTGTTTTTTTTAGTAAAATACACACATAAACATACACCACTGACCTGACCTGGCTGCCTTAATCACCTATTACTTCCAATATATAGTTTTACTAATTTAATTGACATTTTTTGAAAAAAAAAAAAAAAAAACCATCACCAACACATAAAAATCTTACAGGGCCAAACAGTTAAAAATACAAAATACTCACCTAACATGTCTCCAAACATCAACTAAAATATAGGAAAAAATGATATATTTATACATATCTCCACAAGTTATACATTGTACCACCATTGGTCAACCACAACAATACACCCCAAACATTGTAGACACTGCACTTGTATTTGTGCAAAATACAGTAGGTCATCGTGCCTATTGTGAACTTGTGACCCCACATTTATTGTAAATTTGTCACTTGACATGCTTTTATTCTGACTAAATAGTGGGTTGTGTTTGCAACATTAAAACATGTACCTGAAGAAACGTGTAACCACAGAGTCCCGCACGTCGTTTCCCCTGATGATTTCCGGGGTGTGGGATGGGGGCAGGGCACCCTCTTGCGGCTCAGATGTTACTTCCCACTCATCAAAAGGGACATTACATCGGACAGCGATATTGTGCCAAAAGCAACATACCGCCACAATCCTCGACACAATTTCAGGGGAGTACTGCAAGTCACCATTGCAAGTGGAGCACACAAAAGCGACCCTTCAGCAGGCCAATTGTGTGCTACACCACTTGCCTGGTGGCAACATGTGCCCCATTGTATGCCTCCTTTGCACCTGGTGTTGGGGAGCTGTACGATGTAACCAGCCAAGGCGTACATGGGTAACCGGAGTCACCCAGAACCCATGCATCACGGCCTTCAAGCTCTTGGAGGCAAAATCCCAGTTTGTTGTATAACATGAGAGCACGGAATGCTGCCATAAGATACGTTGCATGGGGGGGATGTCCACATTTTAGGAACATGGGTATTTATCGAGGTGCTGCCATAAGGATACTTTGCTGCTAACATGTCAGACACTGGGATTTCAGACCCTGTGCTAATCCAGGCTCAACTGGAGTCTATTACTGCCAATGTGAAGCAGAGGTCCAAAGTATCACTCTGAAATGGCCAGCAAATTAGTAACGCTGAGGCCGGACCATCTTCAGCTTCAGCAGAATCATTGGGAACACAGCAGGTGGCTTCCCAAGAGAGAAGCCAGGCCAGCACTGCGAGGACATCAACTAGTAAGTGTGGCTGGAGGATGACAACAGGGGAATTGCCAAAAAAGAACAAAGCATTCCAAGAGGAGGAACTAGAAATATTGGTACCATGCGCACAGGATTGGATTGAGTTGACACACAAGAGGTTGACACCCACAATGAAGGAGAAGATTTGGGACGAAATAATAGCAGAGATTATTGCGGTTGCACCACAAGAGCGTGAGGTGGATCGGGTGAAGAAAATGCACGTTTAAATTTATAAAACACGGTTAGGTTACATATAATACATGTGATAGCACACACATTTATATGAGGTGGAATATTTGATTTCTGTGTAGATTCATTTAAAGGGGCAGACCACTTATCTATGAGGGGTGTAAAAAAACAGTTTGTTGTGTGGTCCACACAATGACCTAATTATATAAATAATTCTAATCAATGAAGGTGATAAGTGTATATTTGGATACTATGAGCATCGTACATAATTGTTAGTTGTGGGGTGGTTTGGACATTGCACCATTTAATGTGTGCCACATTTGTATTGTTCATACTTATTGTCTGCAATCTCTTCCAGTCTACTCTTGTCTGAAACAAACTACATAAGTATTGCAATAATGGTAATGTGTTTCTAGAAAGGTAGATGCTATCTAAAAAGGACATGTCAGGTTGCTATGCGCAACCCACATTATTGTCATGTCATATCTTCCACTATATAGGATGCCGACTGTGAATGTTGAACAATAGCAACATTGGCCATGTAAAACTTGTCAACATTGTACTTTTGAAAATAATGACAGTTATGTGTGATGAAGCATCAAACATAATAACTAGCATATAACAATGCATGAAAAAAAATCTCATCACATGTTATAATATGTAATATTTTGTTTTTTGTTTTAGGTGGCATGATTTCAAAAGTAACCTGAAAAAAAAACTAACAGCACGGTGGACGCACAGCCAGACCACTGGGGCTGGCAGGATGCCTAGAAATCTTGCTCTCTCCTCCCTGGAACAGCTTGCACAAGATTGTGTTACTATAGAGGAGATGCAGGGAGTGAGTAATATGGATAGTGAGGCCCCAGAGGATGTATTTGTGACTGAACTTGATGGTAAATTGTTTGCATGACATAACAAGATATTGTTAAGTTTCCTTGAATGTGTTCTAATTTTTTATTATTTTTTCAGAGGAAGATTCATGTCCACCATGCTAGACTGCGCCACAACCAGAGGAGGCAACATCCAGGCCACCGGTGCAGCAGGCTCAAGCACCCATACAGGATGCTGTAGGGGGGACACTTCTGAATCCCATACTGCAGCAGGGAGAGGCAGCGGAACAGCGGCAGACTAGGATGGAGGAGGTCATTAAAGCTATTGTTGCCAGTCAACAGGCAATAGCTGCCAGTCAGCAGGTCATAACTGTTTGGCAAAATAACATGTTGGCTCTGCAAAATGACCTCCTCCTCCGCCACAATGAGCTTTTAGCGGAGCTAATCTCTAGCAATAGGGCCATATTGTCTGTGGCTTCTGCTGGTTATCCACCATCAGCACTCCCTGCTGCCGGAAGGGGAAGAGCCACACCCCCTTCCACAGCAGCTGATCCCCCAACCCACCAGCACAACGTGGTGGAAGAGCTGCTGCAGGTGGCAAGGCCCCTACCAAGGGAAAACGTGCCTGTAAATAATGTTCTTGTGGCATCTGTATTAATCTCCGCCATTATGTCGTCACAAATTTTTTCTTTGCTGTGTGTGTCAGCTTCGGGTGTGCAATGTATATCCAATCCCGTGCAAAGGGTCCCCATATTTCATGTCCCTTCTCTTGGAATATTTTGATTGTTCCCCTGTTGTCCCTGTCTGGATCAATTACTGGCTGATGGCCTCGCGGTGTGAAGCCACCTGGTGTGTTCCTAATGATTCTGCTGTGGCTGTTTTTTTTTCCATTCACATTGTATGTTTTGTTTAACAGATGTTTCCATGTGCCAAATAATATGGTGTAAAAAAAAGTATAACAATTAAAAAAAAAATATTTATTAAAGCTATTTTTTTGCTAATGTGTGTGCTGTTTCACATTAATTTACTCTCCAGATTTGCACATAGATTTGGGTAACACAGTTATGTCCATTGAGTGCAGTGTAAATGTGGGCCAGATACCAACAATAAAGTAAATGTGTTTGCACCATTTATTCAACTATTTTGTATTCTCCCATTTAGTCAGCAATGACTTAGTTGTTCCAATTGAACCTGTGGAATGTGTTTCATTAATCACTGATGACCAGAGGACTGGATTGTATTGTGCTCAACTGCGAGTATTTAAGGTGCGGGCATACTAATTGGCCGATCCGAATGCCTAGCGCATGAACCATTGCCCTCCGACAAGTGAAAGCTGTTTGTTTTCACCGAAGATTTCTTCCGTGTTGGTTCGCTTGCGCTCGGTGTCTAGTCCGAATGCACGCCTACCACTGTTCATGCACTCCCTCGTCTATGTCCAGATTTACGCCCTGTTTTGGCCACTTTGAAACCGCGCCCTTATACACGCCCACATGACGCCCATATTATGTCCATATTTCCCGAGAGTGTTCAGTATACATTTTTAGACTGTATTGTTAAGAACGAGTGCGGAGACACAGCGTTGGACATGCGCATTGCATTGCATGTGCAGTTAGCTAAAACTCGCCATCCGAAAGAATGCGGAACGGACCGATTCAACCAGAATAAGGCCCATAGTTTTGTCCATTTGAGAAGAGTGGTGGTAAATGGCATACATTCCAGCTGGGGTAAGGTCCAAAGTGAAGTCCCACAAAGTTCAATATTGGGACCCACCTTGTTTAATATATTTATTAATGATATTGGAAGTGACAGTGAGTAAATTTGCAATATTTGCAGATTACACAAAATTGAGTAGAAATTAACTCAGGAGATGATGTGGAAACACTACAAAGTGACTTAAATAAACTGGAAATGTGGGCAGAAAGGAGTAAAATGCGGTTTAATGTTGAAAAATGTAAAGTAATTCATTATGGGAACAAAAATTAACAAGCTACTTATAGGCTAAATGGAGTTATTATAGAAAATTCGGTACTTCTGTAGTTTCACAGCGCCAGTATGAATCAACTCCATGCCAACATGGATAGTGGGGGTATGAACTGTCCATGTTGGAGTTAATTTACTTTTTTTGACATATTTCGTGGCGAGCGTAGAACCCGGGAAGTAGCACGGCGCCATGCTGGCGCCGTGAAACTACAGAAGTACCGAAAATTCTGCTGTAGAGAAGGACTTGGGGGTCATCATAGATTGAAAAATTGGGTAATAGTGCACACTGCTCAAGTGCAGAAGCAAAAGCAAACCGGACACTGGCATGCATTAAAAGGGGTATGGATTCAAGGGATGCCAATGTGATAGTGCCTCTTTACAGGGCATTGGTGAGACCACACTTGGAATATTGTGCTCAGTTCTGGGCACTGCACCTTAAAAAGGACATAAATGAATTGGAACAGGTACAAAGAAGACTAATGTCTTGAATCATTAGAATACAAATATAGGTTAACCAGGCTGAATATGTTTTCACGGAGGTTGAGAGGTGATATGATTAGTATGTTCAAACACAGGATTGGGAATCAAATGGAACTGGGAGATGATTTGTTCACTAACAAGCCTATACTTAGGACATGTGGGCATGTACTGAGGCTCGAGGAAAATAAATTCTGTACTAAATTAAGAAGAGGATTCTTTACCATTAGAGCAGTAAAATTCTGGAACTCATTGCCGGTGGGGGTGATTACAGCAACTACTGTTAATGAATTTAAATCAAAACTGGATGCATTTTTGGCTACTAAGGGAATCCTATAGATATGACTTATTCAAGTCAGTAGTTACAAGTTAGATAGGTTGAACTTGATGAAGTAATGTCTTTTTGCAGCCTTAATTACTGTTACTATGTATGTACTGTATGTAACGTAAAGTGCAGGATGTAATTAAGTCCGAGTTCAGTGACCGTGTGGAGTGGCGACCGAACTGAGACTTTTTTGTAAAAAGGGGTAATCATTTACAAGGTAAAAATATGCACCTGAAAAAATATCTGAGTTTGAACGGCATTACGCATGGCCACCATAATCAGACTTCCCTACATCCCAATAAACAAGTTCTACTGTATGTAAATAGATAGATAGATAGATAGATAGATAGATAGATAGATAGATAGATAGATAGATAGAATGAGAGAGATATATAGGTTTATAGCATGTAAATAATTTCTAATGTTTTAATGATACAGTAGGCTAACAAACAGCATAATTAATCTTTAATTATATTATGTTCATTTGTGTGTGTGTGTGTGTGTGTGTGTGTGTGTGTGTGTGTGTGTGTGTGTGTGTGTGGTGTGTGTGTGTGGTGTGTGTGTGTGGTTGTTAAAGAGGTTTGGAAACTCAATAAAGATTATTTTTACAATTTTATGAAAGCTTGTGACAAGAAAATATAATTGAAAGCCAAGCTACTTGTTTCTCCTTTTGTTCCCTGGAAAATCTACAGTGGTTCCAAGAAGTAATTTATCATTGTCTGATTGCAAAACTTCTCTGCACAGCTTTCCATAGGCAGCTTTGCAGTTCAAGGAATCTGACTGCTTCTGCAATGATAATAAAGCTGTATAAGGGAAAGTTTTCACCTTTATCAGCACTTGCAGACATTCTGCTTAATTGCAGTAACACAATGCAAACAAAAAGCATGGACAAAATATAGAATACCTTTACAAAAAACAGCTAACAAGACTCAAGTGATTTTTTTATCTTTCTATTGAAAACTTGATTTGACTCAGACATTTTATTATCAGTGCTAATTATAACTATCACATTGCTTACGAAAGCCAATGATCTTTTGCTCTAAACAAAATCTGTGGTATGTCAAATTATTCCAAGATAAGCATGTCATCATGAATAAGGAACGCAAGGAACATGCTTTATTCTCTCACAGAGGCAGGAAGTCTAAAATTGGTATAGGAAACATTGCCTGAATATTGCTAATGATGTCTTACTGAATATTTTTAGCCTTCAACAAGACATTCCTTGCGTTTTCTCACACAACTGAAATACAAGAGATCTGTAAGCCTACATAGTAAATAGATAACTGTCAGCAGTGGTTACGATTATTGTATTGCTCTTGATCAATCATCTTATTTCATTTTTGCTCACTAGAATACAGTTCAGGATTTATGGATTGCTTTCAATGTCAGTGTAATATGTCCTTCCAGAGTTTAATTTACTGCTTACCGAGTCCCAGAGTGCCCGCGCTGCCAAATCAGCGCCTCCCCCATGCCACTGTATATCCTTGCAGCCATGAAAGGAAATGTGTCACAAAGACACAACCCCTCGAATGTGCCCACAGCTGGAAAAATCATTTTATGGTCGGCGACCATTGAATGATTTCTCCATGGCTCATAAACGTCATGTTATGTCAGCTGCCTACCCCGGCACACAGGGTCATGTCGCCATTTACTGTACATGGGAACACTCAGTTCATGAAATGCATGATGTTTCCATGTCAGATCGCGGCCACCGCCTCATCTGCCCCCCCCCCCCCCCCTCCACTGTGCAAGCACCACGCTGACAATACGGGGGAAATTTACTAAAGGAAATTTGTAAAAAATAGGTGTATTTGTATCCAGAAATACACTTATTTTTGACATTTACTATCCCAAAAATATGGCAATTCGTATTCGTATTGATAGCACATCAATACGACTACGAATTTTCGGGATAGTAAATGTCAAAAATAAGTGTATTTCTGGATACAAATACACCTATTTTTTTACAAATTTCCTTTAGTAAATTTCCCCCTACAGTTCAGTGTGGGCACTCGCACAGAAGCCCTGCACATTTGCATAGCTAATTATGCGCATGAGCAGGGCACAACCATCAGTCTCCCGTGCAAATGTGCAGGGCACCGAATGAACCTGAATGAGGGCCTTTATTTCCTTCAAATGTATTATGTATAATTCTTATTAATAAGGACTAGTCTACCAATAATTCAAGGACAATGAAACTGCAATAGTGCATCATCAAAGTATGTTGATCTCTACAAGCCTGATTCAGAGATAGATACAACTGCTATGGCTAGTGTGATTACTGCACAGCAGTTGTGTTAAAATATGTAAATGTCACATATTGCCCCTTTAAAAATGTCCAGGTTTGGCCTGCATCCCAGCATTGCAGTGTACTAAATATACTGTCAAAACTACAGTTGTAGGCAATGTTTCTTTTTTTATATAGTTAAAAACTTTTACTTTAGGGAAATAAAATATGTCTGTACATTTTAATTAAAAAGATTTGCCTATTTTTCTAAGCATATCTAGAGTTTATATGCTTGCTATACTTAGAAATGTGTACACACATGTGTTCGTTATTATGTATATCTACAGATGATTGTAGGCTACTTTCTTTTTCCTCTTTACAAATGTAACCCTTTATATTTCAGTTATTATAAGAAGTACGTGCATTTTCTTAGAAAATAAGCCTATTTTTCTAGCAATGTCCACACGAACAATAAGACTCCACTAGCCTCCAAACTTTCAAGTGTTCCCTGAAAACTCACCTCTTCAGGCAAGCCTATCATATTTAAGTTTTACACGCATAACCCTCTGAGGCTCTTATGTATTATATAGCTTCCCTTCTGGACTTGTAACTTGGTGGGACTGCTATGCTATTACTGATGCCTGTCCTTGTGTTTCCTTCCTATATCTCTATAGATTGTAAGCTTGCAGCAGGGCTCTCCTACCTCCAAGTCTGCCTTTTGTTACCCAGTTTATTTTAACACTGTCTACTATTTTAAAGCGTAACAGAATCTGCTGCGCTATATAAGAAACTGTAAATAAATAAATAAACAGTTGATATACAGTACAGACCTTTAGCTGCAAATTGAGCACACATATCTGTTATAATGTACAGTATATCTACAGATCTGTTTGCCTATTTTTTAGGCTTTATATGGTTTTCTATATTTTTATTATTTCCAAATTTTTGAACAGTTATATGCTTTCTACTTTATGTACATGTGCAATTTATTATTCCATCAAATGGCCTTGGCATTTTTTTGTTAAAACATACCAAATACTTCATTCCAAAAGAAAATGTGTTTTCCGTATCTAGATTTTCAAACTGCCTTAACCTCAGCCTATCAGCAATACAAGTTATATCCCACTTCCCATTTAAAACACCTGTATTTACTTATTAAACCAACTTTAGTGAATATCTACAATCTTTAGGTGACAGACACCTTGGGTGATATTTAATAGGATGCGATTTTTGAATTTTGGCGTTAATTAGTCAACAAAATGACGTTATTGCATTTTTTGTAGAAATCACCAATTTAATAGGGTGCGCTAAAACCCGTAACTCGTACTTTTTGTGCGATAATTTGCACTTTCTCATTAGCCGGTAAAAATTTGCAGTTTTATCGCATCCAGATGTTTTCCTATTCTAAAGTATACAAATCTCTTACAGAAATCGCATTTTTGAGGTGTCTAAAAATCTCAGTTTTTTCAGACCAGGTTCTGATGGGCAAATTGGCCCAGAAACAACTTTGGTCAAGTGCTGAAATGGTTAATTTGCTCACAGGTGTCCTCATTTTTAATCATAAACTCCCCTACATATTTCCCAACATCATTAAGGACACCTGTGAGGGTTTCTGAGATGGAGATTGTGCATAGTGGTTTGAAGTTGGCTGTTTGTGATTTTGAGCATTTGGAGGAGCTGCACAGGAGGAGGGAGGAAGCTGCCTGCCAGATCCAGGTACCCCGACTACTGCGTCCTTCATGTAGGTATCGTGGTGGCTGTACCTGGACTCCCTCTCAGATCAACAGGTTGTGGGGATGTTTAGGCTGAACCGCATTAACCTGTTGGACTTATATGAGCAGGTGAGAGATGATTTGGACCCTTACGGGGGTGCCAACTATCTAAGATAGATGTGAATGAGTCCGCACACAAAAATGCTTGTAAGCGTTTTACTTTTATCTGTCAGAAAAACCAACATTTATCTCATAACGGCTATTAAATGCCTATTCACAGGGTTGGTGGTGCTCCCAATATAAGTTCAGAGAAACTTAGTCACAGGGGATGTGGGGGCCTTGCAACATGAATGCAAGAAAAGACTGATTTCATCTTTTTGGGGCACTCTTTTATCAAATTTGTGTATATATTATTATAATTAGAATTAATTAACTTTTATTTGGTATGCCTTAAAAATTAAATCAGTCTTTTCTTGCATTCTTGTTGCAAGGCCCCCACATCCCCTGGGGGTGCCAACTATGCAGTGTCTGGGCTGCAGAAATTAATGTGTGCCCTCTACTTCTTGGCCACAGGCTCCACTTAGTCTGTGACCTCATGGTCATTGGGGGGTCTCACAAGCCACTTTCTCTAAGCATTTCAATTAAGTGTTACTTGCTTTAAAGAAGTTGTGGAGCACATACATCAGATTCCCACATTCTGAGTTCGAGTGGCAGGACCTTAAGGTGCCTTTCTATAGGCTCTCAGCATTTCCTAATGTGCTGGGAGCTATAGATTGCACACACATTGGGCTTCGGGCACCGCACGTGAGGGGACACGTCTACGTCAATAGGCGTGGGCGGCACTCCCTGAACGTGCAGGTGGTTTGTGATGCTAACCTCAAAATTCTAAGTGTGGTTGCAGGCTACCCAGGGAACTTCCATGATGCCTATATTCTGCGGCACTCAGCCCTCTGGGACCGATTCCAGGACCAACAAATGCCAGAGGGCTGGCTACTTGGTAAGGACATTTTAAAATCTAAATATGTTTCCCCTTTATTGTTAGTGTTAAAATGTGTAACTTTAAAAACTAATAAATTATTTTACTCCTGTGGAGTTTCCCTATAGTCTGTAAAATATACCCACAACTACATTATATCCTCATTACCATTACAATATGCATTAATTGTGGCTAAAATATGCCTATGCCTGTTGTTACAACCATTCATTACCAACAGTAAGGTTTCCCTGTACTAACGTGCATGTTGTTTCACATCTAAAATGGCAATGTACTGTGTACTCCCCTCTGATATGTACAAAATATAGGTGTAAGCAGTCCCTCGCCTTTAACAGTTTTTAATGCATATTGCAGTTGCCCCACTTACTCATGTTACCCCAATGCTCATATGTTACCATATACTGCACTGACCTAATCTTTTCTGTAAAGGTGATGCAGGATATGGGTGTCTTCCGTGGCTCGTGACACCTCTGCGATCCCCAAAAGGCCCTGCACAGCACCGATATAACAAAGCACTTGTTGCCACTCGCTATGTTGTGGAATGCACCGTTGGGGTGCTGAAAAGTCATTTCAGGTGTTTGGACAGGTCATCAGGAATACTGCTTTACCACCCAGCAATAGTAGTGATGATTGTCCAGGTTTGCTGCATGTTTCACAACATAGCCTTCTCCCAACCTTGTTATGTTGAGGATGACAATGCAGCAGTTGTGCAGGAAGCAGAAACTACCACATCTACGGTAGTGAGGGGTATGCAGAGGGGGAATCTGATGCATAGTGCTATCATCAGGCACTACTTCTCAGTTAATTACATGTGTTACATCCTAACATTTACCTTTGCTGTACAGATGTAGCGGGATTCATCTTTGAAGGTGATGGCGATGGCGTCGCCATCCCCTGCCCCGCCGCCATCTGTATGCCACGAGGTGCGCGCGCGTCCCCTTCCAACGGTGCTGCCCTCGGTCTCCCGGTGCCCACACCGTGCGACCGCACCCCCCCTGCAGCCTCCTCGGGTCCCCCCCAGCCCCCTCGAGCGGGAGGCGGACAGTATTGCGTCCGCCTCGCCGCCCGGATACTGAGACGTGCGTGGGGGACGCACGCGCGTCTCAGTCAGATGGAGCGCTGTGTTGCTGGCGGATCGCCAGCAGCATGCTGCTGGCGGTTCGCCAGCAAAGATAAAACCGGCCCCATCTGTAAGTGTGCTCACATACAATAAACCAATTCCCATACATTTTAATCAACATTTAGGGGAGTATTCAGAGGCCTACAGGCGAAGCTGGTGAACCTGAGGTATCTCTTGCTGACTGCATGCTGGTAAGTACATTATATATAATATATATATATATATATATATATATATATATATATATATATATATATAAATATGTTGTATACCAGTGGTATTAAACTCATGGGTCTCCAGCTGTTGTGTAACTACAATGCCCATCATGCCCTGCCATAGTTTAAGCAATCATTATATCAAATTTGTGGCAGAGCATGGTGGAATGTGTACTTTCACAACAACTGGATGGCCATGAGTTTGACACCACTGTTGAATACCTATTCCAGTTAAAAGCAAACCCAAAAGAGCAATTTACACCCATACCTACACATTACCATATACCATTAAACCATTTAAGTATTACCAAAAATACATTAGCAGTAAATAAACCACAGAGACATTGTTATGGTAAATGACATTTTTACTCATGTATTTCAAAAATAGGCTCAAACATTTAGCATGTCAACAAGAAAGAAAATTACAAGTGCTTATTAACATGTATAGCAATGTGTGACAAAATTTTTGGATGCTAATTTTTTGGATGCCTGAGCACGCACACATCCTCCCTTGGCACCTGACCCCAGCCCACCCCTGATCCTAACACTCCGATGCGGGGGTGAAGTGGATGAGCCACTCACTGGTGTACTTGAAACACTACTTACAGTAAATGTAGCTGCCCCTAACAAATTAAGCTCCATATGATTAATTTGACCCTGCATAGCAATTAAGGCATTGGTAATACAGTAGCTTGATTTTGGACAAGAATAGTTTCACTAAGGGTGGCAATATGACTATTGTGTTCCCGTAGGGCATTACTAATTTCAGACAAACATGTGTCCAGAGTAGTAGCCTTCCGGACTTGTGTGCCTACAGCACTGGTGGTCAATTTTTTAACTTGCTGAATTTTTTAACGTGGTCAATTTTTTTACTTGCTGAAACAAGTTTCTAATGTAACCTTGTATGTTGCCAATTTGATGGCTTTGCATGACCATGAACTCAATCTGCTTACTTTTAGAATTATGCAATGCGTTAGCTATTTCTGCAGGGGTTGTTGGTGTGTGGGGTGATTGGGTGGGTGGGGGTTGGTTGGGTGTCACCACTGTTGTTGCCTTATCAGTCTGTGATGTTGTGATGGTTTCTTCAGGTGAAAACGACGCGACGGGATGGAGAATTATTTCCATTTCTTCGTCCATCATTTGCAAAGATTCTGTGGGTTGATGCCCTAGTTGTGATGTTCCTGTGGATACAGAAACATTGGTAAGCATTCAAGCATACTAGTGCAGTATATGTGTAGTTAGATGTTACTAAGGTGTATTGAGGGTTATGTTACATACTGTAACAATGGGTATTATGTACTTACACATGTACCTCGTGACTTAATGTAATGATTACATTGGTTATGAGTGATGGCTGGTTCTCATTACATTCATTTCCGTTGGCATGTAGCAGTAGGAGATGAATGTAATGTAGGCTATTGTGTATGTGACATGTGTGTGTGTACTGTATGTTTAATTTTTTTTATCATTATCTGCAGCCTCTGCATCGGCACCAATCGTCTGGATCTGTGTGGTGCGGTAGCACTTTGGGATGGATAATCTACAAAGGAAATGATGGACAGGCGTTAGAGACCTTGCATGGACAGCATTTTTGCCCAGCATGTTTTTTTATGTTACAAATAACCCCAAATACTCACATGGGTGATGGTCACCACTAATTTATTTTATTATTTTGCCATTTATATTTAAAAAAATGTTTGACTGATATAATAAATATTGATTTTGACTGAAAACTGCCAGCAAATCTGCTGTATGTAGGCGTTTCAGCTATACCAACATGACACCTATGTTTGGGGCCACAGCAATGTTAACCTGTAACAAAAACTGCTAAACCAGCAGATGTGGAACTACATGGCCCAGCATAATCAACAAATTCTATCTATGAGCATGACATTTATCTAGAATTACCTTGCTGGGATATGTAGTTCCACAGCAGCACTATTGTTATGCTAACATTACAAGAGAGCATTACAGTTATAAAACATTGCAATGTATGTTGTAGATGAAATGTGGGCACACTTATCAGTTCGGGGTGGCGTTGGTGGCCTATCTGTATCCACCACATGGAGGCCAGGAAGGACCTCTGGTGAGATGATCCTCTTTAACTTTTTCTCATAGGAGGTGTATGAGACACGTTTGGGGCTTCCTCCTCCATTCCGAGTAGCCTCTTTGAGCTCAGTGGCCATTTTGGTCTTCAGCTGCCTTTTAATGTCGTTAAAAGATGCGTTTATGACTGCTGACTGTGTTGACCGCCTCTGTTATGGAGTTCCACATGGCCCTCTTGCGCTGTGCAGTTGTTCGATTATTATGTTTCCCCAGCAGCCAGTCATATATAGGGATAATGGCCCTGACTAATGCAGCATTTTCTTTATAGGAAAAGAGCACCTTCCGGTCACTTTGGGTGTGTCTAGTTTCTCCCTCCTCCTCCAACACCTTCATCTTCCTCCACCTCAGGCCAGTCGACCTCTGAGATGTGGCCCTCCTCTTCTGTCTGTGTGGTGAAGAGGTCCTGTGTTAGTGGATGGGATGGGGATGCAAGAGGGTCCTCCACCTCCTCCTGCTGTGCCTGCTCCTCCGGGGTCCGGGCTGGGCCTGGACTTGCTGTGGCCATGCTGCATGCCACACTGCTGCCTCTCCCTCTCCATGTGCTGGGTGTCAGCATTCCTCTGCTGCCTCTCCCCCTCCCTCCTCTGGCACTGCTGCTGCCTATCAGCAGGCCACTGCTCCCTCTGCCACCACCACTTACTGACACTTTTCCTCTACCTACTCTCCTCTCCATACTGCTTACTCTCTTTCAAAGTTTTATAATGGCGCCTGTGCCCCTTTTATATAGGGGGTGTGATGCAAAATGTAGGGGAGTTAGGTGGGCCAATAGGTTAGGGGATTATTTGGCATGCGGAGGCAGTGTTGTAATTCGCACTCCGGTTGGCCCTAAACTCGCACATGACCACCAGAAAAAAATTGCACTTTTATGTGTCATAAAATCGAACCACATCGCATCTCTTCACACTTTATTGCACTTTTTAGCCACATATCCACGTCCCATTAAACATGCGGTTTACAAGGAAAAAAATTTGATTTTAAAAAGTGCAAAAAAATCGCATTCTATTAAATGTCACCCCCTTCTCTGTTATCTATAACTTTTTACAAGTTTGGTACCAAGACTGGGAAGCCTTTATCTAATTAATTGAATGGCTCTCAAACCCCCCCCCCCCATGGTGGTTCCCCACCTTAAAAATTACAGGGGCCATACCACCAAAACTAATGATGAAATAGCTGAAATTCTTTGTATATTTTACACTACTCTATACTCCGGCCGGGATATAGTCATTTGGTCTACAGTATGATGGTCAACAAGCATTGGGTCGACATGGGGATAGGTCGGCATGGTTCTAGGTCAACATGAGTCAAGATCAACATGGGTCTAGGTTAACATGGGTCTAGGTCGACATGCATTTAGGTTGACAGGTCAATAGGTCGACACAAGCATTAGGTCGACAGTGTTTAGGTCGACAGCCAAAAGGTCAACATGGGGTTTTTCACAGTTTTTTTGAGCTGACATGTGCCGTCAGGTGCCATTTCATGCCCTACCATCCACTAGGGCATGGTGGGAGAACAAAATAGTGTGCTGAGCGCAGCCCGAAGCATCGCCAGTGAAGCGAGCAATGCTAGGGGATGCAGTGCACTGTGTCCATGTTGACTGTGTCGACATTCGGGTAAAAAAACTGTGAAAAACCCAATGTCGACCTTTTGATTGTCGACTTAGACACTGTTTACCTAATGCTTGTGTCGACCTATTGACCTGTCGACCTAAACCCATCTTGACCTAGACCCATGTTGACCTTTCCCCATGTCGACCTAGTTGTGTCGACCTAATGCTTGTCGACCAACATGCTGTAAACCAAATGATCCCAACTCCTCCGGCCCTCCCCCAGCCTTAATAATATGCTTATCTCCCTTGACACAGAGAAAGCTTTTGATCTAGTGGAATGGTTTCATTTATAGAACACTCTCATTAAATTTGGCTTTCTTCCTAAATATATTTGTATTCTCTGCTGTATATAACATAAACCTCAGACTAGAATCGCTTGTAATGGCCTTCTTTCAGACCCATTTGATATAAAAAAGGGGACACAACAGTGATGCCCACTCTCTTACTTTTTTTTTGCCAAAGCCGTTGAAGCATTGGCCATTGCCTTGTAATCATTATCCACCTTCAAAGGTATCTTTTTAAGCACTATTGAGATAAAGTTGTCCTTATTTGCTGATAACATGTTATTATTTATCTCCGACCCCTACTTTTCCAATCTGGAGATCCTCAGACTCATTTTGTTCAATAGCAGGTTATCGCATCAATCTCACTAAATCAGAAATTAATTAAAAAAATAGATGATTCTGCCTCTCATTTTTTTCTTAATGTTTGAGGGACAAATACCAGCATACTGTACTTATATGAGCTGTACTCTGTGAACACACCCAGTGAAATACCATTGAGGCTCAGCAAAATCAAAACAAATAAATCACTGGGACCAGATGGTATTCATCCCAGGGTACTAAGGGAATTAAGGGAAGAACTAGCTACCCCACTACATTACATCTTTAGCAACTCCCTGTCAAGAGGTATAGTGCCAAAAGACTGGAGAATAGCAGAGGTAGTGCCAATATTCAAAAAAGGAAATAAGGAGGATCCAGCCAATTACAGACCAGTAAGTCTAACATCAATAGTGGGTAAACTACTTGAAGGATTTCTAAGGGATGGTATCCAGGAATATTTAGACCTTCACCATTTACTCAGTACGAACCAGCATGGGTTCGTAAAAGATCGTTCCTGCCAAACCAATCTACTAGGTTTCTATGAGGAGGTTAGCAAAAATCTTGATAATGGAAACACTGTGGATGTGGATCTTCCTAGATTTTGCTAAAGCATTTGATACGGTACCACACAAGAAGTTAATAAATAAAATGGAGGGCATGGGATTGGGTGAAAATATTTGCAGATCGGTAGGGAACTGGCTGTGTAACAGGGAACAAAGAGTGGTTGTGAACGGTGCCGCATCAGACACGATTCAGGTACTAAGTGGAGTGCCTCAGGGGTTCAGTCTTAGGGCCCATTTTATTTAACATATTTATTAATGATATTGGGATGGGGTTGCTCAGCAATGTATCCATCTTTGCGGATGACACAAAACTAAGCAAAGTTATTAAATCATCTGAAGATGTCACCACGCTTCAAAAGGATCTTGAAAATTTAGAGGAATGGGCTAATAAGTGGAAGATGAGGTTCAACATGGGTAAATGTAAGGTTATGCACCTCGGGAGACACAACCAGAGTGCTAGTTATATTCTTAGTGGGAAGGAAATAGGTAATTCAGAATTTGAAAAGGATCTGGGTGTCCTAATAGACAACAAACCTTGGTGTAGCGCCCAATGCAATGTAGCAGCAAAAAAGGCCAATAAAATTATAGCGTGCATTAAATGGGGTATGGAAACTAGGGACCAAAAAGTAATTATGCCCCTGTACAAGGCATTGGTCAGACCTCACCTCGAATATGGAGTACAGTTCTGGGCCCCACACTATAAAAAGGACATCATTGAATTAGAAAAAAATACAAAGAAGAGCAACAAAGCTTATTAGGGGATTGGAGAATTTAAGTTACGAGGAAAAACTAAGCAATTTGGGACTATTTACATTAGAAAGGGGGGACATGCTCAACATGTACAAATATATCAGGGGCCAAAATAAGGAACTGTCAAACACCCTTTTTTTCTACTAGAATGGTAAATAGGACCTGGGGACATGAGTATAGATTAGAAGAAAAAAGATTTTGCTCAGCTAACAGAAAATATTTTTTTACGGTTAGAGCGGTCAAACTCTGGAACTCTCTCTTACCAGTGATGTGGTGTCGGCCACCCAAATAAATATGTTCAAAATAAGGTTGGACAAACACTTGCTGGCTAAAAATATCCAGGGTTATACTGTAACTAAGAAACATAATCTGTCTTTAAAATATAATAACATAACATGCAATGTAACATACAGCATAACTAGCTTGAACTAGATGGACACATGTCTTTTATAGCTTTACCTACTATGTAACTATATAACTTCTCACCAGCCCTGGTCAACATTTCCACAATACTCAAGAGCTGGCTACAGTACTTCTTCCTTTAGCTCTGCTCAGTAAAGTGGATGTTCTACAAAGTATCATATTTCCCAAAGTTTTCTACCTAATGCAAATGCACCCTACCCCTTTATCTAATTCTAATTTAGCCAAACGGCACAAACTGGTGACTAAATTTCTGTGGTGTAATAAAAAAAGAATCAAATAGCTGTTTTGAAACTTATGGCCCCTAGATACTTCACTGGCATAGGTGTCCTATATTTTGCTTTGTATATTGCCCCTTAACATCCTATATAACCTAAATTTCATTACATCTGTGGCTCTCTAATAATTGCAGGTTACAGAGCTCTCCTCAAATTTCTATAGCTATACCATTATGGGGAAACCCAGCTTTTCCCCCATCCCTTTCCAATTTTTCTTATTATACAGTATATGGAGACAAGGGCCTATTGGATTCTTCCAAAGTATTTGATCTGAGAGGCCATTTTAAGTCTTTTTCTCAACTTTCTGAGGAATATACACTACCACAGTCTAACATTTTTATGTACCTTTAGGTGAGTCATTACCTCTCCTCTCTCTTACCTCCTAGAATTTCCCCTGCTGCCTCTTACATATCTGATTCCCTCCCAAAAAATTTAGACAATTGTGATAAATTTACTTACCGAACAGGAGTTTTATATTGTTTGCTGCCTGATACTGTCTAAGACCTAATGGACTCAACTTCATGTCCAGTGGTTAGTAGATATACTTACTTCTCCTAATTTTCCAAATCATCAGTATGATTCCACGATAAGTTTAACTTTGATAGTTTATTTAAACGTTATGTGGCCCCTGAACTTCTAGCATGTTTATTAACTAATTTTTCCACTTGAGACTTAGTTAAGACTAAATGTAAATTTTTCCCCGGCTGGCTCATTAACTAGGATAGCGAAGAAACTTATCGTTCAGAAGTTCAGGGTCACCTAGAGTCTAGGAATGTAGTAAGGGACAATTTTAGGAGGAAAGTAGACTATGTTGCTAAGGTCTAGGTCCTAGACCTTAGCAACAAAGTCTACTTTCCTTTCTTAAATTACAAGATACATATTGATAGAGTAGACCATTCAGAAATGTCAAAAGTAAGTAATACCTTGTTCGGTGTCTAATGTAGACATGTACGAGCACCACTTCTTGTCAAATTTAATTTCAGAACAAGGTGATTGCACTAGTGGGGTTTTTCTATCATAATACAAATGTTGTTATATCATATTCTGTAATTGAAGGATAGAGGGGGCTGGAGGAGCGGAGCTTCATATTAGGCAGATAATGTACCTAGGAATCAGAGATAAAGTAAGAGAATTAAGGGCCTTATTCTGCTCGATACGGTGGGACCGTATACGGGCGGATCGTTTTTTTTTTCATCTGCGCATGCTTAGCTTTCGCAATGCGCAGGTGCGGCGACCTCACACCGCTCACGGACGGGTCTCTCCGTGTGAAAAAACCTGTCCGCAAGAGTACGGTCATTGTGGGCGGCATGGGGGCGTTTTTAGGGGGCGGCCGGAATAATAAGGAAAACTGGGCGTAAACATGGGCGTACACGGGGGTGTGCACAAACAATGTACGGTGCTACAACCGCTCGATCGGCGAAGGCACCGTGCATTTTGGGCCAAAAACAGGCGGACGCCAAAGATAGCTCCAGACCACCCCTAGAGATACCGCATGACAGTGGACGCCTGGGTCTGCTAATTAACACTGATTAGGACACAAACACATACACTTGAATGTAATAAGCAATGCTGCAGCCTATTAAGTGAAAACCATGATTTCACTACCTGCAAGCCACACACAGCCCTCAAACACATTGGAAGCATATCTTTATGCACTTCTCTACATGTAAAGTTGTTTTAATTTTAGGTAAGATTCATTCTAAGACCTGCTTATATATGTCAACATGTGTCAACTTTTGCACTGTAACACCAACATAACTTTATTTAAAAGTAAAACCAATGTGGGGACACATAGATAGTTATTAAAATGCCACATTAGAACATAATAAATATACATGTAATGAGGGTTAAAATGTTGTTTTATTAGGGTGTTTATTAAGGTAGTCAATTGAGTTAATAGAAAACAATTATTGAATAACAGTTAGAATAATTAATTAATTGTCTTAATTATAGTTGAAAGGCAAGATTTGCAGTGCCATATATGTGAAGGGTATGCCACCATGCACAGACGTACGCTCACTCTCACGATCGGTGACACGCACTGAGTTTTCCATTGAAAAAAGGCGAGACCGTCCATGCACCATGGCGTACGCTCCAATATACGGAAGATGTCGGTGTGAAAACGGACGCGACCCGTCCGTACACGGTGGCGTGCGCTCAAGTGTATGCCACTCCCCATTGTCGTGTTTGTGACCGTCCGTATGTGGCTGTTCTGTGGGAGGACTTACACTCACCGTCCGCGTATGGGAAACGGACCGTACGTACGTTGCACCGACCTAACCAGAATAAGGCCCTAAGTGTACCATCAGGCAAGAAAACCAACAGTAACCGATAACTTCAATGTCTTGCAAGTAAATTTTTCTCAAATATAAATATTTGAAGCAGCACAATTTACCATGTAAAAGTGAGAATATATATGCAAATTTAAACTAATAGTCCTGCATGACCAAACATTTTTGAAGTCTTTTAAACTTTAGTGAGAACAGGGGAGGGGGGTATAGGAGCATATTAGTCGCTTAAAGCTTCCAGGGGGGGCAGCTCAAGTGGGGGCATCGGAGATGTCGTCAGAGCTAGCGCGTGAGAGTTCCTTTAAGTATGCTGTGGCATCAGAGGGGTTGGAGAAATCTTTAAATGTAGATCCATCATATATCCTCAATTTGGCCGGGTATAGGAGGCCAAATTTTTGACTTTCTGAGGCCAGAGTGGAGCAGATTGGAGAGAAGGCTTTCCGAGCCCTTGACAATTCAGCTGAAAAGTCTTGAAATATGAAAAGCTTATGGCCTTCCCACATGAGATTTTTAATCTTGTGCGATGCTGTCAATATTTAGACTTTATGCAGATAGTTCAGGCATTTGAACCTATGTGACACGTGGATGTGGTCTGAACATTGTGACTACGTGGATGCACCCTCTCCACAACCATATCCTTACAAGATTTTTCTATGCCTAAGAGCGAAGGGAGTGTTTTGGGGACAAACAGGGCTAAAGCAGGGCCCTTGATCGATTCAGGGAGGCCGACCAATCTTATATTATTTCTGAGAGACCTGTTCTCCAGTTCCTCAAACCCTGTTCCATAACTGGTAGTTCTCCTTAGACAGCTTCAACACATCTGTCTGCACATTAGCTATGTCATGTGAGGCAGCACCTATTTGCCTTTCATTAGCAGTGACTCTTTGTGTAAGCTTCTGCAATTGGAAAGTAATGTCCTGTACAGATTTAGATAGCAGCGGTGTCATTGTGGCCGTAATTGCTTCAACCACCTCTTTATAAGTGACAAGAGGATCAAGTCCTTTGGAGCATGTCCCCCAAGTGACATACCTTCCCCTGTGGCTTTCTTGTGTGCCAGGAGGGATTATTCCCATGCGCCATCAGGTGCCATGTTTTCAGCTCCCTGCCACTTGTCAGAGCGCGGCTGCAGCAGTGTTTGTGTAGCTGGCAGTGCCAAGTAGCGGTCCATGGGAGGCAGCTACAGATGTCAAAGGGGTCAGTAAGGTGAGACTGGAGGGGTTTTGAGGCTCCAGGCTCCTTGTATCTGTGGCAATGGGGATGGCAGGAGCGGAGTTTAGTACGGGAGCTTCATTCACATCAAAACGGAAGCAAAAGTCTGGGTTTAAATAGGTACATTTGAAAAAACACCAGCAATAAAAGTCCCCACTGTGATGATGAAGATTGCAATATTTATATATCTATATATGTGGAGGGGAGACCTGCCAGCAATCTGTAATGATGGGGATGATTTAAAGAGGAGATGCAGTCCCACAATATAAATATTTAGTCAGGGTGCCTCAGGGTTCCAGGATATAGTAGTAGTCCTGTGAGCCTGAGCCCTGAGTTATAGATGAGTGCTGAGTGTTTCAAGGTGTGGGGATTTCTTACCAAGATAGTGCCGCAGGTATGTAATCACGGTAACGTCACCGGCAGTGCGGGTCCCGGAGCACCACTGCGGAGTCTTCCAGGCAGTAGGGGGACAACAGTTTTTTAGCCATCCGCAGCAGAGCTGTGCCTGCCGTGGATGGCGATCCAGCCTCACCAGATGAGGGGTATTATGCGGATGATGTAAGGGCCGGGAGGCAGCAGGCCGTGTATGCCAGGGATGCAGTAACGGGACTCCACCCGGTCAGTGATGTCTCCAAGCGGGTGCAGGATAGCTGGAGGGGTGCCTGGTGTGACAGTCAGATGAGAGACCCGAGGAAGTCAGCCAGGAGATGCGCTGATACTAATCTCTGGGACGGAGCTCCGTCACCATGCTTCCTTCTCCCTCGAGCTCCAAGCCACGAAAACCTATTAAGATATTTAAAAATAATACACAATTAATCATGTAGATTTAAAAAGATACACTGGTATGCATTTAATAATGTAAAACATAATATATTTTAATAGCATTTTATATAGAGGTGACTATAATGTCAAATATTTGTTTAGAATACAATTTATTAATAAAATAATGGGAGGGCACTATATTTTAAAAACATAAAAAAATACATAGCATTATTTTCTTTATTTGACAGGAGAGAAAGACAATTATGTAAGATGTAGTCAGTATCCAATATAGTCAACACAATATATTATGAAGAATATGTTAGCATTCACATCAGTACTGTACCAGAATGTCTTTGGAGTGTGCTTAAAATAAACCCATGCATTGTGCTTGTTCTTTCATAATATACATAAAATTCAATTCTATCTTATTTTAATATTATATAAAGCTAAAAAATATCTGTTATAGAATATTGCTGGTTAAATTGGAATGTTGTTGTTTCATTTTTAAATTCTAATTCTTAGAATTTGATTTAATAAAAATATTATTAATAAATTGCAACAAAAATATATTTTATTATCTTCAATCTAGAGTTACAATCTTCTGGGGATTCAACATGCATTCTAAGGTTAGAATAACTCTTCAATAAAAATATTTAGTTTATAGATGTGCACAACAAACAGGCAAAGGAAATGGCATCAGATGTAATTTAAAAAAAAATATTGTATTTTCTCTCAGATGATAGAAATATGAACCTTAAGGTTGAGAATACAAACAAACAGACAAAAAGTGTACACAACCCATGTCATAATACACTCCTATAAATACACTATTACTGGGCTTCTAAAGTATGAAAGAAGCAATAAAATTATAGATTCAAATATTTCATCCAGAGATGGAATCTTTTAGCAATACAAAATGGTCTACAATGAATGGATTCTGGTTAGAGCTAATAAAAAAATATATGATGTACTGTATACAATAGAAAGCTTTAAAAATTGTGTTCTCTTATAACAAAAATGTTAATGTTAACAATGTAATCTAACTATCAGTAGGTCTGGAAATAAAAGCTTGCATTGAAACATTCTGATTGGTTATATTTGCATAAAATAAATGGTACTGCTTTCCTAGCATGGCGCCCACGATTAGCATCGCATTAATCGCAAGCATTGTATGCATCTTATGTGTTTCTGCACCACAAGATGCATGCGATGCTTGCGATTAATGCGACTACAGTGATTTTTTCTTCGTACCCATTTTACCCATTTTTATCGCATGCATCGCATCACTCGTACTGTAAACATACATACAATGTATGCGATGGACGCAACGTGATTTACGCGATTTCATACATTTGGCACTCACAGGCCCATCACTAATAGGTCCAATTACCCTTTTTCTGCATAGTGACATCTAAAAAATATTTAAAAAAAATAAAATGTTGTTGTATTATATTAAATGTGTCATCTGTTTTAATGACATTTAGAGTGTTAGAGTGTTGAAAATGTTAATAATTGTAATGAAACTTTGAATGTTTAACTGTGGTTGCAATGTGCAATAACAGATAGCAACATATGGCACATATGTTGTTATCCGCTATTGCACATTGCAACCATGATGTTAAATGCAGCCCCACGCCAAACCCCCACTATAAACGTGAACCCGAAACGTGGCGAGCGCAGCGGTACTTGTCCTCCGACCTTTTCATACCCCCACTATCCACGTCGGCGTGGAGTTGAGAATAGAAAGTGTGGCGAGCGCAGCAAGCCACCAAGCCCGAAGCGTGGCGAGCGGCCGTGGATACCTTCACAGATATCCGCGTCCCCTCGCGAGCTTCACAGGTATCCGCGTCCCCTCGCGGGCTTCACAGGTATCCGCGTCCCCTCGCCACGCTTCGGGCTCGGTGGCTCGCTGCGCTCGCCAC
This sequence comes from Crinia signifera, assembly GCF_055691185.1. Taxonomy (NCBI): domain Eukaryota; kingdom Metazoa; phylum Chordata; class Amphibia; order Anura; family Myobatrachidae; genus Crinia; species Crinia signifera. The sequence goes on from NC_139219.1 coordinate 137,479,160, forward strand.
ACTTTCTATTCTCAGCTCCACGCCGACGTGGATAGTGGGGGTATGAAAATGACGGAGGACGCGTACCGCCGCCCCTCGCCACGCTTCGGGTTCACGTTTATAGCGGGGATTTGGCGTGGGGATGCATTGAACATGGTAAGCACCCATTTGGGTGCTTAACAGCACCCGGGGGGTTGATGTGGGGCTGCATTTAACATTGTAAGCAGCAATTTGGGTGCTTAAAAGCACCCTTTAGGGTGATTAGACAATTTGTACATATAGGGGGCATACATACACCATAGTATATCGCACCCATCGCATTCAATGTACATCTACAACTACATACAATCCATACAAGTGACTCGATGAGTGTGATGCATGCGATTTAAACGCATACATCGCAGTCCTCGCATCGCACGCATCGTAGCTAACTATAGTACTGTTTTTCATACGATGCCTGCGATTTAAAACCCTAAATCGCAGGCATCGCACAGATTGTATGCCATATAAAAATGTACACGATTACTGCGATGGGCGCCGTGCTAGGAAAGCAGTACCATATAAATAAATAGGTACATTTAAGTATTGGTTCTCTGTTTATTTGGTTTACTAGGTTAGTCTTTTACTTCCCAGTAATGTATTTCATTTTTGTAGCTGGAGTTATACTGTATATGAAAAACTCATCATTACCCCCAAAAGGGTAACCCTTTGATTGCCAACAGCTCTGTGATAATAAACTGTTAATAAATGAATAAAATAAATACACAAAAGTTAATGTGCATACACACTGTACAATTTTTTTTGACCAATTTGGTTGAAAGACATTTCCATTGAACCCAGTGTCCTGGACGGAAGATGTTGACAAAAGATATTGTCAACAAACAAACGATGAATGATGATGCGCATACCCGCCAGTTGTTCATCAAGATTGTTCGTCAACTGTGCATGCAGCTCAATTTGAATATCTTTCAAAAAGAGCCTATAAACTGTAGCTAGATCTTTCTTCTTTCGTCTGTCGTCAATATCTTTCGTCCACATCTTTAGTCAAGAAGACACTGGGGGTGAAATGTAATAGGATGAGAGATTCAGAAAGTGAGAGATTTGGTGAGAAATCTCCAGTTTTTTTAAAGCGGCAATCATTTACATCGCAAAATCAAACTGGTTTTGCAGTGTAAATGATTGCCGCTTTAAAAAAACTGGAGATTTCTCACCAAATCTCTCACTTTCTGAATCTCTCATCCTATTAAATCTCACCCTGGGTTCAATGGAAATGTCTTTCAACCAAATTGGTCAAAAAAATTGTTCAGTGTGTATGCACCCTTACACATGTAATAAAGACCTGTAGATAAAGTAAACCTTTACTCTCACAAAAGTACTATAGGTACATATGAATTTTTATGTTGTTTTTTTTCCAAATACTAAGATCTCAGCATGCAATAACCTTACAGGAAGGTACAATACCAAAAATTGTATACAATAATGGAATCGAATAATTATTCTTGTGCCATAATTTCATAATAATTTCCCTTTATTATGTACTGTATATAAGATATATCTCCATTACTAAATATCATGGCATTTTCAATCTTTCATAGTTTAATAATCAATGTTTATGTTTTGGAGATTGAGTCTTAAAAATAAATACTGCTATGGAAAGCCATTCATCCCTGTGAAAATCACTAGTTAATGGGAAAATTTAACACAGTGGCCCTTATTGAGATCTGATTACAGTACAAATTATTTGGAAAATGGGCAAAACCATGTGCTCTGCAGGTGAGGCAGATGTAACATGTGCAGAAAGACTTAAATTTGGGTGGGGTGTGTTGAAACTAAAATCTATAATGCAGTCAGTATTTACCCTGCACGGAAACAAATAACACACAAATCTAACTCTCTCTGCACATGTTACATCTGCCTCACCTGCAGTGCACATGGTTTTGCCCATTTTCCAAACAAATTTATACTGCGATCAGATCTGAACAAAGGCCAGTGAATGAATCGAACTTGGGCCTACAACATGCAGAGTGGCGTGCTTATCCACTAGCTTATGACACTTTGTGATTGCAGCCAATGCTCCCATTCAGATATCTTAGATGACAAAGAACTGAAAAGAACAAAGATTGTCTCTTGGCGCACTAAGAAGAAGAAAACATGTAATTAAAAGTGACCTGTCCACTCTCCCACCGATATTCTCCACTCCTGCAATACTGGACTCTTGCCATTTGGGACTCTTGCATGGTTCCTAATCCAGCACAGAAGGAGTTACCTAATACGCCAAATCGGTAGGCTTGAGCCCTTGCAATCATAGGGCATACAAGGACAACTGGTGTCACCCCACACTGGACTTATTCAATTCCAGTAGACATAAACGGATGGTAATATATATCACAATATCTCTTCATTATCCAAAAGTTGGAGATTTCAAATTGCTCAAACTCTCAGATTTCTGAGTTATTTATTTTATTGCTCAATTTTATCTATACATGTTTTTATGTTATGTGTTAGATGTACATCATTATGATAGTAATTATTAAATAATAATAATTTTTTTTGAGAACCGTCTTGTCTCAGTTATTGGAACAGCTGGCACTGGTACATCTTTTTGTTTTGTCACATATTTTTGGGTGTGACAACCCAGTGCCAGCTGCTATTGATAGCACACCATCTCACTCCCATTGTTATTTCTCTTTATGAAAAAAACATGTATGAATGCATTTAATTTTTTTTAAACTGTCTTTCTTATCAAATACAATATGTATGAATATGAATAAATGAATCCCAAAAAGTGCTGTCATTTAATGAAAAGGTAAAAATCCTACATCCTTGAAAGATAGGAGGTTGTCTAAAAATTATCTATCAAATCCAAACCCTGGTAAGGAAGTTTTAATTAATGAACAATTTGGTAAATTTAACAAGCTTGTTATAATGTATTTTAAAGGAGTAAGCCAAGCAGTGTGTTATTATGTTTTTGGCAAGTCAATAAACTGCCACATGCCTTACTCTGCATTTATTTGCCTACTTGGCTGCTGAATTGAAATTACTGTAAAAACACTGAAGCCAGTCTCAGTGGAAACACATCACAGTAATTATTCCCAGTTGGCATTGAGCTTACATGCAGACTGAACAAAGAATCTTAGGAAAATCAATGTTAAAATTCAAAAGAAAGATGAAAACATCAAAACACCTATTTGTTTATTCATTATAATTAGCAATGTTTTATCAGTGGTGAAATAACATAATTTGACTGAAAACATAAACTTTTTAATATATTTTCTACGTACAACAAAGTAATTGATACCATGCACTTGAAAAAGAAAACTGGTATATGGATACTTAAGTGATATGACATTTGTTCAGTACAACATCATTGCTATTTTGACAGGCAGGTCAAGCTCATGGCTGTTTTCAGGTGCCACAAAAAGTTTTGCAGTTTTTACAGCATTGGTTTGTTTACACTTAAAGAGAATTTTAAACATGTCCTAAATTATGTAAGATTTCCCACCAGAAATATTTAGATTTGTTTGCATGTGCAGTATAACTTAATTTTGACCAAAACATGACTGAACTTCTGTACATCAATTGCCAAAATGAAGAACATTTTCATTAATTACAGTATATACCTCAATTGTGACACTTGTAATCATTAATTTATTTAGTATTTCTTTAGGTGTCTGAGTGTTTGCAATATCAAGTTTTGAAGAGGGATCAAATCTAAATCCTAAGCCTTGGCACTTTTTCTTAAGAGATAATATAATAACCAACCGCCAACTCCTGTAAATTTTTCAATACATCCTGTAAAACTACAGATTAACTAACACTTTATCTCTCACCAGTCTTATCAAAGCTAAGGGGTTTACACACAGGGTGATTCTTCTAAGTGATTTTGACTACATTATCAAAATCACTTTGTAGGTTTGCCTGCATCTCTCCATTTGTACACAGTGGGCGATAGCGATGTGCGATGTCCCTATGTCAAATCATTTAACTGACCCAAAGAATTTATCACATAATCACCCCACACCATTATTAGCTTGAATTCTTTCAGTTCTTTCAGGAAATTTTAATCAGCTATGGGATGTTCACTGTCAATATCAAGGAATCCCCACGTTTTGAAGTTGTTCCTCCAATAGTCCATCAGTGGCTGCACATTCAGCTGAAAAAATTCAAACGGGTCTCTTAAGATCCAGATCCCCAGATATTTTAATGAATTGGCCCAGTTCACTGGAAAAGTCATTAAAGGAGAGGTCCCGGATATAGTTTTAGGAAAGAAAAACTTTGATTTTTTTCAACTAAATCCAGAGAACCTACTAAAATTCTTCAATTATATTTAGTACTATTGGAACAGACTTTGCATAATCGGAGAGAAAATTTAACAAGTCCTCCACGTAGATTGCGACAGTATCATTGACCTGCCATAAACCCAGTAATCTCTGAGTGATTCCTTTTTGCACATGCCAAAGGCTCAATTGCCAGAGACAACACACTATGCCATAAGGGCAACCTTGCCTTGTTCCTCTAAAAAGAAAAAAGTGAGTGGAAATCCACCCATTGACAGATACTCTTGCCATTGGATTTGTATATAGCAATTGTACACATTTAATATATCTTGGACCAAAGCCAAGCCAAAGCCTTCATTGCCTCCCATAAATACAGCCACTCTACTGCATTGAATGCCTTAACAGCATATAAAGGGGTGCCGGACAGGGTCCCGACAGGCATTTACCCAACGGCGGGGTCCCGACTATCAAAACACCGACAGCAGGGTTCCCGACGGCCACCTGATATTTTCCCTCATGTGGGTCCACGACCCCCATAGAGGGAGAATAGAATAGGTGGATTGCATTGCGAGACACCGTGCCCACAGCGTGGCGAGCGCAGCGATCCCACAAGGGGCTTAGTTGTGCTCACCATGCTGTCTTTATTACAGCATCATTAGCTTTATTTTGTGAAATCTGTAAATGTCTAAAAACCTTTCTTATATTTATGAAGGTTGTTTCGCCAGGCAGAAACTTAGTCTGGTTGACTTCCGCTTCCGGTCCTGATGTGAGCGGCCGCAGCTAGTGGGACCTCCGCTGTACCCTCGGCGTTTGCCGCCCCCCAAGCTCCCCTGGATGACCCTGGAAGCGTCAGGGTGAAGTCCCAGCGCTGAAGATATGCCCCGCTGTGCCCAGGTCTGAAGGAGCACTGATCGGCGCGCCTGCGATCAAACAGCACGGAGCCACGAGGGAGGGAGGCCTGCCCGTCACCGCAAGCCGCGCCGGACAGACAGTATGCGGCATCGGCGCCTGAAGGGGGAGAGAGCTGAGCGGTGCCGATGCTGAGCGACCGCCGGCACCTTCCTCCACCTCCACACCCGCAGTACTGGTGAGTTGTGCCATGTCACACTGCACACCGCCGGCTGAGCTTATGCTCCCATAGACGCGGCGGCCATATTTAATCAAACACACCAGCGCTGCTTAACACAGAGCCCTGTGCCACGCTACACTATAGCACTGCATTGGAGCTTCCCTGCTCCCCCTACCCTTGCCAGGGGTTTCTCACAGCCAGGGACACAGGTGAAGGAGCGAAAGCAGCCACCCCAATCAGCAGCGGAGGAAGCAGATAGCCTCTGACCCAGCTGAGGCAGACTTAAGCAGAGCTGGCGGATAGGACACAGCGGGGCACCTCATAAATCCCACATCTATAAGTCAAATTAGCCACCCTAACGCCCCACAGTGAACAGCCAATACTGGGCACATTTAATTCCTGCTGAACCCTGGGCAGTGGATGGACAGGTTCCTCTCCCCACAGATGCCGAGGGGATCACAGAAACACAGACAAGGGGAACAGAGATCAAAATCTACCACTAGATCACAGTCACAGTCTAGATCCAAGATGGCCGCATCACATGCTAAGCAAAGTGACACAGTGTCCCAAGTTCTGTTTTCCCAGCCTTCTGAAACCCCCGAAGGGCCGCCGGTCACATACTCTGAGGTAGTGAAGGCCATACAGGAAACCATGGGGCCCCTTATGGAAGCACAAGCGGCTAAATTTAACACAGCCATAAAGGATGTAACAGCACAACTGAAACAGGTGGCCACCATGCAACATGCCACCGATAACAGAGTGGGAGAGCTCTTCCACGATGTGGCCACACTTTAAAACTCCTCTTCCAGTCTTCAACAAACCTGTTACGACTTGCAAAATAAGATAGATGATTTGGAAAGCAGGTCCAGGAGAAACAACCTGAGGATTGTGGGCCTGGACGAGGACATTAGGGGCACTGACCTATACAAATTTCTCCAAATTTCTCTGCCCGAAATGCTCCAGGTTGCAGATCAATGTAAGGATATGGTGGTTGAGAGGGCCCACCGACTAGGCCCAGCCCGCACCACTAAGGGAAACAGGCCCAGAGTAGTGATATTCCGATGCCTGAACTACTTACACAAAGAGGCAATTTGGTCAGCATCCAGAAGACATCGAGACTTAAAGTGGAATGATGCCAAGATATTTATCTTCCAAGACTACTCCGCGGAAGTGACGAGGGCTAGGGAGGAATTCGCACTAATATGCACGAAGCTGTTTAATGCCAAGAAGAAATTTGCCTTGCTCTATCCAGCTCGCCTGAGGCTCTTTGACGGAGATAAGACGAGAGATTTCACAACAGCGGCTGATGCTGAAGGCTACCTGACCGACCAGGCCCGGGCAGCGGGCGCTGATCCAGATCGTCAAGACACCTCTGATCACGCAGAATGACCTGTTTGGGTATTGTATGTACTTCAATGTGGGGCAATAGGAAAAAGGCCCTAGGGGCGACATTATGTCCTATTGCAGCGAGTAATGCCCCCATTGTATTCCTGGACTGACCCTGGGTATAGATGCAAGTTGAGAGGTTTTTGTAACCGAGGTTGGCGGGGCTAAATATAAAAGTTAAAATATATATGGGTGAAATACCAGGAATAGGGCCATAACCTAGTATATATAGATCATAGTTATTGGGTAACCAGAATTGGGGATCTTGGTTCCGGAGGTTCTCTTGGGGTGGGACAGACTTTTTCATGCGACCTCTAAACCCATGGAACTTGCTGAACTATACGTTTTCTTATGTTTGTTAGGTTTTGGGTGGTTGGGGAGCGGGGGGGGGGAGGGGGGGGATTTAACTAGGGGAGTCCGCTAGATAGGAGGATGGTGTATGTGGAAGTTCCGATAGAAGTAGTTTTAGTTCTTCCCTCCACGCCTGCTACGGCACAGCAGGAGGAAGTACTGATTTATGTGTTATGTTTTTGTTTATTTTTATATGTTGTTTTTCCCCAGTATGTTCACTTTTCCCTTTTGTGTCTACTCCCAGGTATAGGACCTTGCTTTGAATGTATAGCTACAGCCTGAAATGATGAGGCTCAAGATAGGCTCGCTGAATGTTGGTGGATTTAACACCCCTGCTAAACGCAGGAAGGTACTCACATATCTGAACAAGATGTCTTTGGACATAGCGCTCCTTCAGGAGACTTACCTCGTCCCCCGTGAAACCTTGAAGCTTAACATGTTGAAATGGTCGGTGATGGCTTCGGCATCATTCAACTCTAAATCACGGGGGGTGGCGATCCTCATAAGAAGTGCTATTGACTACAAGTAAACGTCGACTGAAGTCGATGAAGGGGGGAGGTATGTGATTGTAAATGTCCTCATACACAACATCCCATATTCAATTTGTAATATATACGCTCCCAATGCAAACCCAAGTGAGTTCTATACATCCCTGGTCGCCAAACTAGACTCATTACAGACCCATTCCCTGATCCTAGGGGGAGATTTCAATGTTGTAGCTTCCCACACATTAGATAGGAATACTACTTTGCCTAAACGTAAACGCCAATCTGATGACACCATTGCCTCTCTGTGCGACCGTTACCAGTTGGTAGACTCCTGGAGGACATGTTACCCAGTGGAGAGGGATTATACGTGCCTCTCTGCTGCACATGGTACTCTTTCCAGGATAGACTACATATTGATTCCCAGACACATGTTCCCCAGGGTGACAGAGACTAAGATAGAGACAATTAGCCTTTCTGACCATGCATTGTGTTGGGTTCAGCTTGCTGCCCAGGTCGACAAGGGCCCGATCCGCCAATGGCGCTTCCCGGCATACCTGGCGAACTCCATCCAGTTCAGATCCATGTTGGAGGCGGCCTGGATGGACTTCAAGCATACACATGCAGAGCTAGAAACAACAAACCCCCTGGTCTTCTGGCAATCCTCTAAGGCTGTGCTGAGGGGAAACATCATGTCTTATTGTAGTAAAAGAGACAAAGACCTCAATAAAAATTATCTAGAAGCCCAAACCCACCTGACCGCCTCATATGTCACCTTTAAAAAGAACCCTACAGCGCCCAATAGAGCTAATTATCATAGGGACAAGACGAACTTTGACAATATTCTGACGGGCCTAGAGAAGAAATTCAGCTTCCTCAAAAATAGCAAATTCCACCGGTTCGGTAACAAAGCAGGAAAGTTATTAACACACTTACTAGCTGGTAGGCGCCCTCCTAATATCATAAGAGCGGTCAGAGATCCCATGGGAGTCCTGAGGAAAACTAATGCCGACATAGCGGAAGTGTTCCACAGATTCTACTCAGCTCTTTACTCCTCCCCTGTGATAGACAGCACAGCAAAAAAGGATTTTTGGGCCAACCTCAATTTACCTAGCTTTACCGATGCTCAGAGGGAGTCTCTAACCTTACCTATTACCCCGGAGGAGATCCAGGCCACAATAGCGGGGCTTAAAAATGGGAAATCCCCAGGCCCAGATGGATTCGCCAATGAATACTATAAGATTCTGGCATCCAAATTAGCTTCCCCACTGGCGGCAACGTTTTATGCGGTCATGTCTGGTGAGGCCCTCCCTAAATATTTTAACTCAGCATATATTTAATATCTTATATTGCTGATCCCATCCATATTTCACAAGTGACCTGGTTCAATTTATCATCCTGAGACGTCCACCTTCCCAAAAACATCTTGGACAATCTTTATTCTGGGTTATCAAGCTTATCCCTAATTATCCAAGGAGAAGGAAAGGAAGACAGTCGATTCAGGACCCCTGAGCCTTTGAAATTATAAGGCAAACCGAACCTCAATTTTCGTCACAAACGAACTGAATTGGCAAACACAACAAGCGCCAAAGGATGGTAATATAATATATCAGCAATTATTCACCCCCAATACGGGACTGTGTGATTTACTCCCAAAAATCTAAAAAGCCATTTATGGCCTATTGATTCACATTTATTTTAAACTGTATTTTATATGTGTAATTGCATGTATTAATTGATATATATTTTTTTTGTTATAATTAAATATGTATATATGTTTTTTAAGAGAACCGTGTTAAGAATTACTAAAGCAGCAGGCGCTGACACAAAACCATATCTTTATTATTATACTACTTTGGGTTTGTGACAAAACCCTGGGTCAGCTGCCATTAATTGCGCAACACACACCTATATATATTTCCAGATCAGTCGGGGTTTGTGTGGGGGCGCCAGTCTGTTGTGAACATACGTAAGCTGTTGGCAGTTATGGAGTGGCTCAAGGCCCACCCATCCAGGGATCAGAATGTAGTTCTTTCCCTGGATGCGGAAAAAGCATTTGATTTGATCACTTGGGACCACGTCCTGGAAACACTGCATAGATTCGGAGCCCCCCCACGATTCACCGCCTTACTCCAAACTCTTTACACAGAACCCGCCACCCAAATACTTAACAATGGGTTTCTCTCCCAACCCTTTCATACGCAAAGAGGCACTCGACAGGGATGCCCATTGTCTCCGCTGCTATTCGGCCTGGCCCTGGAGCCTTTGGCCATAGCCCTAAGATCATCGGCCACTTACAAAGGAATTAGAATCGGAAGAGAAGAGGCCAAATTGGCGCTCTTCGCCGACGACATGCTGGTGTTCACATCGAATCCAGAGGCGGCCATACCAGAAATAATATCTATCATTGAGAGATTTGGTTCCTTCTCTGGATTCAAGGTCAATTATAACAAATCCGAGTTAATGGTCCTCACGGGACCTAAAGACCCTCCCACCCCAGGATCCCCCCGAACCCAATTTGCAGCGGTAGGCCACACTATGAAATACTTAGGCGTTCGTATCCCTCACTCTGTGTCAGAGATTTATTCCGTAAACTTACGCCCAGTGATAGCAGAAATTTCAGCGCTCTTCCAGAGGTGGTCCTCCCTTCCCATCTCCACGTTGGGCAGGGCAGCGGTCATCAAGAGTATAGCATTTCCCAAGTTATCTTATTTGCTACAAATGATACCCTTATCCCTCACCAGACATGATTGCTCCATAGTACAGAAGGTCTTTTCGAAGTTCCTATGGGCGGATAAAAAGCCTAAAGTGGCATATTCAAAGCTACAACTCCCTAGATCCAAGGGTGGACTTAATATTCCTGATCCTGCAATGTTTAGCAGAGCAGTCTGCTTTAGGTATATATCGGACTGGTTCTGGCAACATTCTACATTTACTAACCAAGCCATTGAGGAAGCCCTGTTTGCCCCGTACTCCCCAGCAGCACTAATTCATTCCCCCAAAAATATGATTAGAAGAGACATACTGGATAATATTTTATTCAGGGACACATATAAAGCATGGCTACACACAAAAAAAGCATTGAGGAGATCCCCCCGAGTCTCACGGCATATAACACTCTGGGGCAACCCAGGGTTCACCCCAGGATTGGATAACCCCCAGTTCTTGATCTGGAAGAAAGCAGGTCTGGCGGCGATCAGGGATGTATATGATCCGGGAGGCCCTCTTCGGTCCTTCGCGGATCTAAGAGATAAATTTAGTTTAACACAGAACCACTTCTTCATGTTCTTGCAAGTAAGACATATGATCCAGTCCCTGCCTCCGGCTGGCCCGGAGGGAGGAGACAAAGATCCAATTCATAACATCATGGTATTGGCTCACACTGGGACGTATAGGCTAAGGTACTACTATGCAGAGGCGAGAGTCACGGAAGGGGAGAAAAAGTAGATGAGATCTATGACAGCTTGGAAGTCAGATATACCTGCGCTCCCGGACTGTGGGGCGATTTTGAAGCACTGCCAACAGACTATGAAGTACCTTCATTCATCGGCCCTCCAGGAGGTACACTGGAAGGTGCTGAACAGAGCATACGTAGCCCCGGTACAAAGGGCACACATGCTACCTGGAGAACTTGACTCCTGTGTTAAGTGTGGACAAAGAAGGGCCACCTTTTTCCACAACCTCTGGCAGTGCAGCAGAGTTGCTACATACTGGAACAAGCTGTTTGCATTTATAAACTGTACCTTCCACTTGACACTAACGAAAAACCCCACGGCCTGTTTGTTGTTGGAAATGGGGGAATGGGATTGGGGGGGGGGAAAGAAAACTTTGCTACCAGTAATAACAACGATACTAGGCATAGCAAAGAAATTAGTGATGAAGCACTGGATAAAAAAAAACGCCCCATCTATATTGGAGACGAAGAATACACTGTTAAATACCCTTTATATGGAAAGACAAGCCACAATACCAGACATTGAGTCCGGGGTAATGAGATTTTATAAAAAATGGGGGCCATACATTGAAACGTTGCCTAGTGACACCCAATCACAAATATTACGCTTATACGAAAATACCTCATGGTTCCTGGTCCGCCAATTGAACACTGTTTGATCCGTTGGAAGAGGTTCTAGTCTAGGAAAATTCTAAACATGCAAAACCACAAGTTATAGCCACCCTTACGCCTCTCATGAAATATAGACATAGCTGTCCCATTACCTATCCTTCCCCATACCTTTCCCTTGTACTGTTTACTTTTTTATGTATTTGTATGTTTACAGATATTGTTTCTCGGTAAAATTGAAAATATTGGTCACCCTGCGCGGTGTTTTGTTGTCAAACAAGGACTGTATTATCGCCTTGATATAACCATGTCAAATTGTGACCTTTACAATAAAACGTGTTAAAAAAAAAAAAAAAGAAACTTAGTCTGGTTAGGATGGATAATTTTTTCTACTGTATATGCTTATTTAACCTTACCACCAGAATCTTAGCCAATATCTTAGCCTCAGATGGTATTAGTGATATTGGTCTGCATGATTCTGGATCTGTTGGAACTTTGCCCTGTTTCAGTAGAAGGGCTATAATCACTTCTTGCATAGTAAGAGGACAGGTACCAGTATCATTATAATGAGGTAAAATGCCCTATATATTTTTTTTATACACGTCTGTTGGAATACCATCTAACCCAGCAGCCTTACCCCCTGGTAATGTTTTTATAGCCAGCTCGATTTCCTCCAACCTTATTGGAGCCTCCAATTCATTGCTATCCACCGCCGTCAGAGATGAAAGATTTACACTACCTATAAACTCCTGTATCTCTGAATGTGTATAATACAGTTTTGATCAATAAATTTCTAATTCTACAGTATTATACACCAATTTCCCATCTTTACTTAGGATCTTAGATATAACATTTGTAGGTTTCTCTGCATGAGCTAGATATGCTAAATGACTACCAGATCTGTCTGAATTTGCATATAACTCTATCCCAGGGATTTAATGTTTTCCGCAATATCTAATCGAGACAGGTGTCTTTAGCCACCTCCCATGCTTTGTTCACCTTTATTGTTTTGTCAACTAAATATTCAGCTTCATATAAGTTACTATTATTTTCAAGTTCAAAAACTTTCCTCCTACTATTCATTGTATTCTCTACATTCTCTTGGCATTCCAAGTAATTGCTCCTGTTACAGAGCCTTTTTTTATTGCTCAATATTCACCCCATTGATCGATTAAGATGCCCTCAAAACCTGGTCTCGACAACCATGTGGCGTCCAGTCTCCAAAAAGAGTAGCCTTTGTTGTTAGACTGCAACATCTCTAATATTATTGATTTGAGATTACCCTAGTTTTATATACTCTATCTGATAATTGGGGCAACAAATTTCTAGAGATCAAAAATAGATAAATTCTGGAAAATGCCAAGTAAGAGGTAGAAAAACAGGAACATTGCACAGCCTCTAGATTACTTTCCCAGGGATAAACCCAAACCATATCTGCCACCACCACTTTCAGTCTGGGTTTTTTCTACATCTATCAAGTCGGAGATCTATCTTATTGTTGTAATCAACTGTACAGATGACTGGATGTCCAGATAGTACCAGGGATGTCAGGTAGAAATGCAATAAAGTTGGCTGCCTTTACCAAAACATTAAATAAATAGGGGATTTATATAGGATGGATTTATATGGCCAGAAGATGTACATGCAAAGAGTTAATAATACAATCTAAGAAAATACACCAGCCCTTGGGTCAATTTTCACCCTATTACATACTGTATAAAAGCAATTCTCTTACTAAGGATGGATACACCACGTGAAGAGGTTTTAAAAGAGCATGATAAGCATAGCCAACCCAGGCCCTCTTAAGCAATTGCAATGTTTCCCCAGATGAGCCTCGACAATGCATAATATATCAGCCCCAGAGGCTCTAATTTGCCTCATAACAAGTGATCATTTCATCTTGTCATTCATACCACTGATATTCCAAGTCAATACTAATCCATTCATCATGTAGTGTCAGGAAAAGGTTCCCCATTTATCATGCTCCCGATCCTGCAAGAGGATCCACAGTAATTTAACCGCTATCTGGCACCTCACTGCCAAACTTTACACAATAAACACATAACAACCACCCCTGGGAGTACCTTTTGACCCCAAAAGGAAAAAGAAGAAGAAAAAAAACAAATAGAGGCTATGTCTATCCCCAAGCCATTTATCAGTGAGAGGCAGTTTTGAGCCCCCCTGGCATAATGCACACATTATTTCAGTTTTAAGTTCAGTTCAGTTTTCATTTGGCTGGTGCCCTCCTGTCTACCCATTTCCTAGCTTATTTTGGAGTGTGAAAAAATATGGATTCCCCATCTACCATCATTTTCAATTTGGCAGGGTACATCATAGAATATTTAATATCAGTTTTTCTTAATCTCTTCCTGATCTCAGCAAATTTAGCTCAACTTTATTTGATGTACAGAGAGAAATATTGGCAGAAAGATGAAGTACTGTGTCCCGATACTGAAAATGTAACATTTTGATGATCATAGAGTATGAGGAGGGGTGCCTGGTGGAAAGGGCCTAGATGGCACCCTGTGTGCCCTTTTGACAATAAATTGCCCAGAAGTAGAAGTAACCTCGTAATTGTCACTTAACATCTCTTAAAACCATAAACCTTAAGCTCTCTTGTAGTCACCAGCCTTATATTGTTTCTGCATAATCTGCCTTCGGCGTCTGACATTTTATTTTTAATATCATGAACTTGTACTACCAGCTCATCTACTTTACTAGCCAGTGTGCTGTTGGAGTCTTCCAACATAGAGATCCAGATTTTTGCCTCCTTCATCCTTTCTTTTACAACTTTAACATCCTGTTTTATCAGGGTAATGTTTCAGTCAGCCTCTTTCCAATTATCAATGGGCACCAAAATCTGCTGCAATGTAATTTAAGGGGTGGCAGTAGGATTATTGCATTATTTGTGGTTGTGGTTTTGGGGGTGGTTCATCCTGATTGTGAGGTATTACCTGTTTGGGATCTGGCATATTTCTCGAAATGCATAGCCATGGCTGTATTGCCAGTTTTGCTAATGTCACTTGTCAAATGAACAAGATATGAATACTCCAACAGCTTTTGTGACCATTAAAATTTATCCTGCTAAATCAATTCAAATAAAATATATTCATATTTGTGTCTAACTGCTGTCTTAGGTAATAATAAAAGCCTTGTGTTGCCGCAGTCACAATCCTGACTAAGAGCGGGACGATGTTACACGACCTTCAGTGCACAGTCACTAGTTAGTATTTAACTTGCCTGGATTCTGCCCTAGTCGTTAAAGTCATACAGCACCAAGTATTCCCATGTGGTCTCCTATCCAGGTACTAACAAGACCCACACTGCTTACCTACCAAATCAAGTGGGATTGGGCCTTTTCTGTGTGGTATGGTTGTTTAATATTATAGATGTCACGTGTCAATCACAGTCACAGCAAGAAAGTCAATGTATGCACAGATACTTATTCTGCAAATTCCAGGTTTTAAAACACCACTATCGTAATATATAAAGGTTAGCAGAGTCCCTTGTCAAGGTTCTGTAAAACAATGATATTATACAGAATGCCTATAATTTGCAAATAATTTCATATTTCCATCTTGGCAGCTTTTACAAATCACTTTTGAGTCTATAATCCACTACTGAGGGCTCAAAAGCACCCTACAACAGACCCCTTTAGTCTGGGAGCAGCACTGCCAATGCTGCTCCCAGCCCGTCTGGCTGCCGCTCACCCTGTCTGTTCCCCACCGTTGTTGATTGCAATTGTTGTCGGGTCATGAGCAGGGGATCCCACCGGCCTGAGCTCTGTCCTCCGCCACCTGAGCTGCTTCCCCTCTGACCGCTGCCGCCACACTCCTACAACTGGATCCAGCCAGTCACGCCAGCCAGCTTTCCTGGATTTCACCAGGGAGCTCCTGCCTCAAGCTCCTTACTCCTGCTCAGCCGTGGCCCCACCTCTCGCCTCCTTTACCCACTTATCTAATTTATTTAAATTCATCCGTAGCATGGAGACATCATGATCTGTTCTAATCACCCTACACAGTTTTATGTCAACTGTAAAGATGGATACTCTGCTTAGTATTCCATCCTGTCATTTATGAATATGTTGAACAAAATAATGCCCCAGTACTGAGCCCTGTAGTACCCCACTTAGTACTGATATCCAGCTTGCACCATTTACAACCACTCACTGTTCTCTATCCTGCAGCCAATTTCTTACTTAGCTATAAATTTTAAACCCTAGTCTGAATTCTTCCATTTTCTTAATCAGTCTCTTATAGGGAACAATATCAAATGCCTTTGCAAAATTTAAGTAGACCACGTCTACAGTATTGCCAATTTCTTGGATCACGCTCAATTCCTCATAAAAATGTATTAGGTTAGTTTGGCATCAATTATTTTTTAGAATAGAAGCAATAATGGTACTAAAACCCACAGCGCAGACCATGACACTCAGCCCGGGACAATACAAATAAGCCTTCACCAAAGCTTAAAAAACGTGAAGCAACAGAAAGACATTTTTTGTACATCCACTGGCGAGTTAGCACAAAGAGATATATCACTTACACAGTGAATATAGACCAAATTCCTATATTGAAGTCTCTTCTAATCTAAAATAAACTAAAAAAAAGACCAGGCCTGCAACTTCATTGGAACCATCAAATGACCTGTCATGTTTTATCACCGAAGTCTTTTTAAAGACAATATTATATTAAATGTGAATTGTTTTAATTGTTGTGTGATTCCTAGCGCACTCTGAATTTTCCCATATTTCGACATTTCAGGTCCAGGCTAACAGGGGACTATTAGAGTTGCTGCTATTTCTTTCTTGGGGCGCAGTTAGGTATTTTTTCCATATTTTCATAAATATATATATATATATATATATATATATATATATATATATATGAAAAGAGAATAGAGGTGCGCTAAATGTACCACTTAGTGGCTATACATGCAATAAATCAATAAAAAGAAATCACGGGGTCTCCAGGAGCCCGTGATTTCTGGTTTTAGATTTCTGGTTTAGACTTTATTGAGAAACTGTACTTACTGTGGACAGAGGGATACCTCATTTGCATTTTTGCCACATTTTTTGTGAATCTACTTACTGCTGGTTTTAGAGACCATTTTCACCTCAATGAGGCTGTATAAATACACCTGCTAGGAACAGAAGAATACCATATTGCATGTTACAACTTATCTTCTGGTCTGTGTGAACTCACCCTCTGGTCGAAGAAGACCCCATTCATTTAAATTGAGGCTGTGCAAATTTATCATTGTGGACAGAGCATTGTTACTATTTACAAGAATTTTGACCTGAGAGATTTCTTTCACCTTAATTGGCAGCTCCAAAAGAGCTTTTAGAGGACACAACTTCACCCACAAATTGTGTAGGAGATATCTCCTCATTGGATTGATTCATTGCCCCTGATGAAGTCCTAAGGGACAAAACGCGTCGGGCTGTGGATCTACATTGTATGTGGCACTTGTCTGAAAAATCCCTAAACAGTGAAATGAATTCTTACTGCCGGATGAACCGCCAATAAATGTTTCCCTGTTTTTTATAAAATAATTTTTTATTGATTTATTGCATGTATAGCCACTAAGTGGTACATTTAGCGCACCCCTATTCTCTTTTCCTATCTTTTTCCTACCTGTACCTTTATTAACAGCAAGGTACTATAGAGGTGCTGCTCTTCTAAGCACATTATTGGTGCCACTATCCTTTCTCTCTCTCTCTCTTTCTCTCTCTCTCTCTCTCTCCATATATATATATATATATATATATATATATATATATATATATATATATATATATATATATATATATATTGTCTGTTATTCCTGCTCTTTTTCTTTGTTTTAGCACACTGCCAGAATGAAGAAAAGTGACAAAAATCCTTGGACCAAGATGCAACAGAAATAAAAATTTAAATATAAAAATAAATTAATAACTTGTTCTGTGTTGTGTTTTTTTATATTCATGAATATTTTTATTACATTCAAATTCACATTTGATTTGAGACAACACATTCAATAAAATACCATAATGGATACCACAAAAATTAATCACAACAATACTAGTATGCAAATTTCTAAACCTAGATTAAACTGTGCCATGAGAGGTTATTGTGATTAATTAGTCTTTTGTCCAATGTTACAATACATCAGGCTTCACAAATTTGGTCATCCTCATTAATCTATCCAAAATGACTAAAAATATATTATTTAAATTAGCAGCTAAATGAATGTAAGTTTGCAAGTATAAAGCATACTGTAAATGCTTAAAGTTGAAAACAAGGCTACCAAAATATTAAACTCATCACACTTGTTAAGCAATACATTACTCCCAGTCTCAGTATTTTGAACAAGGCCTTGTCGGAAACTTCATTGACAGTATATAATTATGTACCTAAATATAGTATATATTCATGTACCTAAATAGAGTTTAAATATAAGGAGTAATCATAAAAAAAAAATTCAACTAAATATGCAGAGCACTGTTTTAATTTATAAGATATATGTAAGGAAACCTATGTCCCAGGATATACTCTCTACTAGCAGTATAATACAGCTGTTATTATTATTATTATTATTATTATTATTATTATTATTATTATTATTATTATGCTTTATTTATATGGTGCCACAAGGGATCCACAGCACCCAGTTACAGAGTACTTAAATGAATAGGCAAAACAGGAAACATTAACTGAAAGCTGAAGACAATAAAGGACACAAAGCTTCTCCAAAGTTGCTAAATGTACCAGAGCATATCATTCCTGGAACAAGAGTTCTGGGGCACCAACCTGTAAATATATATATGAGGAGTAGAACAAACTGATGCTCTCCTAATAATGCAGTTGCCCAGGTGCCCTCCGGAATAAGCAGATTTGAGGAGTAGAACAAACTGCAGCACTCTGAGGTCTTATGAAGATTTTGAAGTCAAAGCATTTATTACAATGCAAGTGTTCCGACATCGGAAAATATATATATATATATATATATATATATATATATATATATATATATTGTCCAAGGATCCGCACACTCATCCAGGAAAAGTAATATATACGGGGTGCTCCCCTACGGAAAGGGGTATTTCCAAACAATAGCAACAAGTCCGGTTTTTTAGGCCAGAGAGGGCACTCACCACCACAGCAGATAAAATTGCTTTTTATTTAGGAGATGTAAGTAGGCATGGTCACGTTTCAACCCCGGAGGGCCGTTTTCAAGACAGCTACAAACAATCCAGTGTGTTACCACCACAGGTCAGGCATACACTGATGCTACCATTGAGGCTATTTATACCCTAGCCAATCCTGGCTGATTGCCACTTAGCAGTATTAATTAATTAGTCAACAGGTGTGTGGGACCTCTTTATACACACCCATTAATAACAATAGGTCAAATCCAATACCAATCCCTATCTAGCCAATGGACACACGGAACAAACAAACATATAACATAAACCATATATACATATATACATACGGCCAAACTGCCGTCCAGGTGGGTCATAAGGTGAGCCGCTGGCTACCGATAAAGCTGATCACTGTGTACGAGGCCAGCAGCACACGCCGGCGGCACCCGTACCAGGAAGCTTGCGGTTCAACTGCGTTCCAGCGTGTCAGTGTATGCTCATTGGTCAGCCGCCGTCAGCTGTTTAGTGTCACAGGGTGCTGCGGCGAAACCGCTTAGCGTCTGTGACAGACTCATAGCAACCAGCAGTTAGGCATTCAAATGTATTTGCTGGCGTGTCTGCGCAGGCGTATAGGCATGTAACAAGCACCCAGGTACGCCAGAGTTAACTGTAGTTCCCGGGGCGTCATGCGTTCCACCTACGTTGCATACGTTTTAAAGAGATATGCTGAGCGTACACACTGGGACATAATCTCATCAAAAATTGACAGACAAAAAATAAAAACAAACAACATTTAACATGAATAGTATGTGCCATTGGTCATGGTTTATAACCATTGGCATCCATAATCAGATCCAGATCATAGGTGAATATTCATTCATTCAACATGGGGCACGGCACAAGGGTGGTATGGAATACTATTTGGAGGTCCATATAAAACTATATTCAAATTTCTATGTATAACACAACTAAATATTCGATTTTTACCCATAAGGCCTGGTAGAAATAGACACTCAATGGTAGTTCACAAAATAAAGCAAAATAAGACCGCATAACACGGCTAAATTAAAAATCCGGGCAGTCTGCCACCTATGTACACCACCAACTAGTAGGGTGCTGTCAATAGTGTGAAGACTGTCCAGAGCATTTCTCCAGAAAAACGACATACTGTAAACCATATTATTGTAAAAAAATATTTAAAGGGTTATTTTCATTTAACCCATTTGGGATAATCGTATTCAAATCAAAAATCCAACGTGATTCCTTCTTTTTAAGGATCAATTCCCTGTTGCCACCCCTTTGTAATTTCGGAACATGGTCAATAAGCATACAGCGTAATGTTGTGACCTGATGCTTATGTTTCAAAAAGTGTCTTGCGACCGGTTTATCTGTTCTGCCGGTCTCAAACGCAGAGAGTATTGATAGTCTATGATTGGCCATACGGTCACGAAAGTTGCGGGTGGTAAGACCAATATAATAAAGTCCACATGGACATGTGAGAAGATAGATGACATGGTCCATAGTGCAAGTGAGTTTATATTTTATTTTGATTTTTCTGCCCGAGTGGGGATGTGGAAAGGAAGGTCCGGTTAGCATTGCTCTACAGGTAGTACAAGATGTACATTTGAAGCACCCCAACTTGGTGCTCCGCAACCAAGTATCTGTGGTCGCTATAGGTTGTAATGTTGAGCGCATCAAAAGCTGTCTTAGGTTTGGTCCCTTTTTGTAGGCACACATTGGAGAGGACATTTTCCCAATTTTTAATGCAGGGTCAGTGCCTACAAGTGGCCAATATTTACTCACAATCTTTTTAGAGGTATTAGACGTGTGGTCATAAGTAGTAACATAGGTCATCCGATTCTTTTTTGTCGATGGTCTCGATACTGTAGTCTCGGATAACTTCATGTACGCCTTTTCAATGCATCTGTCTACTGTGGTGGTGGTGTAGCACCTTTGAAGAAAGCGATCTTTCATTTCTTGTATCTGTATTCCCGCCCTTTCAGTAGAGGAGTTGTTTCTGAGTACTCTGAGGAACTGCGACACGGGGAGGTTTTCTTTAAGCGCTGTTGGGTGTTGGCTACTGGCACACAGTAGCGTGTTACGGTCTGTCTCTTTTTTGTACAATGTAGAACCAAGTTTGTCACCATCACGGAATATGGTAACATCAAGGAAGTTCATTTTTTCTTGATCAATATCAAATGTGAACTTGACTGGTTCATCTAGTGCATTAAGGGTATCAACCATAACTATTAGCAATTTGGCACCATACATCGGGTAGATATATTTACTTTCAAATGCTGTCATGTAAATATTGGCATAGGCCGGGGCAATGTTGCTGCCCATTGCAGTCCCATTGCACTGGCCGAAGTACTCATTGCCGTAGATGAAATAATTTTTTGTAAGAATTACTTCAATAAGTGATATCAAGAAATTAATGGGCATTTTTTTGTGGTCCGAGTGGTGTAAACTATTGCGGACTGCATCCATGCCACTGGAATGGGGAATAATCGTATAAAGGGACTGTACGTCCATGGTCGCCATCCAAACATCAGGCTGGATATCAGTAATTTCACGGATTTTTGTCAAAAAATGACCAGTGTCCTGTATGTAGCTAGAAGCACTGCACACAATGGGTTGTAAAAATTGGTCAACATACACAGCAAGCGGCTGGAGTACCGACCCCCTTGCCGATATAATCGGTCGGCCTGGTGGGCACTCCAACTGCTTGTGTATTTTCGGCAAAGTGTAGATAATAGGTGTGACTGGGAAGTCGACCGATAAAAACTTTGCTGTCTGTTCATCTATCATTCCTCCCAAAATTGCACCATTGATTAATTGATCGATGTTATTCTTAATGGAGGCAGTCGGGTTATGTGTCAATTTTTTGTATGTGTCAGTGTCTGACAACTGACTGACAATCTCAGCATTGTAGTCAACCCAATCCTGAATAACTACTGCCCCGCCTTTATCGGCGGGGCGGATCACAATTTGTTTGTTATTTTTCAGGGACACTAAGGCTTCCCTCTGTGTTAGTGTCAGATTGTGAAATCGTGGTTTTACAGTGGTACATGCATTCATGTCATTGCCAACCATCCGGGAAAAGGTTTTTATGCTGTCATTCCGTGAGACAGGGTCAAAGGTGCTTACATCTCCTAAATAAAAAGCAATTTTATCTGCTGTGGTGGTGAGTGCCCTCTCTGGCCTAAAAAACCGGACTTGTTGCTATATATATATATATATATATATATATATATATATATATATATATATATATATATATGAGAGGACAGGCCGGCACTCCACTGTTGTGGGGACAGTTACTTGCCCAGGTGCCGTCCAAGGTGCTGAGATCTGCCCAAATAAATATAGACGAATAGCGGCGGTCTCCAGTTTTCATAAATGTACAATTGGAGCATCCTGTACACTTGTAAATTCCATTTTTCTTAGATAGCCAGTTCTTATTTGGAGTCTTGTTGCGTGTGAAATCTGTGACAACCAACATGTCTTTAAGGTTGGGGCCTCTTCTATAAGCGAAGCGTGGAGGAGTTGCAAGTACCGGTGGAGACCGCTTCACCAACCCCAAAGATGGGAAAGTCTATAAGATTAGGCACAAAATCGACTGCAATAGCAAATATATTGTATACGCTCTAATCTGTCCATGTAATTTGGTCTATGTCGGCAAGACATCGCGGATGATTAAAAAGAGAATCAGCCAACATAGGTCATCAATCAAGAAATGTCTCACCCCAGACATAGGTTAATTGGACTTGAAATTGTTGCCGGTTGCCAGACATTTTAAGGAACTTCAACATAAAGTGAGTGAACTTAAATGTTCACCCATTGACCACATACCAACCTTGCACAGAGGTGGCGATCGGGATAAACTACTTCTACAAAGGGAGTTACAATGGATCTTCCGTTTGAACTGCTTGGCCCCTGAAGGATTAAACGAGGACTTTAAAATGGGCTGCTTCATATAGACCTTTTGACATTTAACAGCAACGTACAGGCATCTATGTTCACATATCAGTGTTGACACCTCACAACTCCTGAGGTGCATAGCATCACGCACGGTGCCTGAGTGTACCTGACTTCCTCTGCACCGCTGTGTGCCTCATACCTTGACTCTAAGTGACTGAGTAAGCACAGTGTCAATTACGTCAATGTGCTCTACTCCACACACGGTATCCAAGTATACCTTTAATTTAATTGTGTTTAAATGCGCATAAAAATCGGTGATGACGCAGTGGTGAATCCTCTATGTACTCTGGAGGATGCCCGCATCATGCCGCCGCGCTGGTGTGTAGTATCCCACGTACGGTACCTCAGTGCACCTCAATATGCTTGTAATTGATTAATGTCAGTAGTCCTGGTCTCTGCCCTTTCTGAATACTCTCATGTACCTCATCGCTTGAGTCGTGATCCATATAACGGGGTGCCTTCAAGACCAATGCGGGCTATGTGATGTGCGTATTTACTGCATATTTATCCGTTCCCTATTGTATATGTACTAACTTGAATTTGATATTGCCAGTGACAGGGAGCTGTCAGACGCACTCTTTCATTGAGCATATACTGGTCCCAACACCTCTGTGCCAACATCCATTCGCTTGTATTCACTCTCCTTCCTTTGACACACCCCCTCACTTGTGTATCCAATCACAGTGCTTAGTTATCGGCGTGTCAACTACAGGCATCCCCAGACGTTACGTCAGGGATTCCCTCCACAGTCAAGCCCGCACACACCCCTGGCTGACACAGATACAGCCGCGCGCACCTCATTGAAGGTGCTGATTGACAGCTCCGCTGCTGACCTCAGTAGGGGCGGGTTTGGCGCCATTTATTCCAATTGTCTACTGTATTTAAACCCTGTGGGGATGCCATGTAATCACCCCTGATGAAGGTTGGCATGCTGCCGGCTGAAACAGCTGTCGGGACTGCTGACAGACTGATAACCACTATGACCTGTTGAAATACATCATCTTTATGTTTCACCAAAATCGTGAGTGCTGGTTTTCTTTCCTACCTAGGATTAAGTGCTGCTGTAACTTATGTCTGGACCCTGCACCGCACCATTGTCCAAAATTACGATTGAGTGCCACCTTGCCTAAGTAAATTATATATATATAACTACAAACACACACATATATATATATATATATATATATATATATATATATATATATATATATGGATACACAAAAGAGAGGGAGTATAGCACCAGGATATATTTAAATAGAAGGATACTTAGGGGAAATGGGCGATGGTCCAATAATAAAATGTAAAACACTTCCCACTAATCATTAATAATGGGCGTCTGCACGAGACCAGAGACAAAAGTAGTGGTTAAAGGGGAAATTTTCAAACTGGAGAAAGGTGGAAAGTGGTGTCCCACAGGGTTCAGTATTGGGTCCAACTTTGTTTAATATATTCATTAATGATATAGGTGTTGGCCTGCAATGTAATATTGCAATATTTTGCAGATGACACAAAACTGAGCAAGGTAATTAACTCAGAAGAGGACATGGAAATACTGCAAAACGACTTGGTTAAACTTGCAATGTGGGCAGCAAGGTGGAAGATGCAAAATTGCATGGACTTAAGAACCAGATCTGGAAATGTTTTCATAACACATTGTGGTAGGAAGCATGTTTATACCCCCAAGACCTCCCGAATTACTATTGGTACATCCTTCACTCTGCTCTAGCTGAAAGGTCTGAGTTTTGTTGCCACAATTTTTTGTCAACATTTGAATATAGATATTTCATTTACATTACCATTTATATGTGATACCAGTGACATTTGTTTCTACACAGTTAGTACAGTGACTTCTAATGTACTCATGTTTCAATACAGACTGCAATAGTATAATTTCTCAGTTCCACCAGATTGAACAGGAATAGATATATAAATGATCTGCTTCAGATGCACCCTTATATAGTGCAGTTATTTTAGGAGAAAAGAAGGGAAAGACTCTCTTTTTGTTGGGGCACTCTTATCATGAAAAATTATATTTCAATGGTTCAAAATAGTATTAGAATATAGGAAGGGGACACACACAAAGGCCCCCCCAAAAAAACGGTAAGTATTGGTTAGAATAATTAGTGCGACATTCGCTTTACATATGTGTATGAAAAGATTTTAAAATTCTCTTTAATAGTATATTTATTAAAACTGAGCACTAAACACAGACGGACAAAAGTACATTTAACATAAAACACTGATTGAGCTTATATTGGTGATGGTAATCAAATTAATCGGACCTGTGGAGAAAAAATGTTATCTCTAGGAGAGAGACTCTCCTCAAGGCTGACGATTAGCTTTACACTGAGGTCAAAACCCCCAATTTTAGATACTTTACAAAATAAGCTCAAATGTTGACAATTCTCATTCTAATAGGGATCAAATTAGTCACAAAGAAAAGAATAATACTATATTATATTGTGTGGCTCACTGGAGCTGAGGTGACAGAGGAAGTATGTCTTTATCAAATGGTGGGCTTTGTGTTAGCCCAGGTGTCCACAGTGGCGACACGCAATCATAGAATACAAACTAATTTTGTCACTTCCTTCACTGCACCCAAATGAACACCTACATCAAAAGTGTTATTATTGTGAATAGCTATCTAATCTACGTCCCTATTTGACAGTCAAAATATGTGTATTAATTTATACAGTAAAATAATTGTCACACATCAATCAAAAGATAGCGAAAATATAATTTCTGTCAGTAACTACAAGGAAAACACTGACTCCTCTCCCCAAGAGGGTAAGTATAGTAGTACAGTTAGGAAGGAGTCAAAGAGGGAGGAAAAAAGCAAAATAATGGGGGGCAGAAGTTTAGAAGAGAGTAGAAAGATAGTGTTATCTCAAAGGGTGACAATTCACCAACTTTATATACCCATAGTGTGCTGGGAAAGATGAGTTCTCGCACTGAGGTCTCCCTCAAATGTTACTCGTCACCACCCGGCACACCAGCTGCCATCTGTAATCGATGGGCCTTTTTGGTATTGTGGGAAGTCAGACCTGTACTCCCTGATTTGACCCCATAGGGCTGCTGCTGCCCAGCTGTGTATACCTGTGACCAACAAAGGGTACAGCGGTTTCCTTAGCGAGGTCTCCCCCCTCTGTGTACTCAGTTATACCTCAAATTGGTCGGCTTCCTTAGGCAGGTGATGCAATAAGGGCTTTAGAGGTATTGCGGGTGAGCGAGTCCTAGTAGTCGGGGTTACAGGGAGAGAGGATAGCACACAAAAGTAAAGTATTAGAAGGAGAAGAGAGTGAGAAAATTGGAAGGGTGGCAAGAGGGCCAGAAAAGACGAAAGAGGGATGTTACCTCAAAGGTGACAAATCACCAGCTTTATATACCTACAGTAGGCTGGGGAAGGTGAGTTATCGCAGTGAGGTCTCCCCCAATTGTTACTCGTCACCACCCGGCATACCAGCTGCCATCTGTTATAGATGGGCCTTTTAGGTATTGTGGGCAGTCGAACCTATGCTCCCTGATTTAACCCCAAAGGGCTGCTGCTGCCCAGCTATATATACCTATGACCAAAAAGGGGTACAACGATTTCCTTAGTGGGGTCTCCCCCCTCTTGTACTCAGTTATGTCTCAGTTTGGTCAGCTTCCTTCAGCAAAATGATGCAAAAAGGGCTTTAAAGGTATTGCGGGTGAGCGAGTCCTAGTAGTAGGGGTTACAGGGAGAGAGGATAACATACAGAAAGAAAAAACTCCCAAGACACTACTAACCTGGGGGTGGGGTAGATTCCCCTGGTTTCAGGTGATGTGGTTACAGGGTAAGTCCCTAATCTCCCAAGTTGAATGTTACCTGAGAAAGGTGTGTCAGGCGGTAATGCTCCCTTACTTGGAAATTTAGTATGCACTGAATTCCCCCGTGGGTTATAACAGTGGGGGGTGGGCGAAATGTAGCCCAGGGTGTATTATGGGTGACTGATGAGAGCAATTACCGGGAATCAGGGGAGAGAGAAGAGAAAAGAAGGTATAGGGCAAGATGAGGGAAGACTAGGTAAAGGAAAGAAAAAGGGGGGAGAGGCACAGTGGATACCTATAATTTCACCCCGGGGATCAGGTCCTAGATCTCCACCGGGTCTGCCTCTGCGACTGGAGATACGCAATCCCTGCTGTCTCTGCGTGTGTAGGTCTCTGAAGCGCTGCCGTTGTGCCGCTGTATGGCGGCTTAAGGGTCTCTGGGTCAGGATCTCCTTACTGCTGTAAGTCAGCCAGTCTCTGGGTGTCCGCGGGATACACGGATATGAAGTGCTGTAAGTCCGCTCTGTCACACGCGGGATGCGCGGGTATCGGGGTCAGGAGGCGCTGGATAGGTAAACCAGCGTCCTCTCTGTGCTGTAAATCAGCGTTTCTGTCCGCAACACAAGTATGAAGTGCTGTCAATCAGCGTATTTGTCACAAGCGGGATGCGCGGGTATCAAAGTCAGGAGGCACTGGATAAGTGAACCGGTGTCCCCTCTATGCTGTAAATCAGCGTTTCTGTCCACAGACGATCGTTTCGCCACGGAGGCTTTCTCAATGTGTGTAACAGTGGATAGATGTGACGCCCTTAAGTAGCGTCAGGGTCTGTAATTAGTGCTGAATGATCTGCAGCCTGGGAGAAAGTAAGTTCTCTGGAAAGGCTGTAAATCCTCTCCCGCAACATAAGTTGCGGTATACATGTTTTTGTATGTTAGTTATGGAAATGTCATAGTAACATGAACTGTCTGGAATATCTGATAACATAAATCTGGGGTAATATTAGAGTGTCATAAATTGAGAAAAAGGTCAAATGTCAAGAGGCCACAGGTTTGCGGGGATTCTATACTATACGGTTGGCAATACTGAAGGAGACAACTAATAATGAATGGTAAATAACAATGAATGAGCGAGACATCATGTTAAAAAGAAATGGCCAATATTGGTTTATTGGACTGCGTTGGTAGTACTTTGCAGGATATATGGGAGGAGTCGACACAAGAAAAAGACGACACCAGCCTATTAGTTGTAATTCTGAGGACTGTGTGCAATGGATATGCCATTACAAACTTTTTTCCTCTCTAAGGAATCTAATTAGTGTGCATAAAATATCAGTTTTAATACTAAGAAGAATTTTTATGTTATTGTAGTGTTACTGCTGGTGAGGCAGGAAAGCTAATAGTGCTGTTACTAGTGATCGCGATGTTAGGATTTATATAAAAAGGTTAGTTGTGTGTGACGACTGTGTCGTCTGTTATTTTGTGAGTGAAACTGTTCGTTCCAACACAAATAGTAATTAATCATAGTTCTAACTTGGTAGTATATATTGAGGTCTCTAATGTTAGACGTCTTGTGGAAGGATTTTGGGTAAAGGAGGTAGGGTTTTAAGTGATAATTCGATCTGAATAGTAGTTAAATTAGTGTTTAAAAAGATAGGGGAGTGTAATTAATATCTATTAGGTGATCCATTTTGTGATCCGAGGTGTAGAGACGTGAATAAGTGTTACCCGCTAACTCTATTTAATAGGGGGAGGAGGCAGTCATTAATAGATAAAGTGACTTAGGAACGAAAAGCAAAATATGGTGAAAAAAGGGGGGGGGGGGGTAACCTTTTTATATAAATCCTAACATCGCGATCACTAGTAACAGCACTATTAGCTTTCCTGCCTCACCAGCAGTAACACTACAATAACATAAAAATTCTTCTTAGTATTAAAACTGATATTTTATGCACACTAATTAGATTCCTTAGAGAGGAAAAAAGTTTGTAATGGCATATCCATTGCACACAGTCCTCAGAATTACAACTAATAGGCTGGTGTCGTCTTTTTCTTGTGTCGACTCCTCCCATATATCCTGCAAAGTACTACCAACGCAGTCCAATAAACCAATATTGGCCATTTCTTTTTAACATGATGTCTCGCTCATTCATTGTTATTTACCATTCATTATTAGTTGTCTCCTTCAGTATTGCCAACCGTATAGTATAGAATCCCCGCAAACCTGTGGCCTCTTGACATTTGACCTTTTTCTCAATTTCCATAACTAACATACAAAAACATGTATACCGCAACTTATGTTGCGGGAGAGGATTTACAGCCTTTCCAGAGAACTTACTTTCTCCCAGGCTGCAGATCATTCAGCACTAATTACAGACCCTGACGCTACTTAAGGGCGTCACATCTATCCACTGTTACACACATTGAGAAAGCCTCCGTGGCGAAACGATCGTCTGTGGACAGAAACGCTGATTTACAGCATAGAGGGGACACCGGTTCACTTATCCAGTGCCTCCTGACTTTGATACCCACGCATCCCGCTTGTGACAAATACGCTGATTGACAGCACTTCATACTCGTGTTGCGGACAGAAACGCTGATTTACAGCACAGAGGGGACGCTGGTTTACCTATCCAGCGCCTCCTGACCCCGATACCCGCGCATCCCGCGTGTGACAGAGCGGACTTACAGCACTTCATATCCGTGTATCCCGCAGACACCCAGAGACTGGCTGACTTACAGCAGTAAGGAGATCCTGACCCAGAGACCCTTAAGCCGCCATACAGCGGCACAATGGCAGCGCTTCAGAGACCTACACACGCAGAGACAGCAGGGATCGCGTATCTCCAGTCGCAGCGGCAGACCCGGTGGAGATCTAGGACCTGATCCCCGGGTTGAAATTATAGGTATCCACTGTGCCTCTCCACCCTTTTTCTTTCCTTTACCTAGTCTTCCCTCATCTTGCCCTATACCTTCTTTTCTCTTCTCTCTCCCCTGATTCCCGGTAATTGCTCTCATCAGTCACCCATAATACACCCTGGGCTACATTTCGCCCACCCCCCACTGTTATAACCCACGGGGGAATTCAGTGCATACTAAATTTCCAAGTAAGGGAGCATTACCGCCTGACACACCTTTCTCAGGTAACATTCAACTTGGGAGATTAGGGACTTACCCTGTAACCACATCACCTGAAACCAGGGGAATCTACCCCACCCCCAGGTTAGTAGTGTCTTGGGAGTTTTTTCTTTCTGTATGTTATCCTCTCTCCCTGTAACCCCTACTACTAGGACTCGCTCACCCGCAATACCTTTAAAGCCCTTTTTGCATCATTTTGCTGAAGGAAGCTGACCAAACTGAGACATAACTGAGTACAAGAGGGGGGAGACCCCACTAAGGAAATCGTTGTACCCCTTTTTGGTCATAGGTATATATAGCTGGGCAGCAGCAGCCCTTTGGGGTTAAATCAGGGAGCATAGGTTCGACTGCCCACAATACCTAAAAGGCCCATCTATAACAGATGGCAGCTGGTATGCCGGGTGGTGACGAGTAACAATTGGGGGAGACCTCACTGCGATAACTCACCTTCCCCAGCCTACTGTAGGTATATAAAGCTGGTGATTTGTCACCTTTGAGGTAACATCCCTCTTTCGTCTTTTCTGGCCCTCTTGCCACCCTTCCAATTTTCTCACTCTCTTCTCCTTCTAATACTTTACTTTTGTGTGCTATCCTCTCTCCCTGTAACCCCGACTACTAGGACTCGCTCACCCGCAATACCTCTAAAGCCCTTATTGCATCACCTGCCTAAGGAAGCCGACCAATTTGAGGTATAACTGAGTACACAGAGGGGGGAGACCCCGCTAAGGAAACCGCTGTACCCTTTGTTGGTCACAGGTATACACAGCTGGGCAGCAGCAGCCCTATGGGGTCAAATCAGGGAGTACAGGTCTGACTTCCCACAATACCAAAAAGGCCCATCGATTACAGATGGCAGCTGGTGTGCCGGGTGGTGACGAGTAACATTTGAGGGAGACCTCAGTGCGAGAACTCATCTTTCCCAGCACACTATGGGTATATAAAGTTGGTGAATTGTCACCCTTTGAGATAACACTATCTTTCTACTCTCTTCTAAACTTCTGCCCCCCATTATTTTGCTTTTTTCCTCCCTCTTTGACTCCTTCCTAACTGTACTACTATACTTACCCTCTTGGGGAGAGGAGTCAGTGTTTTCCTTGTAGTTACTGACAGAAATTATATTTTCGCTATCTTTTGATTGATGTGTGACAATTATTTTACTGTATAAATTAATACACATATTTTGACTGTCAAATAGGGACGTAGATTAGATAGCTATTCACAATAATAACACTTTTGATGTAGGTGTTCATTTGGGTGCAGTGAAGGAAGTGACAAAATTAGTTTGTATTCTATGATTGCGTGTCGCCACTGTGGACACCTGGGCTAACACAAAGCCCACCATTTGATAAAGACATACTTCCTCTGTCACCTCAGCTCCAGTGAGCCACACAATATAATATAGTATTATTCTTTTCTTTGTGACTAATTTGATCCCTATTAGAATGAGAATTGTCAACATTTGAGCTTATTTTGTAAAGTATCTAAAATTGGGGGTTTTGACCTCAGTGTAAAGCTAATCGTCAGCCTTGAGGAGAGTCTCTCTCCTAGAGATAACATTTTTTCTCCACAGGTCCGATTAATTTGATTACCATCACCAATATAAGCTCAATCAGTGTTTTATGTTAAATGTACTTTTGTCCGTCTGTGTTTAGTGCTCAGTTTTAATAAATATACTATTAAAGAGAATTTTAAAATCTTTTCATACACATATGTAAAGCGAATGTCGCACTAATTATTCTAACCAATACTTACCGTTTTTTTGGGGGGGCCTTTGTGTGTGTCCCCTTCCTATATTCTAATACTATTTTGAACCATTGAAATATAATTTTTCATGATAAGAGTGCCCCAACAAAAAGAGAGTCTTTCCCTTCTTTTCTCCTAAAATATTATCTATACTCTCTAGGGAGCACCTCCACAACTTCTATTTTTGTGCAAGGATGCTAGAATACTAGCCCAGTTTATTTATTTTTTTCAGTATTGTGGATCGTATATACTTTTTCGTCACTATATATAATATATGCTAACCTGTGCACTGGTCTACTCCCACATACCCTTTTCCCCTCAAAGTAATAGTGCAGTTATTAACTGATGTTTTATGAACCATAAACCAATTCCTTTTGAGTAGATTATTTTTCCAATAGCCGCTTCCTTTTTTATTGCTCATTCAAATAAGCTAATTTAGTATCTCTCTATAAACTCTGTTAAACCAAACTAACTTTATGTAACATTTTGCGTCTTAAGGTCCATACACGCTAGGCGATTTTACCCTGCGTGTATGGATAACCTTGATGGGGAAAATAAACTGGGCTGAAAAATGCTCAGTGCATACACACTAAGGAGGTTATTCTGATCGGAGCGGCCAAACGTGCGTACGGTCACTATTAGCGTACGCTCTCCGTACGCGGCCGTTGGGGTTAAGTCCACCCACAACTCAGCCGCATATGTACGGCCAGAAACAACGTCGAAGGGGAGTGGCGTACAATTGAGCGTACGCCAACGTACACGGACGGATCAGCCCTTAGACTCCGACAACTGGCGTACAACAGAGCGTACGCCACCGTTTACGGACGTCTCTCGTCCGTCATCCCACCGACTTCTTGCGGATATCTGAGCGTACGCCAGCTTGCACGGACGGGTCCCTATTGTTTTCAATAGAAAACTCAGCTTATGTCACCGCTCGTGAGAGTGAGCGTACGTCCGTGCACGCTGGCATACCCTTCACATATATGGACCTGCAAATCTTGCCTTTCAACTATAATTATGAAAATTAATTAATTGATTGAATTAATTAATGTGCAAAATAGTGGGCATGGGCTTAAAACATTGCTGAAACATCCTTTGTAGGTGTTAGATGTGGTTTATGTTATTGTATCATAAATACAAAACCTATGTTTGTATTAGAGTGAACACGTTGACACATATCGACTTGTGTAGATTGAGTGTGCTACTGTGTAAAGTCTATGAAAGCACGTAGTGAATGTGTATAACTGTTTAACAAATAGCTACCTTAGCATATATAAGCAGGTCTTAAAAAGATTCTTACCTTAAATTTAACAAACCTTTAAATGTAGAGAAGTATAGAAAGATAAGCTTCCAATGTGTTTGAGTGCTGTGTGTGGCTTGCAGGTAGTGAAATCATGGTTTGGACTTAATAGACTGCAGCATTGCTTATTACATTCAGGTGTATGTGTTTGAGTAGTAATCAGCGTAAATTAGCAAACCCAGGCGCACGCTGGCATGCGGTATCTGTAGGGGTGGTCTGAGGTGGCGGTTGGCGGCCGCCTGTTTTGTGTCTGAAATGAACGGTGCTTTAGGCGATCGTGCGGTAGTAGCACCGTTCATTTTTGGTGCACACCCCCGTGTACGCCCATGTTTACGCCCATTTACCCTCATTATTTCGGCAGCTCCCCTCAACACGCCCCTATGCCGCCCCCAATGCCCGTACTCTCGCGTACAGGTTTTTTCGCACGGAGAGACCCGTCCGTAAGCATTGTGGAGTGTTCGCGCCTGCGCATTAGCGAATGTACGCATGCGCAGATCATGAAAAACCCCGGAACGTACGCGTACGGCCCGGCCGCACCAACCAGAATAAGGCCCTAAGCGTTTTTCGCCCTTTTTTGCAAATTTTCCCAGGTTGGATGCCTTTCCATAGCACGACGCTATGGAAAGCTTTCCAGTCTGTCACTTGTCTGCTTGTCTGCTTGCAATGCCAGCAGATGAATGGCCGGGCCATGGAAGATGTGGGACCACCCATCAGTGCTCACCGTTCATTGCTGTCCTGTACATACTGGGCAGCTTTCCAGCTGAAAGCCACTCAAACTAGTAAACTAAGCTGCTTTTAGGCTGCTTTGCTGCTTCTGGTTAGCATGACACAGAAGGGAAATGCAGTAGCAATTAATTTTATTCCTTTCCAGCTTAATAGATATTCTGTAGGTTTGTAGCAGCCTGCTTGCATACCAATTTATATATAACTTCAAGTTACCTTAAATGTTCTTAGAACAGGTATATACAGTATAATAATGCTTCAGATTTTGCTGCCCTCTGTTCTACCCAGGAACTGCTCCCGTCTGCTGGTGCTTTTCAATGTTGAAATATTTTCTGAAGTCCGCTCCGTGGGCCAGTAAAGCCTTGCCTTGGCACTTTTGTTATCCACCTGGTATATAGATTATTTCTTGATGTATTTTGGCACCTCCTTTTGTTTTCAGCAGCAATCAGCCTCAACATCAACCTCATTAATGATCGGAGGTAGTCCTTGCAAATAATTATTTTGTGGAAGCCCATATAAGCAAAGAACCTCAGCCACAAAAAAAGCAGTCCTTGTCACTGAAGTGCTTGGTTTGTTAAACTGTGCATGGCCTTTTAATATATAATGTAAGGGTGGTTGACCAAGGACAATTCCATCTTGCACCACATTTATTTTCACAATGGTCTGTTATATTGGGGGGGTCTTTTTTGCATAAACAAGCATTTGTATTAGGGATTTCTCTAATACATTACAAATTTGCAACACATTTTAACTATAAAAGAATACAAATATAGTCAAAGATTCCTGACAAGGGTTTAAAGAGAAGTCAAGAAAATAAATACTTGCAAAAATGCAAACTCCAAATCAGCCAATCTTAAATTGTCTTATTTGATAAATCATTTAAATGAAATAATAAATTAATGAATTAATCAATCAATCCTCCATCTACCATATACAGTACATTTCACTGTACTGTATCAGGCCTCTAGTTCTTGATTTATCAAAACAATTCATTCATTTCTGTTTGGTTGTATAGTTTATAAAATTGCCAAACTGTCTGCTACTGCTGTGTTGTAATGTTTTTATAGATGTGCTATATTCTTTTAAACTGCTGAAAATTTTAATAAACAATATTGTTAAATGTAAACTGGTTAACATTTACTGGAAATGAGTGAAAATTAAAGTTATTAGTTTAATTTATTTCTTAACGGTTTTTCTATATAACGCACACATATTCCGTAGAACTTTTCAGAGGATATTTGAACATTCACATCAGTCCCTGCCCCAGGGGAGCTTACAACATTTTTGTTGAGAGGTTGAGAGCCAATTAACTTACCAGCATATTTTTAGATTGTGGAAGCAAACCAGAGTACCCAAAGTAAACCCATGCAAGAACTGGGAGAATATACAAACTCAACACATATCCTCAGTGCTGTGAGGCAGTAATGCTAACCATTACACCGTCCAGGTTAATAATACTGTAGCCACAAAAAACAGGTCCAAATTACTTTATTTTTGCTATTTTTAGAGATTTTTGTAAAGAAAATATGCAGTTCAAAAACTAAAACCAAAGCAAAACATGATGGTGAAAAAACAAAACTAAAATAAAGGGGTTGGCATAAATCTTTACTGTTGTCCCTGTTTGACCTTATGCATTTAAGAATCTGTGGAATATTCAAGGATAATTATATGAAAACTGGCTACAGTACATAAACAACTAATATTTGTATAATAAACTATAATACAAAAGCTAGAAATCATTCAGACTGGTTTAATACGAGCTACAGTGTATATACATTATAGTACTTTAAAATATACAATATTAATGTCTTTTAATGTCTGAACTACAAACATAATTATGGGAAGCAATTAATCATTTTTAATATGTTATAGTGTGTCAAAATGTTAATGATTGGTGTCTAGTGTAGAAGAACTGATCAATAATTTCAATGAATGTCATAATTAACGAACAGTTTATCCTGTAGCATAAACGGTTCATATTGAGGATCTGTCATAATTACTGAACAATTAATTTATATCTCTCATTTGCCATTTTGTACTCAAGTAGTTATTAATTTCACAATAGAATTAATGCATTAGGGTCTAGAAAGCATGATGCATTTGTAAGAAAACAATCTGGAGAATGCTAAAAAGCAGCTTGGCACTCTGACTTATTAAAACTTAATTCCATGTTAAAGTGCTAATGGATAGCAATCATTGTAAATACAAAATGCATTATCCTTCATTTACAGCAGAAACATTTATAAAATAACATAAATGTGCTATTGAAAATTGCAGTGTGTTTTCAAACATAAAAGGTTTAAACAACAGGTAGGACTGTGCAATATATTGCTACAGATAATGTATTATAAACTTGGGAGTAATTGTAGGTAAACTTGGAGAAAATGAAGAGCAAAATTGGGGAATTCATTAAACTTTTGAGGGCCAACATCTCTGTGAGAGATGTGCAAAATATCTGCTAAAAATGCCAACGTTGTTCACATTTGTTATATAAATTAAAATAAAAATGTGGTGTAAAAAGGATTATATTTTGAATACTGTTTAATGGAAACATTGCAGCTCATTATGATGAATAAAAATGTTTGCATTTTCACACATATTTTGACAAATTTACTTGCCACTCAAAGGCTTAAATTACATCTAGGTTGAAATTAGTTATTAGCAAACTTGACAAGTTGAAAATATGTCCAAAGCCATTTTATTTAAATAATAATATAATATTGCACAATTTTGTCTACACTGTGTACGATTTTTTAACAGTTTCATGCGTAGTGTAAAATTTAATAAGAATATGACTACATATCAGCCGTATTCTTATTTTGTGTACAACTGAATATAACTAGCATCGATAGTGTAACCTGTTTCGATGATGTATTTGGTCGTTTGGAGTCGTATTTTGTGTACATTTTGTGTGCATATTCGTATGTTTTGGTTTCTGTACATATTTTTGCTTTTTTTCTGCCTTGTATGTGTGTGTTTTATACGTATGTATAGTGTAGAATAAGCAAGTAAATTTTGCTTAACAGAAAGTAACTTTGTGGTTGGCTAAAAGTATAAACTTGGGAGTGTTCTCCCAGCCATATAAAACCCCCACATGCTCCTAGCTCCTTGTGGGTTAGATAGGCATGGTGCGGAGAGTGCAGGAGAACTTGTTGAGTTATTTAGTGATTGTTGAGTGGTTTATTTATTTTAAAGTTGTCTTGTGGATTGTGTTGCAATTTAATTTTGTATTAAGTCGTTATTTGTGAGTGAAGTTTATATGTGTTTGTGTGTGTGTGTGTGTGTGTGTGTGTGTGTGTGTGCGTGTGTGTGTGTGTGTGTGTGTGAGAGAGAGAGAGAGTGAGGTAAGGAGAGGAGGGTGTTCTTTGTTTGTCTTTTTATTTTTCAGTGTGTTATTTGTTCTTGTGTGTGCAATGTCTGCATCTGATAGTGAGAGTAGTCAGGTGGGGGAGGATTAAATAAGGGATACGCAGCCTCCTAGGAACCTGCACAAGCTGCTGCTGATGATCTGTTTCATGCCACTGGGGTCTTCTTCGACGCATGTGTCAGGACATCAGGTAGCCCGCAGCCCACATTAAAAACTCCTCAATGTATAAATTAGTACCCATCTCTGTTTGTAACAAGCAGAGAAGTGTCTTTGTGTGGTTAATGGTCTTTTATATGGCACGCATTTGTTCATGGGAGTAGCTGAGGGCTAATATCTAAGTAATTTCAAATGTGAAAACATTGAAAATGTGAAATACGCCTGGAAATCATGGAGTATTTTTAGTGGTATTATTTTACAATTTGTACTTGTGTACACCTAGTATACGTATGTATTTATAAATATGAATTGTTAGTACATTTCAAATTAACATGGGAGTAAATGTAAAATACAAGTCTTATTCTTTTGAAATAATATTTATTCATATAACTACAGGAATATAAATATGACTGATAGTATCGGCCGTAAAAAGGCAAAATGCTAACATACTTCTAAATTACTAAATTTAAAAAATATCAATATGTGCCCAAATACGAATATGACTAAATACGAATACGCCAATTCCTACCGTGTTTTGCGTAAATTTCCCCCATAATATCTTATGCAAATAAAATCATTTAATTATGACATCACATGACATTTCAAAAATGATTAAAGTTACAGTGGCTGACCCGACAGCCATTTCAACTGGCAACCAGCCAGTTTTCCTCAGGGGTACCAACAAGCCCAGGACGTGTGCAGGTTTTTAAACCTGTGTAAAAGGCGCCAAAGACCTCCTCCGTGTCCGACAGAACTGCACTGTCACTCAGCACCAACCGGTGCTGATGTGCGCGGCTAACGGGGAGTGTGGAGGGTGCGTCAGAGGGAATCCCCTGCAAGGACCAATCAACATGTCCTGCGCTCGTAGCGCTGTATCACCCGGTCTAATGAAGTAGATGTGCTGTGTAAGAGAACTGTAAGCTGTGAAAGGGGGTTAAAATGCAGACTATGTGAGGTGGATGAACTGACTTGTCACTTTAGTGATGCTGAGTCAGTTCTTAAGCACTTGTGGATGGAACACGGAACATGGTGTCTGTGTATTGCACTAAAGGGACATGTGTGCCAGACATTGGGGCATATATGGCAATGTTATCTGATGTGTCAACAAAGATTTGCCGGCCAATGAGGAATTAGATCCCCTATAATGAGCCGCATATATTGTCCTGTGTAAAGGGGCAAACCAACATCAATATGCAGAAAGGCACACGGCGGTGCAGTACAGACAGAGTGCACACGGCGGTGCAGATAACAGGTCATCGACATGTAGACACATCTCTATGTTGACAGTGGGATGCAAAAAATTAGATTCACTCAGGAATCGTATGTATATCAGACCACCCATTATTGGTCAAGGAAAACATATTTAGTAATGCACCAGGGCATTGTGCATGTGTAAGGCTGTATGTTATCTCTGTGTAGTGCACTCAACAATAGTACACTAAGGCACTGTACGTGCATGGCAAAACCAACAGTTATATAAAACAGCCCATTTTGAAATCCTCGTTCAGTCCTAGGGGTGCTAGGCATTTTAGTCTATGAATCCATCTCAGTTCTCTCTGCAGCAGGAGCTTATCCCTGTCGCCTCCCCTTGTGAGTGGAGGTATGTGATCTATAAGAAAACATTTGAGTCCACCAATTTCGTGTCCTTTTTCCAAGAAATGTCTCACAACTGTAGGAGATCTTAAATCCAAGTCTTTGCTGTTGGGAAGGACACTTTTTTTAATAGACGATCTGTGTTGGCTTAGACGCTCCTTCAACATGCGTGTCGTTTTGCCGACATAGATGAGGTTGCAACGTACTTGCTGTTACAGTCAAGGCGATGACGAATTTTGTATCTTTTTCAATCTTGCGGGTTAGTGAATTCTTTGCTAGTAATAAGAAAAGGACAGTTCGAGCAGCCAGGACAATTGAATACTCCATTTTTCATGGATAACCAATTCTTGGTTTGTGGTTTGCTGTGTGAAAAGTCAGTGACTACCAACATATCTTTGAGGTTCAGACCTCGGTGATATGCAAATCTTGGTGGTTGTTGCAAGATGCAGGGTAAAGATGGATCGCTGGCTAGTATGTGCCAGTGTTCAATGATCTTCTTCTTGATGAAATTGGAAGCCACGGTGTGTGTGCTGCAGAAATTGATTCGGATGTTCTCCTCTCCAGGTAGCGACTGTTTGGGTTTGAGGAGGTCTTCCCTTTTTCTCAGGGCATCATCAATATCGCTCTGTGCGTAGCCTCTCTCAAGCTTGAAAAAGGTTATAATAAACCGAAACGTCGCTTCACAGACATCTGAGTCTGTCATCTTTTTGAAAAGTCCCGTGAGTGCTGGTACCGACCTGACTTCTATACTATTGTGTTGTTACACATTACATAGCACCGGGGCCATTATCAATCTACATCCTTTCGTTGGAGTGCCGACTTGAACTGTCTATCTATCTATCTATCTATATATATATATATATATATATATATATATATATATTGTTATCAAAATCTGTGTATTTATGGTATAAATGGTATATTTCAAACTGTATGTGGGTTCAGAAGTTGTTGTTTTTTTAGTTTGGTTAGCATAAAATATGTACTATTATAACCTCCAGCAACAGATGTTTGAAGTAATACTGATTAATCAGAGAAAAGCTCTTACATATTTATTATATAGCAAAAAAAATGTGAAAAGTAAAAAGATTTTAATGAAAAAGCCCAAGCAAGTACAATTATAATTTCTTCTTTAGCTGGTTTATAAATATTGTAATATAACTTGATTTGATTAATAAAATATTTCACTAACTTTGCAGCTGTAACCTTTATGACTAAACCTAAATCAAAGTAAATTATATTTAGATGCTGTGACTTTTGTGGTTGTGCATTAGTTGTGTAACTACTGTATGTATAATACAGTGATGTCTTATTCTGTGTGTAGGACATGTGATGCTTCTGGCTTTGCTAATTCCACTTTAGTACTGTATGACCCATTGCTCAGCTGATCACTGGGAAGTCTCCATAACAAACACATCAGATTAGACACAGTTTATGAGTACAAAAAAATAACTGTTAAATGGTTTATATAACATCAAGTAATATACTGTTTCCTAAACAATGACCTTACAGTTTGGGTGTCTTATGATGGAGGAAATCTTTTGTAATATAAGATCAGCATTTTATAAAACACTTGAAAGGGGTTTAAAAAACACTGTCGTTCTCAGCATAAGTCAGCAGTATCAATGTACAATACGAACATTGCCTAAAATCAACATGATGTAATTTCCCAGATTTCTTTGAGATGAATCTCTGGTTTGTTAATAGCTTTCATCTCTATTCGGTTAAAACATGAATGTTTATTTTGATGTAATTTTGCTTATAAATTTTTTTTGTTTTAAATGGAAAATAATTGAGGCAATGTGAAAAATCTATTTCGCAATTTGATATTGCATTTTATACTTTTTTAGCTTTAAATAGCTCTGGGCATACTCTCTATTGAAATGTAACCCACAGTTTGTTCATGTCTGTTATGCTGAAATAGAACACAGTCTTTTATACAATTATACAGTATGTGATGTCTTTTTATATAGAAATATCTTTATTGCTCATATTTTTCCTATTTTAAAAGTAAAACATTATTATATCAAAAGATAAAATTAGAAAATCTTGATAAAATTTAAAATTTTGTAATATGAACTAATTAAAAACTTCTTATCCTATATGTTCATGTATTTTCTATCATCAAAAGCTTACAATTACTATTGTAGACTATTTTAGTGAGATTCTGGAAGTGATTATCTCCACGAAAAACATAAGCACTTATAATGGAAATGTTAGTGGGTTTCTTGAGTTTTGGAGCTTTTTAAGCTGGAACAGTAACGTGAAAGAATAAAAAATACAAAGTAGTAAGTTAATGAGATAAAAAACAGCTTTTTACCCCTTGCAAATCTTGCCAACTTACTGTAAGCTTTTCCACATATCCAGCTGTAAAACTATGTTTCAGGAAAAGGTCATACCATTTCTCTCCTAGTAATGCTAGAAATATTTCATGCATCACAACTTCAAGGCAGTAATCCTCAAGTTATGGTGAAAATTCCATCAGTATTCATATCGAAAATACAAGCCTCATGCTTGCTTTGACAAAGTATATTTTTTGTTTCACAAAATGTTTTATTTTTTCGCTTAATTTCTTTACTGGTTCTGTACATTACTGTGTCAATAGAAGAGACAATTCATTTTGAGAGCCATAAATATACTAAACCTACTATTTAAGTTTGTCCCTGCAGACTCCATCTACAATTATCTGAACAGAATCATATTCTGTCTACAAACAGACAGAGGCCCTCATTCTGGTTGGCTCGGTAAACTGCAAAGCTCGCAGATTACCAAATCCTAAAGGGCACACACAGCTGAATTGCTCCCCCCCCTGCGTCATATCCCATTGCAACTATGCGAGGGGATGTGTTCCTTTGCATGTGCCTGCTGACGGAGAAATCATTTGAAATCATTCAATGATTGGCTGAAAAACACCAGAAAATGGTTGGTATAACTTGTTGGGAAGATAAAAACTGTTTGACTTTTCGCAACTATCTTTTTAGTGTAGGGGGGTATGTCCCAGTTCCCCACTGCAAGAACCAGTGATCACTGTAAACCAGGGCCACAACCTCTACTGGCATCAAATACACGTCCCAAAGCTTAGTACATTTGGCATCATCACATCCTCCAATCAACCACATGGGAGTTGCTAGGAATGGAGGTACGAAGGATGAAATATGAAATATTTGTTGAACTGCTTTAAAAAGAAAAAAATATTACTGTACAGCTATTTAAATCCCTGTCTAGTAAGAAAATGCATTATATACATACTGTATACTGTTTAATCAGCTCATCTTCCAACAAATACATGTCGAGTCTCCCTTATGCATATATTCTAAAAACCGAAATATCCAAAAAAACTTGTTTTTTTTTAAAATAATATTTAGGGTTTTTCCCCACCCCTCTTTTTTCATACTTACCTCATGCCCACGGGGGCACGTTGACCATTGGAATCCTTTTCAATGGAATCCCCGGTCCCAAGGATGCATTGCACTGCACGCAATGCACCGCTCGTTCCGGAGATGCTGCTGAAGAGGATTCTGAAGGCTTCCGTGGATGCCAGGGAACACCGTGGACATCGGGGGGACCAGGTAAGTATGAAAAATAATATTCCAAAATCCAGAAACTTCCCTTATCCAAAATGCTTTAAGTTCCGATGGATACTCAACCTGTAGTATATTTTCAAAAGTAATAGCTTGTATCCAGTAGCCATGTTCGGTGACAGTATCTCATTGTATTTGGAGGGGAAAAAAATCTAGTTTGTTTAAATGATAGTAGTGAGAGAGTTTCTGCCACTTATGTATCACTGTATATATCTTTTATGTATTGTGATTTTGAGTCTATACTCTGTGGCGCTGAACACTGAATGTCTGCAGCACTAGTCACTAAAAGTTACTTCCCTAGTAACTGAACAATGCAATATAGAGGAATGATAAGTGACACTGTGCGCTGACACCTTCCAGATAAATGAGTGACCGTTTAAAACAAGTGCAAAGAAGAATTATATATATATGTGGGTGAGAGGTAGATAAATGTTACTTCCCATATTTTATATATCTTCACCTCTCAAATGAGGCTCAGCAATATAAGGGATATATATATGGGGAAGACAGAAACACAAATAGTGTAATATTGCCAGGGATAACAATTTATTACAAAAAAGATACACTCCAATAAACACAGTAAAATTGTTTGTACACACAGTATAAAACCACTTTTTATGGTATCCTTAAAAATATGGTTGGAGGTTTACCAGATTCTGGCGGTTTTGGAAGCCTATAGGATAGTTCTTTAAATCCTTAGAGGGCCCCTCCTTCAGTTCATATCAGAATCCAGAAACCCCAACTTGTTTATTAAACTTCTATCATTAGGAAGCACATGCAGACGCCCTGAATGTAGCAACTAAAATAAAGTACAAGCTCACAATATATATATATATATTGATACAGCAGTGAGCAGGAGGATTCAAACAATAAACCGGAGGGTGGCACTCAACAAAAAAACAGTCTCAGATGCAGAAACTTTACATCAACGTTTCAAACTTTTTAATTCAGTTCGTCATCAGGATATAAAAAAACATACATCACAATGCAATATTTATACATACCACCCAGTGCTCCCACCAAATCAGCGTGTCCTTACCCATTCCCGCCGGTGGGGCGACATCATCAGGGACACCGGCGCACACCAAAGTGCATCAGCAAACCAGTGTCACCATAGCAACAATGATAAACAGGAAATGTATAGCATCCCCCATCAATGAAACATACAATAAAGAACTATTTGTTGTGAAAAATATAACGTGTTACATAAAAAAGATAATGAACACCAAAAGAACCTACATAAATACAAATAAAAATACAAGGGTTATGGACATGGTTAGCATAAATTAAATACATATAGTGGCTATAAACATCACTAAATTTTACACAGATATTTAATACTGGGACGGCAACAGAGGCAGTGCAACATCAAAAACATTACATAGGCTAAAGGAGAACATCAAATAAAGATAGATGAGCAGAAGATTGTATCATGTAAATCCTAGTTATAAAAAGCAATGCAGCCCCTAAAACTCATTAAGCCCCTTAGGGACAATAGTATTCAGTCGCTGTATCTATTGTGCCTCGCATTTTAACAATTGTAATGAGTGGTTACCCCTATGTGCCGATGCCAGTACATGATCAATACCGGCCAGTACTTCAATATATAAAAAAAAATTAAAGCAAGAAAAACAATTATAAAAATTAGTAGTAGCTCGCTACAATAAACACCATATCCGTTTTGTCTCCAATTTCTGTATTATTCAATTAATATTTGGATTAGTAAGCAAATGTTTAGAAATAAACAATTAGCTCTCTCACAACTTAGTCCGTGTTAGTATGTTAGATGGCATGCATGCTTTTAGTATTAAAGAAATGCTCAGTCATTTGAAAAAAATACAGATGGGTGAAAAAATGCTCAATTGAGCTATAACCTGCCCGCCTCTGGCTCAGACACTCGATCAGAATGTGGGGATCTCCCGGCTGTTGATTCCCTACTTGTATGCAAAACAGCCTTTTCGGGTCGTGTCCACAGAGTGGTGTGTGGTCTTGGAGGCGAAGTAAATATGCAGGAAGGCACGGTGATGCGGCAGTCAGCACCTGGATAAGCTCCTTAACGCCTTTCACAATCGGCCGCTTCATCAGAAGTTGTACAACCCGGTACATTGTGTATATGATCTCTTGCCCCTGCTCGTTATACTATAAAGGTAAGACAGATCGGACTCTGAGGGAGAGGGTGGCCGGTTATAGGCATTCTATTAAACAAGCTTTCGAGAAAGGGTCCAGTGACCAGCTGGTGGCGAGGCATTTTTTGAAAGCCCGCCACACTATGCCTATGCTCCATTACATGATCATTGATCATGTACCGGCATCGGCACGTAGGGGTAACCACTCATTACAATTGTTAAAATGCGAGGCACAATGGATACAGCGACTGAATACTATTGCCCCTAAGGGGCTTAATGAGTTTTACGGGCTGCATTGCTTTTTATAACTAGGATTTAATTGATACAATCTTCTGCTCATCTATCTTTATTTGATGTTCTCCTTTAGCCTATGTAATGTTTTTGATGTTGCACTGTCTCTATTGCTGTCCCAGTATTAAATATCTGTGTAAAATTTAGTGATGTTTATAGCCACTATATGTCTTTCATTTCATTGATGGGAGATGCTATACATTTCCTGTTTATCGTT
The DNA here is from genome assembly GCF_055691185.1 of Crinia signifera. Classification (NCBI taxonomy): domain Eukaryota; kingdom Metazoa; phylum Chordata; class Amphibia; order Anura; family Myobatrachidae; genus Crinia; species Crinia signifera. The sequence goes on from NC_139219.1 coordinate 137,523,897, forward strand.
GTTGCTATGGTGATGGAGGTCCGCTGTAATCCCGTGCACGGCGTGGTGACACTGGTGTGCTGAGGCACTTTGGTGTGTGCCGGCATCCCCGATGACGTCGCCCCACCGGCGGGAATAGGCATGGACATGCTGATTTGGTCAGCGCACTGGGTGGTATGTATAAATATTGCATTGAGATGTACTGTATGTTTTTTTATATCCTGATGATGAACTGAATATAAAGTTTGAAACATTGATGTAAAGATTCTGCGTCTGAGACTGTTTATTCGTTGAGTTCCGCCCTCTGGTTGTGTGTATATATATATATATATATATATATATATATATGCAAAGAAGGAGGGTTGTCCAGAGTGCGCTCTAATGGTACCACCTAGCCAGGGAGGGTATAAAGTCCCAAATTGGTGTGATCCTGCAGTCACTTATATTCAGACGGAGTGTTCGTATACTTCAAAATAAAACCGAAGACTTCGAATATGGAAAGCAGTTCTTTATTAGAAGCCCAACGCGTTTCGTCTACACGACTTCATCAGGGGCAAAAGGCTAAAAAGTGGTACAGAGAAAGGGAATGTTGGCAAACACTCAGTACAAAATGGAATTTAAATAGGATTTAAATACATAGACTTCATTTTACATAATTTGTACATACCATGGCCTGGTATGGCCAGAAATCCAGACAAAGGCAAAAAATGGGCAGTGTCCCTTTACACGTACAGTTAAAATCTGCAATAATGTATGTAAACATCAGATTGATGAACGATTTAAAACTTGGTTAAATAATAAGTTTAAAAAAGAAGAATAAAGGTGAAATGGAGGAGCAAGCAATGGAAGATAGAACTGAAAAAACACATACCAGTGTGGGTGGGTATGGAAGCTTAACGCCAAGGATAATATATCCAAATATAACTCCTTCAGAGGACCAGAAGGTATAAAAAACCTACAGGTAATACATATTAATGGGTAAGTCCCAAATGTCACAACAGATGACCCAATTGATAAATGAGCTTCTTGGAGACAATAAAGCGTAAAGGTACATACCAAGGGGGTAGGATCCAAGGTGTGGGTTTAACCCACAGACTAAAGGGAAAGGGCTTCCTTTCTCACAATCAGCAAAATAAAATCAAATATGATAGAATCCTATGGAAGTATAATCCAAAAATGATATATCAGTAACCATTTAGGGCATATTACAAATTCATACAGAAGATCAAAAAGTATATAAATTAAGAGGGGGTGGTAAACAAATTTATATAGACGTAAAACGCCATCCAAATAAGAACAAAGTATAAAAAAATCCATACAATAGGATTTCTCCATATAAATATATGTACATCTATTTGTCTTTAGACATGCATGATGGGAGCAAATATAACAAAGACTCCTAAAATAGAGCTTCAGAGTATTAAACTTTTAGAATATACAATAATACAAAACCAAACTTATAATGTTATAATGGGAGCGACACTATGAACCATATTATCAGTTCAATGCTTAAGGGATTTGAACCAACTGAGTAAACAAATATGCATAAGAATCAGGGATACAAAAAAAAAAACTAACATGTACACCAAAAATGCTAACACTCACCACAGCAGGCGAATATGGATGCTTACTCCACTGCAGACCAGAATAGAATGAGTGGTCATATGCAGCCCTTTTATATAGGGAGAGGGTTAGAACCCTACTTCCGGTTTTATGAATCCTCCTAATGGGACTTTATATATATATATATATATATATATATATATATATATATATATATATATATATATATATATATATATATATATATATATATATATATATATATATATATATATATATATATATATATATATATATATATATAACTCCTATATAATAGCACAGATCTGTCACACAGAGTGACAGGTGAGGGCTAATAGCCTATCAGCGCAGCATGCCTACATCACCCCTCCCCATTCTCTCATCTGAAAATAGCAGAGCAGTCATTGTACATGCCAGCGAGATTACCCTCAAACTATTGCATTTTAGTTTAAGTACTGCATTCGGACAGTGCTGCCATCCTGTACCTAATTTCTGCCCCTGTCTGTACCTCCTCTCCCCTTCCGATGCCAGCATCTATGCTTTGGACCAAGAAGGGGGAGGAGCCAGGCTGGCTAATCCAGCCTCGGCTCTCCCATCTCCTGAGTCCCTGACATGGAGTGAAAAGTGTGCTGCTGCGGCTGACACTGTGCAAGAGACCCGCCAATGTCAGCGCTGATTACACACCGCTGATTACACACTGGCACCACTGAGGAGATCTGCTCTAATCTGGTGATCTTGCCCCACTGAGGGGACCAAAGAGCTTGCATTGCTGAGGGGTCCCGTCTATGCTAAGGACACCCTGCGCTCATCTACCCACCACTGGAGGTAACAAGAAGGGGGATAAGCACAGTAGCCTGTAATGGGGGTTAACTCCTGCTTAACCCCCACACACATCAACCCTCTCTCTCCTTTATCGTTCTCTGACTCTCTCACTCCCCCAGCCCTCTCATGTTTTCTCTTTCTTTTGCACTCTCTTATCTCACCCTTCCTCTCATTCTCACCCTCGTTCCGCCTCCTCACTCACCTCCCCCTGCTCATTCACCTCCCCTTTCCTCCCTCCGTCCTCTCTCTCCTTCTCTGATCTTTTTTCTCTATCTCACTCTCAAGCACTGCCTCTTTGGGAAAGGGAGTGCCCACACACAATTTTATCACAGGGGAGAGCTAAATGTATAGTTGTGCCACTGAGTGTACAGTACATACCTAAGCACCACCTTCAGCACACCCAAATAACCACCGGACACCCTCCCCCAAAAGCGGCCACCCCACATCCACCACTCCCTCACCCACGCCACCCACGCCACGCACTCATCCACCACAACAGTCTGCAACACCTAAGAGGACTGAAAGACAAAGGGTGGGATGGACCCATCGCACCAATGCTCACCACATATGTACTAACATACGAATGGGCAGCTCTCCCCATAAGAGCTGCACTTTGCGATCAACGCTGCTGCTTGGATTTCATCATTTCTAATGGGGAAGTGCCAAAATCATTCAAAGCCCACTCAAAAGTTATTCAATATGATACTTGTCTGATGTAAATGGGTCAGTTGGTTCCAAAGATATAGCCAGTTAAATGAGATAACTGGTTAAAGGGGGGGGGGGTTGTTTTCTCTCCCCCTCACACCACAAAATGCAGGGACTAGGCTGGTATAAAAGAGGCCAACCCGGGAATGCATTTTCTGGTGTAAAAGGGGTATCATTTCAAATAGCCGGGACCTGCAGTGCTCTGAATACAGCCATACTCTGCCACTGTCAATGGCTATCACTTCTGCCTGGTGGCGGCAGTCCCCCATTTACCGCGAGCATGTATTCCCCCTTGGCAATGAGCATGCAATCCCACATGGCAAGAGCATGGAACCTCTGGCAATGAGCATGGAACCCTTGGCAATGAGCATGTAGATAAGCTTCACTTATGTAGCATAATTTGTAATAGGCATTATGGTGTTTGGCATAACACGTAATTGACAGTGGCATAACTATAGGGCCGCAGCCCCCGCGACGGCGGGGAGTCGATGGGGGTCTGTGGGCGCTATTGTTTCTCCCCCAGCTCCCCCTCCTTTTAGGTGCAGCGGGGAGCTGGCAGGGGGGTCCGTGTGGCGCGAGGGTACCACTACCTGCGGTCAGGAAGAGGCTGGACTCTGGAGGTCCCTGCGGCTCTGAGAGTATGATGCACAAAATTGTCCCGGCGGGGGGCGCAAAAGTTTTTGTTACGCCACTGGTAATTGACATAATGGCATGTAACTTAAGGTGTAATGGACATTATGGTGTAAATGTTTAATGCACACCTTTGGCGCACAATGTCCCTGTTTTTGAAGCGTATTATGAATTTTGGCTTAATCTGTGTGGCATTATGTGAATCCTGGCTCAATCCGTGTGGCATTATGTGAAGTTTGGCTCAATCTGTGTCACATTATATGAATTTTGGCTCAATCCATGTGGCATTATGTGAATTTTGACACAATCCATGTGGCATTATGTGAATTTTGGCTCAAACCATTTGGCATTATGTGAATTTTTGCTCAATCCATGTGTTATGTGAATTTTGGCTCAATCCATGTGGCATATGTGAATTTTGACACAATTCATTTGGCATTTTATGAATTTTGTCACAATCCATGTGGCATTATGTGAATTTTGGCTCAATCCATTTGGCATAAAGTATAATGGGGTCTAGTTGTATATGGTTACATAGTTACATAGTAGGTAAGGCTGAAAAAAGACTTGCGTCTATCTAGTTCAACCTGGTATAGATATCCATTGCTGATTTGGTAGGTTCTGGTATTTTAAAGACAAATTATATTTCTTATTTGTACCCATGGATGTTTTTCTCCAGTAAATGTTTGTCCAACTTTGCCTTGAACGCATTTAATGAGCCAGCCGTTACCACCTCTCTGGGAAGAGAGTTCCAGAGTTTGACTGTTCTGACCGTAAAGAAATTCTTTCTACTAGCTGAATGAAATCTTTTTTCTTCTAATCTATACTCATGCCCTCGTGTCCTAGATTCCTTTCTAGTAGAAAAGAGGGTGTGTGACAGTTCCTTATATTGGCCCTTGATATACTTGTACATGTTGAGCATGTCCCCCCTTAAACGTCTCTTTTCTAATGTAAATAGTCCCAAATTGCTTAATCTCTCCCCGTAGCTTAAATTCTCCATTCCCCTAATAAGCTTTGTTGCTCGCCTTTGGACTTTTTCTAATTCTATGATGTCCTTTTTATAGTGTGGGGCCCAGAACTGCACTCCGTACTCGAGGTGAGGTCTCACCAATGCTTTATACAGTGGCATAATTACCCTTGAGTCCCTAGTTTCCATTCCCCTCTTAATACATGCCAGAATTTTGTTGGCCTTTTTTGTAGCTACATTACAATGGGCACTACATTCCAGTTTGCTGTCTATTTGGACTCCAAGATCCTTTTCAAGTATGGAATTAACCAGTTCCTCTCCGCTAAGGTTGTAACTTGCACACTGGTTGTGTCTCCCAAGGTGCATAACCTTACATTTATCTAATTTGAACCTCATCTTCCATTTTTTTGCCCACTCATCTAGAATTGCAAGATCATTTTGAAGCATGGTGACATCTTCTGATGATTTGATGACTTTGCTAAGTTTTGTATCGTCCGCAAAGATGGATACATTGCTGAGTAACCCTATCCCAATACCGTTAATAAAAATGGTAAACAAAATGGCCCCAAAACCGAACCCTGGGGCACTCCACTTAGTACCGGTATCATATCTGATACGGCACCATTCACAACCACTCTTTGTTCTCTATTACATAGCCAATTTCCTACCCATCTGCAGATATTTTCACCCAATCCTAGGTTCTCCATTTTATTAATCAATCTCTTGTGTGGGACAGTATCAAATGCTTTAGCGAAATCTAGGAAGATCACATCTGCAGCATTTCCATTATCAAGGTTTTTGCTAACCTCTTCATAGAACCCTAGTAGATTAGTTTGGCATGAATGATTTTTCACAAACCCATGTTGGTTAGTACTGAGTAGACGGTGATGATCTAAATATTCCTGGATACCATCCCTTAAAAATCCTTCAAATAGTTTACCCACAATTGATGTTAAACTAACGGGTCTGTAATTAGCGGGATCTTCCTTTTTTCCTTTTTTGAATATTGGCACTACCTCTGCTATTCTCCAATCTTTTGGTACTATACCTGACGATAGTGACTTGCTAAAGATATAATGTAGGGGGGTAGCTAGTTCATCCCTTAATTCCATTAATATCCTCAGATGGTGTGGTACACTACACTCAAGGACACGCCCCCTGTTGAGTGGCCACACCCCTATCCCAGGGCGCACCTTTGGCGAGCGCACAACTACATCCTTCACTTTTGTCACCATGGTGGGTCTGCGTACTTTAAATGCCAGGGCCTATTTTTAATCCCATTCCCACCCTCTCTCTGCAGCTCTCTTAGCATGTACACTGGCACCACTAACACTGCCCCTCTCTTACCCAAACCCTCTTTTATCATGGTGCTCCCCCTGTCATTTTATCCTGGTTCCGCCCATGGGTGTTACTGCCATACCGCAGGGATCATTATAAACATGTGGCATTACTTACTAGTGGAGACTGTTGCTAGTTTGAAAAATAGGGGGAACCCCATCAGCTTTTGTCCTCAGTGTTTATGAAACCAGGACCAGTCCAAGAGCACAGTGCTGGTTATTTCCCTGCATTTTTTGAACCAGTACTATCTCAAACCATCTCAGGGCTGGTTAGGGTAAGGAGGGTGCACCCAACACTGGTTTTTATTTTATTTTCACTCTTTCTTTTACATACAGAAGCACTGCATGAATCTCACTGATCTGTGCATGCTTCTGTAAACTCCACTGCTAAAAGCTGGACAATTTGACATATGTATTTTGAACTGAATTATTTGCAGAGTTTGCCAGTCCGAATGCTAGTAAATTTCCATGTTGTCCTGGTGCCTATTGAAGTCCTGCCAAGTTTAGCCAAAGGTTTATTGATATGTACTTGTGTGTCCTATCATGATTTTTATTTGTATTTGAGCTTGCAGTAGTTGATTTTATACTTGCAGTAGTATATTTCCAAATTGCGACTCTTGGCCGAGATTGCCTCATTCATAACCATACGATCTTAGTCAATTTTGCACAGAACATAGGGCCTTATTCTGGTTCTCTCTCAGAGGCAAATTAATTCTCAAATGGACAAAACCATGTGCACTTCAGGGGGGGCAGATATAACATGTGCAGATAGAATTAGATTTGGGTGGGGTTTAAGATCTATAGTGCTGTGTAAAAAAAAAAAACAGAAAACAGTCAGTATTTTCCCTGCACAGAAACAAAATAACTCACCCAAATCTAAATCTCTGCACATGTTACATCTGCCCCCCTGCAGTGCACAAGATTCTGTCCATTTTAGGAGGAATTTGCCTCTGAGAGTGAAACAGAATAAGGCCCATAATGGTTTAATCACCTCGGAAAAACTACAAGACTCTCCTGTACACATAATAGTACAAATTCAAAATGATTTAACCCCAATAGTTAAAACTCTCTAAACCCAGATCTTCTACACAATTCTCATAAAATATTGCAAAACTTGAACTTAGTGGAGGAGAAACAGCTGCATGCATGAACCATTGCACTGAAAATTGGCCACACACTTAAAAATGTAGCGCTAAAGGCACAGGGCAAATTGCAGCTGATACATGTTGGTCAAGCAGAACTTATTTTCTCCTACTCAGTTTATCCATCTTGGGCCTGATTAGCTTGCAAAACACCTGGAATTTGTGAAAAATTGCTTTATTAATAGTCATACCTGTAGACACAGGACCTTTTTGTAGCAAAAAGCGCACTTACTCTATATGGAAGGTAAGAAAAATGCCAGTGCAAAATTCATACAAAAAATAAGACATTAAACATATATATTTAATTAAGCAACATGTATGGGCATATTCAATTTCCAGACTTGTGTAGTTTTTAATCATAAATTATTTTTTACAGCATAAGTAATCATTTGCTTAGTTTACCGGAAGTAATCTAATGAACTTCTACAATATTAAACTATATTTTTCATATTAATTTGCACTAGGCACTTATTGTACTTCAACACAGGTTCATTATTTGTTTTTAATAGCCGGGTCTTGTATCTAATCTCAATGAGTCTAATTGCTAAGTATTTCTTCTTCCTGTTTATACACAGCACTACTTAAACTATTTTGTACTGTACTGAAAATAAGGGACATGTTTAATGGAATATAATGGAAAAAAATAGATATCCATTCTCTATTATATTCAGTCTTTACCACACTTAAGTCTGCCTAGATCAATTCCTTTATTTATAAAGGATCGAAATCTTCTCTAGTTATATCCTAATCTACAGTTAATCATTAAAATATCACATAAACCTCACTTACTGGAAGTAATTGTTGCATGTGAATGCTGTTTATGGGATTAAATGCAATTCTGATATGCCATAAAATGAGTTAATCTGATGATGTTGCAGAAATATATATTTTTTTATCATTTTAGAGTACAAAAACAAATGCTTTATTTAATGTATCTTTTTAGTAGAAAAACAATTTTGTATGGAGGAATCTATTTTTGTAATCCATTTTTTATGAATGATCATCTAAGTTATCTGTTTCTATGACAACAGAATGGAATCTGAATCAGATGTGCCATACTTAAAAGACCTTCAAAATAGATTGTTCTACTGTACAATACCATTCTAAGCTGTGTCAAATAGCACCTGGCTGCCATATCGGATGTCCTAGAGATCATTATTCCCATACATGTCATACAGAAAGCATAATGAACAGAAACAGAAAATCTATATCTTATATACAAAATCATGTTTCTACATACTATACTACAGTATAGAAATGTATAGAAAGAAAAGTGTGGAAAAACACTAATGTGTGCTCAGTGTATTTCTGAAGAAGTAATTTCTTATAAAAGCACAAACTGAGAAAGCAATATAAAAACACACAATGAAAAACACAATTATTCTAGTGACACAGAATGAGTCATCATTAATAGAGTAGCAACAATTAATGTACAGTATATGTACCACTCCAGTAGTCCAGTGTGTATTATATCATGCAGTTCAGATGGGTTAGATCAGCGTTCGCCAACCCGTTGCTCGAGAGCGACGGGTAGCTCGCCGGGTGTTTTCGAGTAGCTCGGGGCTGTCAGTGACCTCCTGCCGCATAGCGGTTCCTTGCTTGGCGGCAGGAGGTCAGAAAGTGAGTTAATGCCGCGTTTCTGGACCTGACGGCGGCAGTGACCTCCTGCCGCGTAGCGCTTCCTCACTTGGCGGCAGTGTGACCTCCTGACGTCCCCAAAATGCCGCACATGCCGCACTTATCGACGCCACAGCCTCTGCTCAACTCCTGCGCCACAGCCTCTGCTCAACTCCGTTAGGTAATTTTTTTTTTAAACTGTGTGTGCGCAATACATTAGGGGTGACTCCAGCCTGCATTGCGTTTTTACTGCTTGAGGTATAATGGGCATCATGTGTATGGCATATGTTTAATGAGTCATTAAACATATGCCACACAAATAATGCCCATTAAACATATGCCCCACACCTTGATACTCCTTAATTAATAATCATCAAGGTGTGTGGGGCATATGCCACACACATGATGCCACACACATGATGCCCATTATACAAATGCCCCACACCTTGATGCTCATTAATAATGAGCTTCACGCTGTGGGGCATTTGTATAATGGGCATCATGTGTGTGGCATATGCCCCAGATACCTTGATGATTATTAATTAATGAGCATCAATGTGTGGGGCATATGTGTAATGGGCATCATTTGTGTGGCATATGTTTAATGAGCATCACAGTGTGTGGCATATGATTAATGGAGCATCATGGTGTGTGGCATATGTATAATGGAGCATCACTGTGTGAGGCATATGTATAATGGAGCATCACTGTGAGGCATATGTATAATGGTGCATCACGGTGTGTGGCATATGATTAATGGAGCATCACGGTGTGGCATATGTATAATGGTGCATCACGGTGTGTGGCATATGTATAATGGAGCATCACTGTGTGGGGCATATGTATAATGGTGCATCACGGTGTGGGGCATATGTATAATGGAGCATCACGGTGTGTGGCATATGTATAATGTAGCATCACGGTGTGTGGCATATGATTAATGGAGCATCACGGTGTGGCATATGTATAATGGAGCATCACGGTGTGTGGCATATGATTAATGGAGCATCACGGTGTGGCATATGCATAATGGAGTATCATGCTGTGGGGCATTTGTATAACGGAGTATCACGTTGTTGGGCATATGTATAATGGGCATTGTGTGTGTGGCATATGTATAATGAAGCATCACGCTGTGGGGCATTTGTATAATGGAGCTTCACATTGTGGCATATGCATAATGGAGCATCAGAGTGTGGCATATGTATAATGGTGCATCATGGTGTGGGGCATTTGTATAATGGAGCATCACGGTGCGGGGCATATTTATAATGGGTATCACGGACTGCACTATTGGGGTCATGTGTATCTGGCACTGCACTATTGAGGGCATATGTGCATCACACCCCCATTTTCCATGGCCGCACCCCATGTGGCTACAGCTCTTAGAGAGCTGACCATGCCCCCATAGCGGAAAAAATGGGGGATGTAGCCTTGCAGGAGTTCCACGGTAGTAGCTGAACCCTCTAATTTTGTCTCTTCTCCTCTACCTACAGTGTTGGGAGGTATGTTTGTGACATATTGGACATTGCAGTGTGTGGCATATAATGTCTGGGGCATTGCAGTGTGTGGCCTAATGTGTCAGGGGCATTACGGTTTGTGGCATTATGTGTAAAGGGCATTTTTTTTATATTATGCAGATAACATTTTTTACTTTAGTAGCTCTTCGGGCGGTTTATTTTGTCGCGAGTAGCTCCCGACCCAAAAAAGGTTGGAGACCACTGGGTTAGATGAATATGGAGCTACTGGTTGTAAGTAGCAGAATGCTATCTGCCATTTGCATGCTGCTTTGTTCCAAAGTAAAAGACGGAAATCTCTCCACAGGTCCTTGTGGTATTAGTCACGTTTTACAAGTGACAAGATTCAAGCCCCTTTTGTCTCTTTATCCAGACAAGTGAGTGAATCATTTTCAGGGCTGGTGCTAGGGTGTTTGGTGCCCTCCTGCAAACTTTAAATTTGCGCCCCTCATACTTTACAAAGGGACAGCGCACACCGAAAAAACATTTGTGGTCTCACAAGGAAGGGGCATTGCCACACAATAGTACTCCCAATTCAAATTATGACACACAGTAGCACAATCTTATTCTCATTACACAGCACCAGAGCTGTAACTGTGCCAGAAACTGAATTGTGACCCCCACCACCATGCAAAAAACAGGGCCATGGCCAAAAGGGCCAAAAAATGTAGGGCCATGGCCACATAACACCGTTATTATTACACATTATGCCACATGCCGTAATGCCCATTCCACATTATGCTTCACCGTAATGCCAATTACAAATTATGCCACACATAGTGATGCACCTTACACATTACGCTATGCGTAATGCTGCAAGTACTCCTGCTTATACACATAATGCCACCAATAGTGCCCCTTAAACAATGCCCCAGTAGTGCCCATCGCAGTATTCTCCCAGTACTGCTGTGTAATTTAGTCCAGTCTAGCCCTGAGCCTAGCAGAGCCTGCATAGGCGTGGAATTGATTTTCAAATATGGCGCCAGCTCATGAGCCAATCGGAGCCAATCAATAACTGCAGCTGCCAGACCACAAGCTCTGATAGCAGTGGTGACTGGCAAATGGTGGTGAGTGGTGCTTCTGATGGTATACCTACAATGCAAATGGACAGGGCACCACTGGCACACACCTATTTATGGCCATGCAGAGCACCTAGTGCCCCTTATTCACATTACGCTGATTATATGTAATGCCCACACCAGTTGCCGACAGCAGTAGCACTATGTATTGCCTACACCAGTTGCCGACAGCAGTAGCACTGTGTAATGACCACTGTAAAAAAATGTTTATTTTTAACCGGTTTAAATTCTGACATGTCAGTCTTCACCAAATAATCCCTGAGGTTGCGACCTCTTTTATAGCAGGATAGTAATTTAGTGTCTTTGTCTTGTCGGATTCTGTCACGACATTGTACAGCAGGGTTATAGTCATCAAGTAGTTTGGCATGCTGGGACATGTAGTTCATAATCGTTGGAGAGACACGTGTTGTCTTGTACCATGTGCAAGCCAAATATATAGGATTTTTTTAAATATACTGTGTGCTGTATTACCTAATATTTGCGGATAAGCCCTTAAAAAATTTGTTTTGGGGGAATTATCATCTGCAAATATTGGGGAAGATGTATTAAGCCTGACGCAGAGACAAAGTGGAATGAGACCGCACAAGCCAAATCTGCTCCTAACTGTCATTTAAAACAGCTGATTGACTGGTGTGGCACTTATGTGGCATAATATGTAATAGGCATTATTATGGCATGTGGTATTATATGTAATGGGCATTACAGTGTGGCATAATGTGTAATGGGAATTACAGTGTTTGGTAGAACGTGTAATGGGCATTATAGCGTGTTGCATAATATGAATTGGGCATTAGGGTGTGTCGCATAACATGTAATGGGCAGTATGGCATGTGGTGTGTGATGTGTAACAGGCGCGCACTCTCCCTGTTCTCCTTAGTTTAAAAAAATAGTTGAACCCTGGCATAACTTGTGGAGCGGTAAACTTTGGATATACTGACCACTTCCATGTCACTTTACAGTGGTAAATAAAGAGTGGACACATAGTCCTACAGATACAACCGGCCCTTTGAGGGTGACCAAACTGCTGATGCGGCCCCCGATGAATTTGAGTTTGACACCCCTGCTTTATAGGAACCATTTCAGCTCAACATCTTTGTTGAGACCTCCATGTACAGGGGTTTTAAATTCAGGCCTTTTATGATATATCTCAGATGTCCACTCTTCTAGTTTTGAGGGCTCTGGAAGTGTGTTCTTCATAAAACAGTCCACATGAGCATTGCGCTAAATATACTACAAACGTGGCATTGCACATGATGAAGTCAGAGATTTTCTATTACTTTTCCTTAATCCAAAAGTTCATCATTTTATTTCTTTACTACTCACAGTTTTACACAGGGTGCAGGTGCTGCAATGAGTGAATCCCTTGGCCTTTTCTCATTGGACATTATATAGTTCCAACATGCTTCTTACCAATTTGTTTTGTAAGTTGTACACTCTTTTCTAAATTCCAATACAGCATATTACCTATAAAATCCAGTTGTATTTACAGTCTCTGTATGTATATTTAAATGATTTATTAATAATTATAAATAATAATAATAATTATTATTATTATTATTATTATTATTATTATTTCAATAATTTAAAAAAAGATAAAAAATGGAAAATAGACAAAGAACAGTTAACAATTAAAAAAAATAAACTAAAGATTGAAACATACAATGGCATTTAATGTCTTCTTTCCACAAAAACAAGTACTGTGGCAAAAAAAAGAAAGGGGAGGAGGAGTTTGTTCTAAGAAAAAAGCAATAGAATACCTAGAAATTTTGTTTGGTGAAGAAGTTACAAAAAATGGAAAAATAAAAGTGAAAGATGAAAAGTGTTTTGGCTTGCAAAGGTGCAACTTGATGATTGTTCCCTGGCAGCAAAAGTTTTACAAAGAAACGATGCAAAGTTAACTATCCCAAAGTTATGTGAGTTTGTAGCATATTTTCTTTTCTATTTGTAAAATAAACAGATACAGAACTTAAATAATTAAACGTCTTAGGGACTCTAGACTGCCCTCCCTCTCCCAGGCCCAAATAGAATTGTTAGACAAAGACATCACGGCTGAGGAGGTGATCCAAGCCATCTCATCTCTTCAAACAAATAAATCCCCGGGACCGGACGGATTTTCTGGAGAATATTATAAAATACTACAGCCAGACATTATCCCAACATTACTAGAACTATATCAAACTATCCATAAGTCCCAACCCTCCTATCCCACATTTAATGAGGCATACACAACCTTAATTCAAAAACCTGGACGTGACTCCACGAAGTTGGACTCTTATCGCCCCATAACCCTCTTAAATGTAGATTTCAAATTCCTCTCTAAAATAATGGCTACTAGAATACAATCTTTCTTTTCGGAAATCATCTCACCTACTCAAATGGGGTTTGTAGCGGGGCGACAGTCCGTTAAGGGTATCCGCACCGCAATTGCCTCGGTAATAGCATCCAACCTTCACCCCAATGCCCCACACATGTTGCTGAGTCTGGATGCCCATAAAGCATTTGATACAGTCTCTTGGCCCTTCTTATTCTCAACACTATCAGCCTACTCTTTTGGACCTCATTTCATCAATTTGGTCAAATTCTTTTATAACACCCCAAACACTGCTTTACTTATTAACGGGACTAAGAGTATACCCATCCAAATGCACAGAGGGACTAGACAAGGGTGCCCTCTCTCCCCGATCCTGTTCAACCTTTCCCTAGACCCCATACTCAGACTAATCGAATCATGGCCCACCCTCCAGGGAATACGCGTAGGCAATATGGAAATTAAAACAACCGCATTTGCCGACGATGTCCTGATATTTATGGCAAACCCCAAAACCTCTTTACGCCCTCTTTTAGAACTTCTAAATAGCACGGGCCGGCTATCCGGATTTCAAATAAACTTGGAAAAATCCGAAATTTTGTATTTGAAACAGGGATTTACTCGCCCCAAATGGGCTTCACAACTACCCATGAAATGGGCTAAGGGTCGCCTGACTTATTTAGGCATAACCTTGCCCAAAAATGCCCAAAATCTGTATGCCTATAACATAAGCAAAGCTATTAAAAATCTCACCAGGGACCTGAACAGGATGGGCCATCTCCAACTGTCTTACTTGGGTAGAGCAAATCTCCTGCGAATGATATACTTCCCCAAACTCTTATATCAACTCCAGGTCTTACCCCTCCTACTCACCAAACCAGATATCCTTGCTATAACGAAACTGTTCCGTACTTTCATCTGGAACAAGGGAAGAGCAAGAATTGGGATGATAAAATTAACTCAGCCCAAATGGAACGGCGGCATAAATTTCCCGGATATAAAGATATATAACCAAGCGGCGATATTCAGATATCTTAAGGACTGGTTACTCACAAATCATACGTATGCTAACACTGCACTAGAACAAAACTTTCTACCCCACACCTCCCTAACAGCCTTCTTACACCTAGCCGATAAGGATATCCCTCCGGAAATACACCTCAACCCCCTTCTAATGTCTACCCGCAAACTATGGCTAACTTTACGTCATTCCTTCCACCTGAATCCAAATCATACTGTGCACCTTCCCTTCTTGCGAAACCCCCAATTCCATGATGGAAACGCTCCGCCCCTCTTTACAAGTTGGAGTAGGGCGGGATTAAATAGAGTTGGACAGCTGATGGACACACAGACCCACAAACCACTCACTTTCCTAGAAGCCTCTAAAAACTATCCAATAATAACTGCCCTAAACTTGAATTTTATCCAAGCCCAATCGTACACTGACAAAGTTTCTAAACTTATTCCGGAAAGGGATTGGAATAATGACCTTGACAATGTACTTTTGGCTCCCCCCCTACCTAAAAAAGCGATCTCTACTTATTATAAATTTCTCCACAAGACAATTGACTACTCACCACAACGCACAGGTCTTAACCAATGGCTGGAACACTTCCCATCCCTAACAACAGACATTCTGTTAAAAACCCTACAGACCTCCATCACAACATTTCCCATGGCCCAATTTTCAGAAATGTACCTAAATATTTTCCACCGGTCATACATCTCTCCCTCACGAGGGTTCCAGATGCAAATTATGGATTCCCCAGGCTGCATTAGATGCAACAACCCCCAAGCAGACCTATATCATTGTTTCTGGGCCTGCCCACAAGTTCAGAGATTCTGGGCAGACGTTCGTGACTTCGCCAATGAACATTTGGTAAACTACACTCCGTTCACCCCGGAGTGGGCCATATTTGGCATCCTCCCGGAAGAAACCAGGGCCCCCAAACCCATCAGGAAATTGATGTTGGCGATCTCCTCTGCCGCTCGCAAAACGATCCTCCAAGTATGGATCCAATCCCCTCCTCCAGCCTTGGCGATGTTCAAAGACAAACTGTTTTTCATTTTCCACATGGACTGGTTGGAGGCCTCCCTCCAAAAGGACTCCCGTACCAAACAGTTTTTTGCAACCTGGAATAGCTAAATGGAAACACTACCCATGTCAACCAAACAAACTCTCCATCAGTGTTTCCAAAATACCCGCTGGTACGAAGAACAAATGTTACTGAATGATCCTCCACTAGTCCTGGAATAACATGTTCACCTCTTTTGCCAAAATTGATATTCTGTACACATGTTATAACAATAAGGAAACCCATGTTTGCTAAATATCCCTACCTCATATATATGATTATTTGACATATGACTCACATACCTGACTGAACAGCAATGTAATATGTTTTGAAATGATGCTTTGACTCAATAAAAAAGTTGTTAAAAAAAAAAAAAAAATAATAATTAAACGTCTTAAAATGAATTAGCAAAACATGGTATCATACAAAGTAGCAAACAGATTCAGTATTTTGAGTGAATTCTGTTCTGTCTAGACTAGTGTATTACCTGACTTGATATATTACAATCTTTGTCTTAATGCTATAATTCTTTTGTCAACAGATCTGGAGTTTGACATTTTCCTAAAATGAATTAGTGCTGTTGACTAACTGGTTACTCTCAGAATTGTTATTTAATCTGTTCATGTTCCTCGAATAGTTTTTCCTTTTCCAAAGAGCTACAGTAAATCCATTATGTGCTGGTCATATACAGATTAATCGATACATCATATGGGGAAAAAGAAAAAGTAATTAGCTGTCAAATATATATATCATTTTTACCACACTCAAAACTACTGTACCTACCTAATTTGCATTCTTTCCAAGTATCATAAGATTATTCAGCTACAACAAGTAAAAATGTTAAAATTTTGGGTGACATCCATTATTAACCGGAATAATAATAATCAATATTATTGAAAAAAATAAAGGGACTGTTAACTATTTTCTGCAGATACAACATGACACCAGTGGCAAATTATCCATAATAACTAAAGATAATTATCTTTTGGAGGACAGGTCAATGTAAGGATTATAGAGGGGATTGGAGGCAGAGGAGTCAGCAGTGCAGCTGTAGTAAGAAGTCAATGGTATGAGGTGCCAAAAATGAGCTGCTGTGGTTTGAATTCAAAAGAAACACACTGAAAAAATGGCAGGCATTTTGATAAACAGTGGAAATAGGGAGCAGATAAATCAGCTAAGGTTCTAAAATCTAAGGTTCCAAATGACAGTGAGGTGTATTCAAAGCTTTATTCTCTTAAAAGAGTTAATTGTGACACACCAAATGAATGTCTTAAAAATAATTATAAGTGATGTTCTTAAACATACTGTAAGTCTTCTTTACCAGAAAGTAGGAACTATATACAAGCTCTTTCATTAGCTGCAGCTGTGCCTCCCAACTAGCCCAACCCATCATCTCAGAAATGTATATAATCTATATTTTCACAGTAGTACTGTTATTTTCTAAAGTTAAAGGAAGCACCAAAAACGTTTCTCGTAGTAATCTTTAAGGAACACTATGCAAGAATATAACAAAACAATGTTTAAAATTATTCTTTTACCAAATGTATCCATACATCAGTAAAAGATTAACTTTCTTTAGCTGCCAACCACTGGTCAGATCATAATATACAAACTATCACATACTCCAAAACATATACCATACAAATAAAAAATATATTTAGTCCAGTGAAAAAAATATATATTAAAAACATATGACTTCAGTGCACAAGCCCATCACACTGTAATTCCCTTACATAACTTGTAATCATTTTCAAGGAGTGAGCTCACCAACCAGTGTTATCCATATACTGTATTTGCCAAAGCCCCATATAAGAACTCCCACATAGGTATAAATGCAATTTTTAAAACCTCCTCATATTGCAATGCTTTGCTTTATCTTGTCTGTCCCTGGGTCCTCCTCTCCCTTTAACACAACACAGTAATGTCTTGCAACCTGGCTACAGCATGGCTGTCTAGAGAGAATGCAAACTGGAATGCATGCTGGATGTGTAAAGGCACATTGCCTAAAACAGAGGAACATAACCATTGTAGTGTGTCAGACCCCACCTAGTGCCATTTAAAAAAAAATGGCATAAAAGCAATTCTAGTACATATAATGGTAAACAGCTGTGGGACATGTGCAAAAGTACTTCAAATTGATTCAATGATATGCATTATTTTTAAAGGCTACAATACTTGGTTTACTCATGTGACATTGGAGTATACAGTATGCAATGCCTTTCAGCAGTGCTGACAGCTCGCCGTCATAGCTCGCGGGTCAGTATTCACCTGAAACCCTTCATTTGCCATTTCCACCTCGCTGGTTCTTATCAGCGAGGTGAAAACAGCGAGTGCGGCTGTCAAAATGGCAAGGCTTGCTGCTATATGAAGTTTCAGGGAATCCTTGCTGTCCTCTGACAGCGAGGATTTCCCCAGAACATTGCATATGGCGAGCGGCTGGTGATGAGGCTGGACGGCGAGGATGGATTTTCCTTACTAAAAAAGCTATAGTCGCCATACAAACCTCCCTCGCCGCCACTTGCCGGGACCATTGAGTTTCCATCTATTACATTATGCCAGGTGAAAGCAATGCCAGAGTTTAAAAACACTTTCACACTTTTAACTGCTAATGATGTTGTGTCTTATTTCAAAATAATGGCATCCGATGACACAGTAGATATTGTTCAAGTAGAACAAATAATTGATTAAATGAAATATCAACAAGGTATTTAAATGACCTGTTTATGCCTTATATACATATATATATATATATATATATATATATATATATATATATTTTTTTTTTTTAATAACTGAAGCTGTCCAGAACATGCAGTGTAAAGATTTTTGTTACCAGTGATTTCTGACAAATAAGTGTTTGTTCCGGCAATAGTGCTATTGCCTATAAAAAATATTGCATGTACTAATAACAGTTACTCACCTCCAGCTTACTACAGATTCTTTGGACAGTTAAGGGTTTCCCCAGTCTATAAAGTTGCTAGAACAGAGATGTAGGGTGAAATTTAATAGTATAAGCAATTCAGAAAGTGAGAGATTTGGTACGAAATCTCCAGGTTTTTTTTTTTTTAAAGCGGCAATCATTTACACTGCAAAACCAGTTTCATTTTGCAGTGTAAATGACATGTAAAAACATGGTATTATACGTCATACTTAGACTTTCTGGCGCACTTGGGTATGTCATAAAGGCATAAAGGGTGTGTCATCATTATAAAGAAGGGGAGTGGCTAAAATGGATGGCCACAGGTCAGCATTGTAAGGGGAGCTGAGGGCTGCCTAAGCATGAGGCAATGTAAGAGCCCTGACTTAGGGTCATTAAAAGTTCAGGCAGTGAAAAAACTCTGTTCAGTTTTTCTGCCTAGTGATAAGGTTGGCAGAAGTAGTTAGCCTATCAGGAGTTAAGGGGGAGGGTACATTATAGCACTACTTAAGACTAAGGGATCATGTGACCTCCACCTTCTTACCTTTGGAAGTGCTGGTATCCTGTGGGCTCCTGCGCAGATCTGGTAAGTGTACAATTTTTTCTCTCTCTTTTTCATCATTAATATGCCTAGGCCTAGACGCTCTGCTCCCCCTCCCCGCCATTTAGTTGATGCAGCCAGGCCCCTAGCAGGGTACAGGCGGCCCAGGGTAAGGGTGGTGGGGGCTGGGGACATGGCAGAGGCTTTGCCTGCCCCCTTAGTTATCCCAGTTAGTATGCCAGTGATGGCGGCCGTTCCCCCCCCTCCCCTTCTCAGGTGGTGAGCGTGGGGTCGGGGCCGGGCATTGTGCAGCCCGGGAGCCTGGAGAGTCCAAGGCTGGAAGCAGTGATAGCGGGTGGGCCGAAGACGTCGGCTCCCCTGGCGGGGAGCGTTCCCGTGACGGAGGTGCAGGACGCGGCGCTGGCTAGCGCGCGCCCTGTGCTGACGGCGGGGGACGCGTCAGAGACAGTGCCGGCGCCTGATGACGGAGGCGCCATGCAGGAAGCGCAGGCCTCGTCTCTGGTGAGCGCGAAGCCTGGCGTTGTAGTACAGGCGGCGGGGACTGACTCGGGGCCGGATCAGGCTCAGGAGTCCCCGGCGCTGCAGACACACAGGCCGGAACAGGGGCGGGGGATGATGAGGTGACGTTGTCTTCCCTTGCGGGGAGCAACGCTGGGACACAGTGTTATACAGATGTTGTGGATGTGCATGTTGCAGCGGGCATTGGAGGTGGTGGGCGGGCGGGGGATGCCCAGTCAGTTCCTGGGGGGATAAGGGCAAGCTCTGGGGGGTTAAATGTCTCAGCTGGGGTCGCGCATGGGGGTCCTACACTGGGGGGTTTGAGTTACCTCAGACCCCAGTATATGGTGGGTATGGGGTCGAGTGGCATGGCTCACCCCATTGCTGGGGCTAGTCAGGTTTTTTTTGGTGAAGCTGGGCCTAGGGGCATGGGGTATAATGTAATTATGGGGCAAGGGGGTGGTGCACCAGCGCCACCTGCAGGGGTAGGTGGGGCAGGGAATGTTTTTTATGTTAGTAGTTCCGTGGCCACTTCAGTACAAATGCAGGGACCTGCAGCAAGTGGGTATCCGGGGTTTTCCTCGGGGGGTGGGGGGGTGACGTCTTCAGCAGCCTGGCAGGGGGCTCATTCCCTTTCAATGCCGCAGGGATCCCCCATGTTGGGTTGGCAGGGGCAGTGGGCGCCCCATAGCTCCCCGTATTTTCAGTCCCCTATGGGGGGTGGTGGTCAAGGGGTGTGGTCTCAGGGGGCTCCCTGGAGACCTTTACTTTCCACAGGTTATGGGTTACAGCAGGGAGCGGGTTATCAGTCAGTTTTTACGGGGGCCAGCATATGTGGGGGCCCATGGTTTCGCATGGGTACAGCTCACCCAGTTCAGTTGGTAGTGTTTGGGATCAAGGGTCGAATTACTTGGGGTATTGGCAGCCCCAGATGGGACAGGGTTACGGGTTTTCTCCAGGGGCGGGGGGGGTTGGATACCCCCAGGCATCGCGGGGAAATGGAAACCTGCCCAGGTTTGCGCATCCACAGAGGGTGCCGCCTTCTGGCAATTTGGAGGGGGTTCCTCCTTCCACGGCGGCAGTTTCGGCCTCCGCAGGGGCCGAAGGGGATAGTGTGTTTTCTTCTCCCCCCCCCCTCTCTCGTTGTGTCTTCACAGGCAAATGCGGGAACAGTGTCGGCATTGTCCTCCAGTAGAAGAAGTCGGGAGGTCAGAGTGGAGCCGAGGACAACCCCTGAAACGTCTGCAGCAATTTCCGGGTCGGCCGTTGCGGCTGACGAAGCTCCAGGGACATCAGGCACGGGTGAGTGTGCGGTTCATTCCTCATGTGATTCCACAGATAGCGACACTAGTAGTGTGGGGTCAGATTCCCCTCGGCGCCCACGTAAGTTAGCCAGGATGATTGCGCGTCAGGTTGCTAAGGTTACCACAAAGGATAAACGTTTGGGTGCAAGCGCTGCTCCTCCTCCTGCGGAGCCACCCCTGTTCACCGAAATGGTTCACTGCGCGAATACAGCGGTCACTAGGGGCATCCGTAAGAGGATAAGGGAAAAGATTAGAAAGGGGAAGTATGTAGATATTTTTACACTGACTGATGACATGAAGCAGGCTTTTGAGAAGGCAAAAAAGGCCGATGGAATAGGGGAAAATGCTTTTAGAAATTTTCACCAGTGGCTAAAGGGGTTTTTAGTTTTTGCAGCCTGTTATGCTGAGACGAGGGTGGCAGAATACCCCAACCTTATAAAATATTTGTTTTTGGTACACGAGATGTATCTGAAGACAAAGGGGTATTCCTGGCGTGAGTATGATGAAAAGTTTCGTCGTAAACAGGACGGGAACGGGGTGTTGCCCATGGGTTTTAAAGATGTTGAGGTCTGGTTGGAGGTCACGCAGCAGACCAGGCCTTTGGGTGAAGGTTCGGGAAAAAGCCAGCTCAGTCCCCTAAGGTAGCGGGCAAGGGCAAGTGTTTCGCTTACAATGAGGGAAAATGCAATAGGGGGGCGAACTGTCGTTTTCGCCACTCCTGCAGAGTGTGCGGGTCCAGTCACCCAGCTAAGGATTGCACCGCAGCCCCGTCTGCCAAAGCAGGTGATGCCAGTGAAGCCGCTGGAAGTCACAAGTAAGGCTCCTTCGCCTATAGTGGTGGCTGAATTAGACCGATGGCTTAGGAATTACCCGGATCTCGAGGCTGCTAGTTTTTTGTTGAATGGTTTTCGTTGGGGTTTTCAGTTGCCGATTGAGGGTTCTTTGCATGTTGTTTCAGTTAGGAACTTAAAATCGGCCAGGGATTTTCCTCTCATTGTCCGCCAGAAAGTAGATGCGTATGTGCGGTCCATATGCGGTACCGCCAATACAGGGTTTGTGCATTTCTCCGGTAGGGGTTGTACCCAAGAGTACCCCGGGAAAGTTCAGGTTGATCCAACACCTATCTCACCCCCACGGTGGGTCAGTTAATGATGCCATACCGGAGGAGCTGTGCAGGGTTAGGTACCAGTTGTTTGAGGAGGCCTTGCAGTTAGTGAGAGGCTGTGGCCGCAATGCGTTGTTAGCAAAGGTAGATGTTGAAGCAGCTTTTCGGTTGTTACCAATACACCCGGATTCCTTGCGGTTCCTGGGTTTCAAGTGAGGTAGCGAGTTTTTTGTGGATAGATGTTTACCTATGGGGTGCTCAATATCTTGTGCGTATTTTGAGAGGTTTAGTTGTTTTTTGCATTGGTGCATTCAGTCGGCATCAGGGCAGCAGGGTATTGCTCATTACCTTGATGATTTCCTTTTTGTGGGTCAGGGCGGGAGCAAGGTTTGCGAGAAGTTATTGGAGGTTACTGAGAGGGTTTTTGGAGCGCTAGGGGTGCCCATAGCGGAAGGGAAAACGGAGAGCCCTACCCATTGCCTCAGTTATTTGGGAATTGAAATCGATTCCTGGGTGGGATGCTGCCGTCTCCCAGCGGACAAGGTTCAGAAGTTGTTGGGACTTATTGATGACTGTCTGGGTAAGCGGAAAGTGCGGTTAAAACAGGTACAGTCGTTATTGGGTTCTTTCAACTTTGCGTGCAGGATTATACCCATGGGCCGTGTTTTTTGTCGCAAATTGGAACGGGCAACAGCTGGTGTTGCAAGGCTCCATCATTCGGTTTACCTTTCCAGGGAAATCAGGGAAGATTTAAAGATTTGGTCCTCGTTTTTGGTTTCTTTCAACAGGGTAGTTTTGTGGCCTGCACCTCCTTGCTACAACAGTGCATTGCAGTTATTTACGGATGCGTCAGGCAGTTGTGGGTTCGGAGCCCTTTTCAGGTTGGAATGGTGTGTTTCGGGCTGGCCAAAGTCCTGGGTGGATAGGGGTTTTACTAGGAACCTGCTGTTATTGGAATTGTTTCCCATTGTGGTGTCCCTGGTGTTGTGGGCCCGCGACCTGGCTGATAGGCAGGTCGTTTTTTGGTGCGACAACATGGGGGTGGTGCACGCAATAAACAATCAGAGGAGTTCATGCCTGTTCACCTTGCGACTGCTCAGGCATCTAGTATTGCAGTGTTTGCATTTTAATATTAATTTCTCTGCCAGTCATGTGCCCGGCATTGATAATAAAATTGCGGATGCATTGTCCCGATTCCAATGGGAGAGGTTCCGGGAATTGGTACCCGGGGCGTCTCCAGTGGGTTTGACATGCCCGCCTTATGTCTGGCAGATCATTGAACCAGTTTAGTGGGTCTGGCCAGAAACTCTTTGGCTCCTTCCACACAAAGGGCATATGATGCAGCATGGAAGGATTGGCAGGCCTTTCTGTGTAGGTATGGTCGGGAAGGTGAGTCCATGGAAGACAGGTTGGGTGTTTTTGTGTGGGAGCACTACGAGGCGGGTAGGGCTAAAGGGGCCATGTCGATTGCCCTTGCGGGCATAGCCTTTCATTCTCGGCTGCGAGGTCAGGAGGACCCCACTCTGTCCTTTGTGTTGGCTAAGGCGATGAAAGGGTGGGCCAGGGCCAACCCGGCACCAAAGGACGCAAGGCGTCCCATTGATTTGGCACTGCTGAAGGATTTAGTTAAAGTATTAGTGGATGTTGGGGAATCTCGATTTGAGGTGCTGCTGTTTAGAACCGCTTTTGTGTTTGCATTTTTCGGGGCATTTAGAGTGAGCGAGTTAGTGGCTAAGAACAAAGCGGGCAAAGAGGCAGGTTTGTTGGTGGGCAACGTCCAAGTGGGTAGTGGCAGCGTGTTATGCAGGTTGGTCAAGTCCAAAACAGATCAACTGGGTAAGGGGCGTTGGGTCACATTGCAGGCGCAAAGCGTTAAGGATATCTGCCCGCTTAGCTTGGCGCAAGATTATTTAGGAATCCGCCCTGCGGGGATTCAGGGGCAGTTCTTGTTGCATGCGGATGGGAGTTCACTGTCAAAGTTTCAATTTGCTGCAGTTTTAAAGCATTGTCTAGAGGTACTGGGTCTAAGGCCCCAGGAGTATGGTACCCATTCCTTTCGGATTGGGTCGGCTACACAGGCGGCGGCGGCCGGATCGTCGGTAAGTGAGATCCGGGCGCTAGGTCGGTGGAAGTCGAATGCATACAAGTCTTATGTTCGTTTAGATAAGTTGTAGATGCGCCTGTTGCGCCAACCCTAAAACGTAGTTTACTGTCGGTTTTGGAACGGCAGCGTTCCGGAATCGATGGTGTGAAGGTTGCTTTTACTTTTTCCTCCACGGGGGCCTTAATTCAATTGGCAAAACTGGTCCACGGGAGGTTTTTTAAGTTTTCTCCTTCACATGGGTTGATTATGTATCAAGTTGTGTTTTGAAATAAGATACTGATGTTAGGGAATCTTCTTATTTTTTCAGTTTCAACGGATTCGGCGGGACAAATATGGCTCATCGGCCATTCTTTTATTTATTGGGCTGGTAGGCATCCAATGGCGAGAAGGTCACATGATTACCTTGGTGATAGGCAGGTCAGGTGGATAGGAGTCCGTGGTTTGCGTTGGGTCAGATCTGGTAGCTTTGAGGGCACACTGGCCTAGTGTTAAGGTGGTGTGGTCAGAGATAGTCCCCAGGTTTCATTGGCGGGGTGCAGTTAGGATCTCCGCCATTGAAAAGGCTCGCAAGAAAGTAAACTCCACAATAGGAGTTTTTGAGAGAGCCATGGGGGGAATTGTGGTCAAACATCCTTCACTGGTTTTGGACAGTGTGAGGTTTTATCGTGAGGATGGGGTGCATCTTTCCCCTGCGGGAAATTGCATTTTCTTGGAGGATATTTTTAGAGTTTGGGCCTGAATACTCGGGTTAATGGTTTTCAGGATCTCTCCTGGGGATGGCGGTGGAGGTTGCCTTGAGGCTACCTTGTTGTGGCGGAAAGTCGCTACCAGCCAGCGGTCAAAGGGGGGCATAAGTGGTCATCGTGGGACACCACCCCTTTCGTAGGACGGCGAGTGTTCCTCGCCATGCGGGTGGACAAGGGGCGTTCCCTTGCGGGACCGCCCATTTTTTGCTCTGCCAGGTTAGGGGGTGGTGAGATCCTCACGCTGCAGGTTGTGCCAGTTAGGAGGCGGTGGTGAACCCCTCCTTAAGTTTAAGTCACGTGTTTCAAGTTGACAGGGCTGGCGTGTGGTAGCGACTATAATTTTTTGCCATCCTCCATCTTTTAGTTTAACGTTAGGGACCTGATCTTTAAGATCCCAAAAATTCCAAATTTAAATTCTAGTTTAGCTTAACAAGGTCTTCAAGAAATAATTCCTTTGACCTTTTTAAACGTAATTCTGGTGTCTGAGTCTTTATTTTGTCTGCGTGATTTATTTGCGTCAGTCTCAATTATTTTAAGTTAGAGGTTTTGTACTTATGGTTAAGTAAAGGTTAATTAAGTCATGGGCTACTTATGTTTATTAGTGTGTAAAATAGGCTAATATATTTTTTGGCTGCTCTTTCATGTCATGAAACCATAGCTATTAAGATTGTATTATTTTATGTCCTTTTCTATTCTAAGTTGCAGCAAGATGATCACATTAATTTAATTTTCTAAATGAAACTATTAATTTAATTAATACATATAAATCAATCCTTTACCTGCCTGATGCTACTTGCTCCACCTCCATACACCATACTGCCCTGGATACTCTTACTTTGAAAACATTATTTCTACAGGATCGCATAGTTTATTGAGCTACCACCATGTCCAGCGGTGGGGTGAGGCAGGTGAGGCACAGCCTTTCATGTCATACTAGCGTATATGTTGGCATTTTGAATTGATAAAGTATGTAAAAAATACAAAGAACTTTATTTAAAAAATCTTATTTTTATTATTCTAATCATTTTTATTGTCAAAACTCTGGAGTAAAAATGATATGGCAGGAGAGGCAGTGCATCACCTGGCTGACTTTTCTGCACCTCTCTTATCAAAACTCAGCGAATCTCCAGCAGTATATTCTGTTGCACATGTGTACAATGCTGGTATGCAGCCCTTGGTTCATATATTGTGTGCATATCTGGCACTGGTAAACTGTAGATATGCTATATATAGTTTTAACATATATAACTGCCATATGTTTGTGTCACTACTCTGTGACACAATACGAATACGAAAATTTGTATTCGTATTCTTAATACGACTGGCATCACCGTCGTATGGCATTTATGAATTCGTATTCCGGAGGAAAAGTTACTAATCAGACATATTTGTCTGATTTGTTTTTTCCTGTGGCATATGGATTCATATTTTTGCCGATACGAATTCATATTTTAAATACAAATTTGTATTTTAAAATACAATTTCGTATCGGCTTCAGTGTGTAAAAAAAAAGATAAATAAATCATTTTAAAAATGGCGTGCCCCCCCAGTGGTTCCCTGTATTTTTTAAAACCCGCACCAGGCCCCAGGGTCGGTCCTGGTTCCCAAAATATGGGTAACAAAATGAATAGGGTTCTCCTGTATTTTAAGAACCAGCATCAGGTGCAACAAGCCAGCAGGGCAATGCCAATGCCGGGGGACACTATAGGGTCCTGCGGTCAAAGCATTCATCACTACTGACCAGTCAGCCTGGACAGTGGTCCTGGGGAAGTGGGAACCCCCCAATGAAGGGGTCCCCCCTCCAGAACTTACCTGCCCAGGTTGAAGCCTGGTGCTGTCCCCGGTACCCCTGCGGGTAGGTACCAGGCTGATCTTGGTGTAACACCAGGAAAAAAAAACATTAAACATTATGAGTCCCAGCAAGCCTGGAATGCATACTGGGACTTGAAGAACCACAAGTTCCAGCATGCGGCTCATCAATGGGCTTTCTGGAACTCTCAGTTCAACAGTAAAACCAATAGTAAAATAAAATCACACTGACAAACAATAAAAATAAAGCTTTATTTCACACAGAGCCCATTCATACATATTTACCTATCTTGATTGAAAATTGGTCCCCTTGCCCAGTAGAAATCCTTTAAGGGTACCTGTGGAGGCAAATCATACTTACATCTCCTAGGCATGGATTGAGTCCTCTTCTTTCCCCGTAGGTATCCACATACTTGGCAAAAAAAAGAAAATGCAGGTACACGAGCCATCACAAAAACGGAGGAGATATAGGATGAGTTTGTTTACATCCTGCGGCTCCTCCCCCCAAAAAGCGCTATTGGCTGCCTACAGTAGCTGTGAATAGCGGGCAATCAGGATCTAAAGGCACATGCGCATGGACACATGTGCAAAAACATATTGTTCGCCAGGTGCATGCACCCAATATTGCAGCCAGTGGGTGGGGGCCGTGGGGCAGCAGGCCGGGGGATTCGCCCATGGGAATGCCAACATTTCATGAGCATTCCCATGAAAACACTTTGCGTTCCCATGGAAATCGTGTGCCTTCCACATCATTTGATGGTCAGTGACCATCACATGATATGGGTGTTCCCCCGCAGGCTGCAAATGGATGTTTATGTAAGGAGGAGCTGAAACTATGGAGGCCAATATCGAAATACCATAAGTCATTATCTGGCTTTCCAACTATAGCCCAGTTTTTATGTCCAAAAACTTCATTTTTAGATTAAAAAAAACACCAAACATTGTGGATCTCTTTGGTCTGGTTATCAGGGATTTGCCTGATGCACATGAAGCATAATCACCAATAAGTGCTGTCATGTTATGGATAATTGGACAGCCCCAATAGTATCCACTAGCTGTGCCAATTTACCACAGTTAATGGGATATGCCCTTATTGAGTTTGTACGTTCTGCATTTCTTTGACTTTTTAAAATTCCTAACACATTTGATATAAGTTGGTTACCAATATATGGTTAACTCATTTATATTTTAAATAGGTTTTGAATGAGTTCAACAGTTTTTCTTCTACATCTGCATGAAAATGATTGAGATTCCAAGCAGCTGAGCAAAGTAATTATACGTTAAAAGTAGATAATCTGTTGTTAGTTTTACATTTGAAAGCTTCTTCAAAGCTGGTTTTAGGTTTTGTTGACACTTGTTGTGCTGGACACCGGACAAATGTAAAAAATGGAGTATAAAATATTGTTAACCTATACTGCATGATTACAACATACATTAAATATTACATAATATTCTATATTTTAGGAAATGTGAAACCACAAGAAGTTTTTAATAGGCACAGCTCACTGAATACTGCTCAAAGCTAGTATCTCTTATAGAGACTCCATAGTCTCTCCTCCCCAAGCAGTGTAATAGCCTAATGATCAGGCAAAAATCCTTTTTTAACACACCCATACAGCTGAAAGCCCTAATTAGCCTTCTGTAAGGTTAATAGCCCAAAGACCTGGACTCGGCCTAAATGGATGCAGAACCCACATTGTCTTCTTCTATCCAACCCCAGGAACCCGCTCTGGCTTTTAGTAAAAAGCCAAATAGCTCTCAGAAGAGCCAATACAATATTCTTGGCATTTAAAAAAACCATTGGTAAGAAATATTGAACAAATATAACTGCCTTCCACAATGATTCTACTGACCTTGTCACATAAAGAACACCTAAAACTATTTTACAAAAAAAAGTATTTTGTACAGGGACATTTTATAATATCTGCAAACTCAAAATTGATACTGCAGCAGTAGATCCCACACTTCCAAAAATAGTCCAAAAATATAATCATGC
Organism: Crinia signifera; assembly: GCF_055691185.1. Lineage (NCBI taxonomy): Eukaryota > Metazoa > Chordata > Amphibia > Anura > Myobatrachidae > Crinia > Crinia signifera. The sequence goes on from NC_139219.1 coordinate 137,552,700, forward strand.
AAAGGAACAGTACAGATTTATGTCTAATATCACATTTGCATAATTGTCTCTATTGTATTCTAAAAATGCAATTGTTTCAAACAAGAAAACACCTACAAACTAATCTAATAATTAAAATATGTGTATGTGTTGTTACTAGATATAAGAGCAAAATTGTCCAATATAATTTATTTTATATTACATAAAGCTGTATCTTCAATAACCAAAAATAGAAATAGAATCAGTAAACAAGTGCTAGGTAATGTAACTATAGTAATCAACAATAGAAACATAAACATAGGAAATGTAATCACCATCAATTTAGCAAGAATAAAAAAGAACACACTTAGCTCATTAAAACAAAGAATGCAAAGCATAACATACAACACGGGAAATTTAAATTGTAAACCTTGCAGAAAGCAAAAATCATCTTGAAGAAAAGATAAATGTAAAACAAATAGATTAGAAAAACAAAAACAGATGAATATCAGATTTACAGTAACTAGGATCTCATATGCCACTGATTACTATGTATATTCTTATATATATATTTCATGCTTCAGATATAACACATAATTGATGTGTTTTTCAGCCTGCCTTTAGTGCTATAATCTTCTTCAAACTACTAATTGTAGTATACATTTGTTACTAATTAGTTATATCTGAAAGTGTTTTGCACTCAAGTGTATATTGACAGACACTCTATCAACACAGAAGTCATATTGTTCGTTTTATGACATTTGTATGTATCAGCTTGTGATAAGTCTACTGAACTGAAAATACAATTGTAGTAAATAGATTTTTATTTGTAAAAGTAATTTCAAATGTTGCAACAGTAGCTGTCCTAGAACTCCTTTCATTGGAGAACTTACATCTACAATTTCTGGAATTAATTGTATGGTAGTAAATAAGCACTTTAGGGTAAATTTATTAAAACTATAACAATTAAAAGAGGTGATGTTGTACATAGCAACCAATCAGATTTTGTGTATTATTCTCTAGGATACAGTAGAGAAATGATAGACAAAATGTGATTGGTTGCTATGGGCAATATCACCTATTTTCATTTTTAGAAGCTTTAGTAATTTCACTCTATGAATCCAGTCTAGTACAATCATTATCATTCACATAAACAGTTTACTGTAACCTTAGTTATATGGATTTGCTGTAAATACAGATCATTGTTTTTTCACTACAATCAGTCTGTAAAAACATAAAAAAGGTTGGTGGTTAGATCAGTGATATTAAATAGAACAGTTAGCACAGTTGATATTGTCATTTTATTTTACAGCTATAATGGAAAATTACTGTCAAAAGCAATCATTAGTATTTGGCACAGATGGAATAAACAGCCTCTTTAATACCAGTTTTACGTGTTAACAGTTTCACAGCAAAGGACAACCAAAAACAGTAAAATAATATTTTGGGGGGGTCTCATGTAATCAGTGTCCATGACAATGGATTATACATTTATTGTCACAATCATCATCCTATTTTTCATCACTCTTATAAAACCTTCATCTTCTTTATCATCAATTTAAAAAAGTTTTCGGTACTCTTTACCTAGCACGGCGCCCACGATGTCCATCGCGATCATCGGGTGTAAAAAATCGCGGGCATCGCATGCACTACAGTAACGGGTGCGACGCGACCGACGCGATGCCCGCGATTTCCCATAGGGATCAATGTTAAATTTTTCAATGGACACGATTTTTCAGTTCAATGCCTCAATGCCCGCGATTTTGCCATAGGAAACAATGTTAAATGGGCCACAGAGCCCAAATAGCCACCCTTAGGAGTGAAATGTCCCCCACAATTTTTAATGACACCCCACGATCCACGCGAACCCGAAGCGTGGCGAGCGCAGCGAGCCCGCGAGGGGCGGCGGTACGCGTCCTCCGACCTTTTCATACCCCCACTATCCACGTCGGTGTGGAGTTGAGAATAGAATAGTGGGGCGAGCGCAGCGAGCCACCGAGCCCGAAGCGTGGCGAGCGCAGCGTGCCCCGCGAGGGGACGCGGATACCTTCACAGGTAAACGCGGCCCTACGCGGGCTTCACAGGTATCCGCGTCCTCTCGCGGGGCTTGCTGCGCTCGCCACGCTTTGGGCTCGGTGGCTCGCTGCGCTCGCCACACTATTCTATTCTCAACTCCACGCCGACGTGGATAGTGGGGGTATGAAAAGGTCGGAGGACGCGTACCGCCGCTCGCCACGCTTCGGGTTCGCGTGGATCGTGGGGTGTTGTTAACAATTGTGGGGGACATTTCACCGCTAAGGGTGCCTATTTGGGCTCTGTGGCCCATTTAACATTGTTTCCTATGGCAAAATCGCGGGCATTGATGCATTGAACTGAAAAATCGCGTCCATTGAAAAATTTAACATTGATCCCTATGGGAAATCGTGGGCATCGCGTCAGTCGCGTCACACCCATTACTTTAGTGCATGCGATGGACGCGATGCCCGCGATGGGCGCTGTCCTAGGTAAAGAGTACCAAATTTTCAAATTTTAGTACGAAAGAACCTCTAACCACTTATCTGACATTGTGACATGGGTTGTAATTATCACCAGATAGGCTTTTGATCTAACGCAATGATTTCTTCTTGATACATTTTGCTATTTTATTTAAGAAATGATATGCACAATTGAAGGACTAATTTCCTCCTATTGTGTAGCCACTAGTAGACTTAACTGCAGAAATCACTTATTTTGCACCCCAGAATGCCATGTGATCTGCATTTTGAAGTGCATGTGCTTAATTCAACAAATGTACTTTACTGCAAGGTTTACTATTTTGCAGATCTCTGCAATCATGATTTTTGAATCTTCCAGTATTTTTGATGGGATGTGTTTACTTACCACTTGTAAGATTATAATGAAAGTATTAAGTGCTGCTTGTGATGCTAATGTGTTGCTTCTAATGTTTTTGTATATATAATTTGCTTGAAGATTGTCTATTGGTTTTGTTTTAGTTTTCATGACGATGGGTTGTTCACAAAGCTTTCTGGCTCGAATTCATGACATCATCATCGTCTGACACTGTGCGAGTGTGCAGTCCTGGTCCTCAGCTACAGCACTGCATATGATTGTTCATCATGTATTTAAGTTATGATTTAATAAATATATTTAATCCATAAATATTAACATATTTACAGTCACTACTACTGAAACTGTATAACTGTTGTGTGCAGCAGAATACTTTAGGTCTGCTCGAAGCAAAGAAAAGGAACCAAATTTAAGGGCATACTGTATGTAATAGGGTCCGAGTTTATGGGAGGAACAGGATGCAGGCCGATCTCAATTTAAAAAAAAAGGCAAAACCAAGCCTTGTAAATGATTTCCGCTTTAAAACAAAAATCCAGCAACCCAATCCTCTGGCAAACTTGGACCCTATTAAATATGCCCCTTGGAGTCAACCAATTGGTGAAGCTAAATATGTGTAAACATTTAAAGGTATATACTGAGAACCTTAGGCTTTATTAGAGTTTGATTAGACACAGTAAGGAATTATTATTATTATTACTATATATAGGAAGAGATTTGGCAGAAGTCTTCTAGATGAGAATAAGAGATGTCTATAACACATTATGTGAAGTGAAAGTCAAAGGAAGGTATTACTGATCATAAGGCAGAGTACTTAAAAACATATATAGCCACGCTCATTGTTTCTGCATCATGGCCGCTCAGGCATGTTTGGATTGCCAATGCCTTACCCACGGCATGGAATCACCTTGCCGCACCATCTATGAGCCACACTCGGGCTATAGATGTAAGCTCATGGCAACAGGTTTGCGTCAATTGCCACATATGTTGCACATGGCAATTGGGGTGGCAATGGTGAGCGTGGCAACGGTGAGCATGGCTATATCTGTTTGTATAAAAAGGTGGTGTTTTTTAAAAATTTTAAAAGAGTTTTTCATATGAATTTGATTTTGGAGATCATAAATTGCTAATGTACATATGCAGAATGTGGTGTTGGACGTAGAGTGAGATTTTAGTACTTGAGATGATGAGAGGATGAAAGTGCATTTTGATATTATTATGCAATTATCTTATGCATGTATCGGCTTTTTTTGCTAAATTTAATTTTCGATGGGTTCAAACACTGAATTAGAAGTTTTGAATTGTCTATCTTTCCATTTCCACTCACTCAGTTACATGTTAATCCAAGCTTCCACCCAGGCTCTGCCCACTTATGTTCTCATTGTTTGTTCTATTTACCTTTCATTTATTTATGATTGTATAGATTGCAATTCATGTAGCGGGATTTAATACTGTCCGTCTGTTGTGCAGAATGCCACTCAAGTATAATTTAGGACGTCAGTCCTTTAGGACGTCAGGGGTCTAGTGTCTGAAGGGTCTAGTTATAAAGGGTTAGATTTAAAATAATAGCAGCATTATGCCGGCGTTATATTAGTTATAACTTATAACTTCATTGGATATCGATTGTGAATTGACTACTCTCTCCTTCTCCATTGCATCAACAGGTAACTATCCAGAATTCAATATAGTGATCTGGGCCGCAGAGCATTCCACCTCTTATGCTGAATTTATTTAAACATCTAGGTAATCATATTTTAGAATTCAACTGCAGAATATGGCTTTAAATCTGTACAAAGCTGTCATTGTAGTTTTTATCTGTGCTATGTCATATGTTAGGTCTGATTAGCACCTATTGCTGGTGGGGGTGGTGTATTGGGAGGGCAGTGAAATCAGGATGGACATTTGTTTGTTTAGTCTGGTATAATCAGTATATTTTAGGACATAAGTCCTTTAGGACGTCAGGGGTCTAGTGTCTGAAGGGCCAAGTTATAAAGGGTCAGATTTAAATTAATAGCAGCGTTATACCGCCGTTAAACCGAAGGAGACCAGAAGGCAAACAACAAACCACCTTTACTTCTGAAGGACTGCATTATAACTAAAAAACTCTGGAAAATCGTGTGGCCTCAACTCTCCTTTGCCATGAGATCACCTGGACCAGGCCCACCACCCCTGAGGCTAAGAACACCAGGATTGTCCCCAGGCCTACCCCTCATGGTGAGCATGGAGCTGTGAGGGCAAGCACCAGACCCAGCCTATGCACCAACTCTTCCCCCATTCTTTTATGTTCTCCCAACTTTCTCATAACCACCTGTTCTGCTCTCATGAGACCAGGACATTGATGACTCTATGAAAATGATTTCTAATATTTCCCTGTCGTCAGGTGTGTTCATGTCTTTTCTCTCCCCCCTCCTGCAGCATACATCTACCCCACCATGTGCTATTCCTGTAATGTGTACCTCCACAGATTGCACACCCTGCCAGCTCTGACCTATGCAGTGCACCCAGATGGTTGCCTCAGACGGTTTCTCTGTGGGCAGGATGTGGGTCACGTGGATGTCTCTGTGCAGGGTTTATCATACTACTACACAAATATTTGCTTTTCAATATATGCATCGGGTCCTAGTATGGCTCGCCTCTTACAGTGTAACCTTCGTAGTGTGCCCACCATGGCTGCCTCATCTGGTGCACTTGTGGATGGGATGAAAAATACATGGACCTGAGTATACACGGAAATCACTTATTTTTGCTAATTTCTTTTAGGGGTAATCTATTCTACCAAGGGTAATCCTACGCAGAGCACCTAAAATAGCTGCCACACCTGGTACCTTGTCAGGGTGGAGTACGCAACCCCTGGAAGTTATTATCCAAAATTCTGCACCAATCCTGCATTATGCTTACTGTGTGCTCAAGATTTTTTTTGTCTGTGACTGTACTATCTACATCCTCTGTTTTATGTGCATTGTTTATTAATGTCTGTAAAGCGCCTTGAGTCCTGTTGGAGAAAGTGCGCTATATAATAATAAAAATAATAATAATAATAATAATAATAATAATAATAATAATAATAATTAAACGTACTTACTTACTTAGTAAGTAAAACAAGACATAGTTTCCCCCAGCTCACTGAATGGTATTAGTAACCAATCTTGAACACTACATGATAATAGATTTCAGAGATATTGGTTACATATACCTGTGCAGGTGTATGATATGCCCTCAAGCCACGTCAACGCTTCTCTGTATATTGGGGGTCCCTAGCGCTATATCTAGGTGCATGGTGCAGCACCCCAAAAAACTAGCATAAGCTAGAAAACCGAGTGCGGCACACCAGTGAAAAACTATAGTGTTAATAAATATTAGTGGTAAGAAGCCGAAGCTATGTATAGAGAGAGAGAGAGAGAGAGAAAATTGAAATGTAATTAAAATATTAAAGAAATAGTGTTAATAGAATGTAAGGGCATGCCGCACTAGAGCCACCCAGCCCAACCAGTCCAGGGGCACCGCACCCCACACCACCGTGACCCTAAATTGGGTCTACAATTAACCAGCAAGAAGCCAAATGATAATGGCTCCTTCCTTGATATATCCAAAGTAAGAGCTACTTACCATGGAGCAACCCCAGAGTACTCCATGTGGCATATCAGGACCCACATCTCCTCCTAATATGGGCTCCCTTATTAGGAGGAGATGCTCAATTAGTTCAGTAATACCACTTAGGTGCATGCAAGGGAGGGGTTAATACTGAGTAAGTAAAACAAGACATAAGCTGTGTACACATGGGGAGATAGGGGCTGAAATCGCTGGAAATATGGTCACTGGCGACCATATTGCCAGTGATTGGAGTGCGCACCAGCGATAAATCGCCGCACGCGTGCTCCCGTTTTCAGCCCCATTCTAATCGCTGGTCACAGGAGCTTGCTCCTGCGACCAGCTGATTACCTCTGCTGCTCTCCCGACAGAGGTTTCCTTTCATCAGCGACCATCTCTGGTCGCTGATGAAAAGGAGAAACTGACCAATATATTGCTCAGCCATATATTGCTAGCAATATATGGCTGAGCAATACTGTATATCTCCCCCGTGTGTACGGGGCTTTAGTTTCCCCCAGATCACTGAATGGTATTAGTAAACCCACACCTCTATTATACCCCTTTTACACCGCCGAAAAATCCGGGTCAGTGGCGGGTCAGACCCGGATCTTCGGCGGTGTAAATGGGGTGTATCCGGATCCGTTTACACGGGTCCTCTACCCAGGTCAAGAATCCGCTTCTGACCCGTGTAAACGCCGGTATAAATGCTGCGCTGCGGGTCCAGAGTCTCCGGACATCAGCAGCTCTATATACAGGAAGTCGGCAGCAGCGGGGAGCTAATTTGGCTGCACACTTCACAGGAAGTCAGCCGCGGCGGGGAGACAAAAGCGCGTCGCACACAGTACTCGCTTTCCGGGAGGCAGCGCACATTGACGTTCACCTGTCAGGCACCCAGCCGGCCACACTTCCAGACTGTGCCCATACTCTGCTCACTGGCATCCTACAGGCGCCCCGCCGGCCACGCTTCAAGGTCTGCTTTTGGCTGCTGAACGCTGGACTCCCCCGTGCATTACTGTCTCCTATGCACCCTGCTTGCTGCAGCAGGTGGAGGGGAGGCAAAGGGTAGATGAAAAATGCTGCATGGGGAGGGGAGGCAAAGGGGAATTTTGTATATAGTCTGATGATTTTGCTGCTACTGAAGGGGGAGGTTGGGGGTGGGGGGCAAATGAGAGATTCTACTGCAGGGGTAGGGGGCAAGGGGGGGATATGCTGCTACAGGGGTAGGGGGGCAAGGGGGATATGAGGATGAGGTGCTGTGTCAAGCTCTCCATAGATGTATAAAACATCAAAAAGTTGAAAACAGAAAGAAAATCAGGATCACACATATGTGCTCTCTCTGCCATCATTGCTGCAATGCTGAGAGCTGGCCTCACCCCTCCCTTTTGTTAACTTTTGTGACCTCATCTTTATCAGACCTTAAATGGCCATTTTTAATGACATCCACAAGGAAAGGCAGGGCTGACCCAGGTCCAGTGTAAACGGTGCAGACCCAGGTCCGACCCAGGTCGAAGTGCGGTGTAAATGCAGTATAAAGCAGGGTCAGACCCTGGAAACTCCAGCGTTCAAAGACCAGGGTCGGACCAGGGTTTTTGGTGTAAAAGGGGTATTACATACTGCTATTACATCCTGCTGCTGATGTTTTATACACAAAGATCATATACTTAGGCCTATATTTTATGAGTGTTTGCAGATTAGATACTATCTATACTCTTTTCCTAAAGTTTTCATTTGAGACCGAGAACTGTTATAAAATAACATGCTAGATATGCATTAGCCAAATGTTGTAAACAACTTTATTCTCCCAAGCAAAATCTAGTTTATTGCTAATATGGATAACATAGTACATTAGATGCATTTAATAAGGTCTGAGGCCTTTGATTTACTTGATGTTATATTGTACTGACCAGACTGTAATATTTTTAAATCTTCCTCCTTCTCCCTACTTTGTTGGCTAGGATACGGTCAGGTGATTGATTTTGCACATAATGGGGCAGATGTACTAACCCCCCCCCCCCCCCTTTGCGCTTCAGAAATAACGTCCCGCTTCTCCTGCATAACGAGAAGAAGCGGGCACTCGTTACTGGGGAGATGTATTAACATCCCCGATGCCGATAAGGAGAGCCGTTATCCCCAGCATTAACGGCTCTCCTTATCGGCTCCCTCGCCGCCCCGCAAATGCGCACTCGCCGTCGCCACCCCTGTCCGGCTTACTGGGCATGCGCGAGATCTCGCAAAAAACTCGAGATCTCCAGCGCAGCCCGAGCCAGAAGCAGGGCTAGCGTTGTCCCCACAGTGGGGGATAGGACAACGCTAGCCCTGAGCTGGCGAAGCGGCCGGGGCGAATTAACGCCTTGAAGGCTGTTAATACATCGCCCCGGCCGCTAATCCCTGGGGGGGATTGCAGGGACAGCCCCACTGAGCGTAACTCGGCGGGCTGTCACTAGCGCACGTTAGGTGCGCTAGTAATACATTAGGGATAGACGTAATCCCCCCCAGTTAACCAGCGTTAAGTGCATTTTTGCACTTAACGCTGGTTGATACATCTGCCCCACTGTATCTAGTGGACCTGTCCAAAGGTTGCACCTTACTGGGGTGTGGTAGGGAACCTCTTAATATTCTAGAAATGGCAGTACCCAGTGGTCTTAACTGGCTCTATTATGGCTCACAGTTACTGGGTTTAATAATTACTCAAATAATTTTTCATAGGATTCAAGCTGCTAGATATGCCATAGCCAATTGTTGGAAACAACATTCTTCTCCATCTTAGCAAATGGATAAAACAAAAATCTAGTTTATTGTTAATAAGCTGAAAATTATTGCTTTACTCCACATTAAAATAGATGCATTTAATAATGTCTGGGGCATTTGGTTTTCTTTTGTGTTGGATTCTTCTCACAGCACTTAAAAACAAATTCAGTGTCCTTGACTTAGTGACCTAGTGGTATTATTTTCTGTTGATTTTCTTTTACTGCATAGTGCCTTTTCCAAGAATGTGGACATCCACACTTTCCTTTTCTTAGTATGTAATGAGAAATGCTGGGTTATAAGATGCTATTCAAGTGATTTCACTTTTAATGCAAGATGGGAATGTCATTGAGGGAAAATCAAGTGCAAAAGCTAAGCTAGAGGCAGCCATGAAATGGGGAAAGGGATTGAGGGAACTGAGAAGGAACAGAGTCCAGATACTTTTCCACAGTGATTGGGGAGTATCATCTAAGTTATTAGTAGTTAGAGAGAAAATTGGAGGAGGTGTACAATGTATGAACAGAGAAGAAAGTGAAGGAAGGGAAATGTGGTGCGTATAAGAGAACAGAAGTTGGTTTGCCTGGAAAGTGAAACATGATTGTTAGGCCTGGAGAATTAATATATGCTGCAAACACAACTTTATTGTTGGTATCTGGCCCACATTTACACTGCACTCAATGGACATAACTCTGTTACCCAAATCTATATACAAATCTGCCTATTACATTAATGTGAAACAGCACACATGTTTGGAAAAAATATATATTTAATAAATAATAATGTGAAATTATAACATTTTTGCACCATGTTAGTTAGCACATGGGAACATAAGGGGAAATAATATAAAATGTGTATCAAATTTTACACATAGCCACAGCAAAATCATTAGGAACACATCATGTGGCAATTAGGAAGTAATTGATTAGATTTAAAAATAATATATATGTTACGAGGTAGCCTAATTGGATAAGTGTGTCATGTTGCTGAAGCATGATTTCCGAATAGATTACTGAGGTTTGCGCAAATACACCAACTCGGTGCGTACGGCCAGCTTCTTGTCCGTTCGGACGCAGTAGGGACCGTGCAAACTCTGTGAGATCCGACCGCACAAGGACGTGTGAATGCAGTCTGAAGACACTCCCTCTTCTTAAAAAGTCCCCACGAACGGATGCGGACCTGTGGGCGTGTGTTCTTGGAATGTCCGCCGTGTGTTGCGTTCGGCCATTTCCAAATGAATGCGCCTTTCCAAAGAGTCAAACAGAATAAGGCCCCAGGTGTGGTGGAACTTTCCACACACTTGGTTTCATCTCCATCATCATTAGTGCACACTAACACAAGTCATATATCTGGTGCAAAATATCTGTCTGAAATCAAGTATAATAGCATATGCACAAATCTGAAATTGCTACACTTTGCATATGTAGAAATGCACCATTACAAAGCAATTATGGTCTTTCAGTTACAAGTGAAGATTGGCCCAAGGTACATATATATACTCATAGTTATGTATACATGGTTCCAGCACATGTGCAGAACAAAATTAGGTAAGATACTTGCTTGAAATGATCTTGCATTCATCTCTGCATCAATCTCAATTTGCCTAACATGGACATCAACCAGAGATGGAAACTCATCAATACATTATAAGTAGGAAAATTACTACTGGTCAAAATATCATCATGATTGCTGGTGGTGGAATCCCAAAACTTGTCCAGATCCCAGGTATCAGAAACCTGACAACTCTCAATGCCAACACCAAAATCCTGCCTCCCAATCACATCAAATGTACCATATGTCAGAATAGAGTAGTCCAGGGGGTTTAAATGTAGGCACTAGGTGGCGTGTTATATGATTAGTCTGGTGGGGTGAATGATTATGGTTATGCACTAAGAAGGGTGTTAGGATTAGGACATAGCAGGAGGGTTAGGGTGCAGAAAGGCAGTTTTAGGTTTAGGCACTAACAGGAAGGGTTAGGGTTAGGCTATGAGGGGAGGTTAGGATTAGGCTCAGGTAGGGAGGGATATTGGGGCAGGAAGAAGGTAAATCTACTTACTGTTCCCCTGTTGGGATTCTCAACATTTGAGATGCCCCTGTCAGTCTGCCCTCCGGCATCCAGTTTGCTGGCCTACCATTTGTATTCCTTCATGTGAAGTAGGAATATGTCTATTGGATACCTAGTCCTTTTAATGTGATGATAAAATATTAAATCTTATAATAAATCTGATTTTTTTATACATGTTAAAAATAATTAATGGGAATATTGTAGAATATATTATAGTGAAATATAAGTGTATGTTATTTTTTTGTATGTTATGCAATATATTTTAAATGGGTTAAAAATAGATTTATTGGATATATTGTTATACATACTACAATATTTGGAAATTAACTATAACTTTTTTATACACATAAAATAATGTAATCTTATATTAGTCTGCATATAAAAATTAACTTTTCTGTCTTTTTATTTTTTGTGCTGACCATGGTATTTTCTATTTACCTGATTAATATTGCTTTGCTCTTCTTATTCCATTTTTTACTCCTCTTTTTATTCCATATATCATAAATCATGGCTTTTGTGCCATTGTTCCAGAATTCAAGTCTGTCCAAGATTAACGTAAATTATTTCTCAATTAAATAATCTCAGAAATCCTTAATTGCGGTCTGCAAATGATTAACACATTGATGAAACGGGGTTTATGTGGAGTTTCATGGAAACACAATTTGCACTTATTTTCCCAGACAACTGCAGTTTTCAACTGCTTAATTTAATTCAGAAATTATTAGGCGTTCCTTCTCAAGCAAACTGGTGTGCATTTTGTGCTAATAACAGTTTGGGCTAAGGGAAAGTAATGAGTTAGCGGAGCATTTGAGTGCAGTGAAAGTATAATAAGGGACAGAACACTGGCAAATTGCATCCCATACTGATCACAAGAAAAATACACATTTGTAGACAGATAGTGGGACATTTACTAAGATGGGATTCTATTTACTGGGATGGGTTCTATTTCAGATGGGATGTTGCTACGTACAACCAATCAGATTCTATTATCTTCTAGAAGGTACTAAATAAATAGGAATTAGATTCTGATTGGTTGCCCATAGCAACATCATTTGTAAAATCGAATTCCCATCTTTGTAAATTTACCACATAATGGAGGAAATTTACTAAGATGTATATTCTACGTCACATGTGATGTTGATATGGGCAACCAATCAAATCATACTATCTTCTAGAGGTTGCTAAATAAACAAGAAGTATATTTTGTTTGATTGCCCATAGCAACATCACATGTGAAGTAGACAACACATCTTAGTAAATTTCCCCCAATGTCTGACTATTATGGGTACATTTACTAAGAAGGGAGATGGGATGTTGCCCATTTCAACCAACCAGATTCTATCTATTATTTTCTAAAATGTGCTAAATAAATAGAAAGTATATTCTGATTGGTTGCTATTGGCAACCTCCCATCTTTAATAGAACTGACATTTACCCCTCAGACTCCACTTACAAAATTTACTGTAATAATGGCTGGTGGCGACATATGGATAAATGCATCAGCATCTTTCCCACTTAGCTAATACTATAGTAATATAGCTGCTGCAATCTATGTATATGATTACAGTGACATTTTCATATTCTTATTCTCATTTGAGTTTTCAGAGAAAGATATGTTTGTTGACTGAACCTAATAAAAAAATGTATTTAGTCTCTCTGTGTTCTTTTGCATGGTAAATGGGACTTTTAGTTATTAATAATACTGTCTGGCAATTTACTATCTCTTATATGGATTATTTTTTTAGCATTTAATCTAATATTGTGTACTAAAGGTGCATACGTTTTCCTTGCCAAGATGGATTCGTCTTGTGTATTCAGCCAGCAAGCGAAGAATATTTTTGTGCTTGTGATTCAGATGCAAATTCCATCCAACCCAGCATGAGCTTCTGTGTCTCCATTTCTGAAACGAAAATCCAGCATTCCCCTCTTGCATTTTAATATCAATATACCAAAAAATGTGTTAACTACCTTATTTGTACTCAATATTAAACTGTAGTTAAATGTAATTAATCTGCTTATTAGTATTATATTTTTGGAATAAGTTTATTACACCAATTGTTAACATGACATTTTTAATAACAGCAATCGTTACTGTTTACTTTTTATAAAAAAATCAGCCTGCATTCTAATTATTTTCCAACATTTGCACAATGGTTATGCAATCAAATCTAGCATAATGCTGTGTGAATCACACAAATGAAAGTGCTTAGTATGTTAAATTTTTTATAGCTTGAACAAGTTGCATCAACTTAAAGCAGGACATAGACCTTATGAGGCCCTAGGCAATATACCGATTTGGTCCCCCCTTTTTTAATACATCACCGGAAATATTTGTTGTAGGTGGAGTGCACAGGACTGCCTTATATTACAGAAAGCAATGCAACACATTGGCCTCAATAGGAGGAACATAAAACACAATCGGGAGAAAAAAACACTTTGGGCCAGATTCTCTAAGCTTCAAAAGTGATCAAATACAGAGTGATAAACAGCCAGCCAATCTGCTCCTTTCTGACATTTTTCAAACACAGCCTGTGACATGGCAGGTAGGAGCTGATTGGCTGTCTTTTTATCACTCTCCATTTTATCACTTTTGAAGCTTAGAGAATCTGTCCCTTTGTCTTCAGACAGGTACACATTGTCCACACAAAAATAAATAAAACACAATGGTCTCTTACAGGAAATAAAACACACTGTATATTATACCAGCTGCAGTGATGTCCAAAAGATAATACCAGTAAAGGTTCCCATCATATTACACTGCCAGGAGAGAACATTATACTGTATAATGTGGGCTGTGTATAACATTACACCAGTAGCGTAACAGCAAAGATGCCCAATATTTTACACAAACATGGCTCCTAATAAATAATCACATAAGGATACTCATCATGTTATAGCAAATAGATTAGGAATCCCATTATCCTAACATGTTCATTATGCTCACAGGCAAAAGTGGCAGAAGAAGTCAGTGTCTATATATAAAGTCACACCCATTGCAAAAACTTGCCAGTTGTGAGGACATCTAGTTGCTTTATCTCACTGATGGGTGCCTGAGTCTCCTTTCTGGACCAGCAAGAAATATTCCTATACATTATGTCTGGTGGAGCAATCCACCCATGTGCTGGCAGTGGCAGCTGCTCCAGTATAGGAGCTGGGCAGTGGGCCCTCCATTGCACTGCATACAGTGGGACTCTGTTAGTGTGGGGAGGGTCATGCGGTGGTCTCACAGTGCTCCACTGGGAATATTTTGCAAAGGTACAGTAACAGTACAATATTCAAATTATTAGTACTATTAATACTGGTCTGAGCCCTATTACTCACTCGGCACACTATTTTATTCTCCCGGTCAGGATTCCGGCGTCGGTATTTCGACCATCGGGATTCTGACCGCTGGGATTTTGACCGCATCCCAAAACAAGTATACATACAAAAATATACAGACAATAGACAATCTTTGCCATGATTTCATGATCTCAAGCGAAAATTATTTTATTGTCAATTGTCTCCTAAAACATAATTCACCAGTAATATAGGTATGTAATAATATTGTGGTTACACACGTCTTAATGGGAGGAGACACTAGACTGGGACGTACGTCACTGCAATAAGACAAAAACTCAATAAATATTAGTCACAATAATTCTTCAAATTTATGGTCCCTACAGCCTGTCTATAAAATACAAGAGCTATCTGATCTGTTCATATACTGGTTATTTACAAAGGTGAGAAAGAAACAGAAAAATAATAGGAAGAAAAGATAAGAGAGAACAATCTGAAAACTGGTAATAGTAATTAGGAGAAGTTGTGCTGAGACCCAAATTCTTCTGCTGTCAGTGTAAATGTGGAAGTTACAGCACCTGTTATTCTCTGGTGGTCTCCTAATTACAAAGTAACCAAGCCTTTCACCGCTTAGCTTCTAAGTTCGAAATGGAGTTTAGGTGACATTGGGGCAGATGTATTAAGCCTTAAAAAGAGATAAATGCAAGGGTAATAAAGAGAGATAAATGTCCAGCCAATCAACTCTTTACTGATGTTTTTTAAACACAGCCTGTAACATGGTAGTTAGGAGTTGATTGGCTGGACGTTTATCTCTCTTGATCACCATTGAATTTATCTCTTTTGAAGGCTTAATACATCTGTCCACAGCGAGGTATGACCGTAATATATTCCTCACAGATGAGAGAGCATGGATCAACAGCGAGATATAATCACTTCTGCTTTTCCCCTCTAAAGAAAGGCTGGGTTCTGGACAGTTTCCCAACAGTCGAGATCCCGACAGTCAGTACCCCGACGTCGGGATCCCGACAGTGAAAAACCTGACACTCGGGGTCCCGACAGCCACTGGCTATTCTCCCTCGCGGGGGTACACGACCCCCATAGAGGGAGGATAGAATAGGTGGCTCGCTATGCTCGCCAACATGCATGCAGCATGGCGAGCGCAGAGTGGTGAGCGCAGCGTGGCGAGCGCAGCGTGGCGAGCGCAGTGATCCCGCAAGGGGCTTTGTTGTGCTCGCCATGCTGTCTGAGTCCGGCTAGTCGTGAACCCGCTAATGACTGTCGGGATCCCGACTGTCGGGACCATATACCACACCCAGAAAGGCTATGGGGTTACTCAAGTGGTCAATTAAAGACTCAAGTTTGTTTGATGATTGCATCTTTGTACACAAGCAGTGGATCTCAGAGTACATCTCAAAATAAATCCCATGGACTGTGACCTTTAGTCTTTCATGGAATGCATCATAAAAGCCTAAAGCAGGCATGTCCAAACTGTAGCCCACCAGCTGTTGTGAAACTACACATACCAGCATGCCTTGCTATATTTTTAGCATCCCTTAATACAGGCATGTCCATACTGTGGCCCTTCAGCTGTTGTGAAACTACACAACCCAGCATGCCTTGCCATAGTTTTAGCATTCTCTAATAGCAAGACTGTGACAAAACATATTGGGACTTGTAGTTTCACAAGAGCAGGAGGGCCATAGTTTGGACATGCCTGCCCTAATAGAAAACCTGTAGCAAGGCATGATGGTACTTGTAGTTTCACAACAGCTGGAGGTAGGGTTTCCACCTCTCCAGGATTTCCTGGATTCTCCCTGAATTGGTGGCAACCCTCCAGGATGTTTTTGCAGTCTCCCGAATTCTGGGATTCTCCCGGAATTCGGTTGAAAGAATGTAAGCTCCACTGGGGCAGGGACTGATGTGAATGTTCAAATATTCTCCCTGTAAAGCGCTGCGTAATATGTGTGCGCTATATAAAAAAAACTGTTAATAAATAAATAAATAAATAATACATGTTTGTATTAGAGGCCACGCCAACTTTTCTGAAGAGCTCATGCCTGTTTTACAAAGCCACGCCCACTTTTGCGGGAGCGCACGCGCACATGAAGGGATTTGTGTCGGGGGGGGGGGGGGGGGAAAATCTCCAGGAATCAAAGATGCCTGAGGTGGCAACCCTAGCTGGAGGACCATAGTTTGGACAGGCCTGGTCTAAGGTATAGTAAGCACCAGTTTGAGTGCTGTCTGGTCTTCGTATTCTAGTAAATCCAAAGGATTATTGTTTATGGGAATAGTTACTAAAGGTTGATGTTTTTTTATTGATGTTGAACAATTTCAAATCAGTTGAAATCAATCTTAATCCATGTTGGGATTCCAAGGCTAAACCACACATTTCCACAGATTAATCTTTCTATTAATTTTAAATGTTAGTGTTTTTACTAACCATGGAAGCCCAACATCGATTAAGAACAATTTTTAATCCATCTGAATACTTTTAACATTGACCAAAATCAAAACATAAATCGATTTTTAAAAATATACCCTACATTGAAAAACTGCATTTCCTTAAAATGCATTTTATTGTATGCAAACTTCTCTTTATACATCAATCTGTTATTTGTATGCACTACTTTGAGTTTGTTTATGCGTATAACTATTTATAGTTCATATTTCCTTGATTGAATAGATGTTCTAGAACAGGGTATTTTGCAGTGGTTTCATGTTTTGCATATGTCTATTAATATCTGTAATGATTTCCCAGAAGTACTGTTTTTCTTTTTGACTCATTGTTAGGTTTTATGTTTGCAATCTTGGGCATTTTTTTTTATGCAATTAATGTATATAATTAATTTCCCTTTTTTTTTTGCATAATATTCCACCTATTGGAAATCTTATAAACTGTTAATAATTAGATTATCTTTGCTCTGCCCCCAGCTATACAGCACCTTAAGACAGGTATTGTATAGCAAGGGGAGGGGTTGGGGGGGGGGGGGATAAACTTGGGACTACCTTTCCATTGGGTTTGGAAGGCCACATGATTTATGACAGCCTCCCAGCCATTTAGGGAGAGTACACAAGTATGATCCTTCATTTTGTCAACTGTATCATATATTTATATATTAGTTTCTTATTTATAACTTTATTGTATTTACATTTTTAATACAGTAGCAAATGAACTAGTAGTTAGATTACGGATGTTGTAATGATTAGCATTACTGCCTCACAGCACTGAGGTCATGGGTTTGATTCCCACTATGGCCCTAACTGTGAGGAGTTTGTATATTCTCCCCCTGCTTGCGTGGGTTTCCTACGGGTACTCCGGTTTCCTCCCACAATCCAAAAATATACTGGTAGGCTAATTGGCTCCCAACAAATTAACCCTAGAATGTCTGTGTGTGCGTGTACATGTGGTAGGGAATATAGATTGTAAGCTCCACTGGGGCAGGGAATGTTCAAATATGCTCTGTAAAGTGCTGCGGAATATGTGTGCGCTATATAAGAAACTGTTAATAAATAAATAAAATAAATTACCTGACCTATTATAATGTTACAGTTTTGTATGGGCTAGCATCTTGATATTCCTTGAATTCCTCAATTATCACAACACAGGCTATTCTCAGACAGTTATTTTATTAAGTGGTTTCCTTCTTAGCTCTAATAGGTTACATACTGACATCTACCTAATGCACAGTTTTGTCTCTGTGTTTCTTTTAGCAATCAACTCAGAAAGGTAACAGACTATGTTATGTTACTGAAGTGACATACAGTAGCACTTCCACAGATACTGTGTTTTGGTTAAACGTCAGGTAATTTGTAGCATCAGAGTAAAGGGAAAATCATGTTTCTCTTCTTCATGTCTTCTGGCATCATCTAACACTCTGTATTGACTTAAATAAAAGTACAATTTAATGCGTGACTTACTGAATCAGTCAGAACATGTTTTTCACATCAGCCAGCAGAAAGTGTGCAAGTGCATTTTTACAGTACTGAATGCATTAATGATTAAACTTTTGCCCTCTAACATTAGGCGTGACTGGAATGCTTTAGTACAACACATATGCATATACTTTCCATTGGCACAGTCCAATGACGTTATCCTGAGCAGAAGTATTTCATAGCTTTGTTTAACAGTTTAAAAATATTATTATGCTTGGAGTCAATGTTTTCCTGGATTAGAATTACAAGGGCAGCCATTGGCCAGAAACAGAACACTTCAGATTTCACCAACAAAAAGCAACAGTCCATTACACCTTTAACTGGGCACATTTTTCTTTTATCCACAGAAACAACAAGGCATTGTACAACTGAAGTATTACATTCTTTGACCTGCAGCCAATGTTTTATCAACCTTTTTCACAGCATCCACACACAATCTATCATTCCTGATATTGATTTTAATTTTATCACCTATAAATCTTGTTTTGTCTTTGAACTTTATAAAACCTTGTAACTTATTTCTGCCTATCTGCACAGCACCTTTCATTTGTTCACAGTGCTAAGTCCAGTGGTTTAATTTATTTCCCTCCTGCGACACCTGAAGCTGTGTGCAGTTTTTAAAAATCAGTATGCTGTACATTGTCGTCATAGGTGTGAACACTTTTCAATTCAGAATTGTACATTTTCTTCATCATAGAGAATATTTGGGCAACACATTTAGAGAACAAAAAAGAAATTCAACATGAAACATATGAGAGCCAATTATTTAAAAAAAATCTTTTTCACAATCATTATTATTGTCATAGCTCTGTCATAGAGGGAGTCAGAGTAATTTGGGGTACCCACCTGACTGGCGGCATCGCTGACAAATGTCAATGCTGACAAGTGACCATGCAATCCATTGTGGTAAGCAAACATTCAATACTGTATGTTCTATACAGTATCTCATTCTCACAGAATGTGCAGTAATAGGTACTATGTCACATCTCAAGCCCTGTAAACACGGGGGAGATATATTGCTCAGCAATATATTGCTAGCAATATGTTGCTGAGCAATATATTGCTCAGTTTCTCCTTTTCATCAGTGACCAGAGATGGTCGCTGATGAAAGGGAACCTCTGCTGGCGGTGCCGCAGAGGTAATCAGCAGGCGATTAGAATGGGGCTAAAAATGGGAGCGCGACCATATTCCCAGCGATTTCAGACCCTATCGCCCCCGTGTGTACACAACTTAAGATACATCAATTTCCCTTTGTCAAACTCTGAGTATAGGTATGTATAATTACTTTCTTCTTGAGAACTTTTGTTCTAATAAAACTTTTTTAATTTTATAACTCAATAAATGGTGTAGCATTGTGTGGATCTTTAGGTTGACAGTCAATAGGTTGACCACTATTGGTCAACAGGCAGAAGGTTATTGAATGAATAGGTCAACATGCATTAGGTCGACACAAGAAAAATATCAACATGTAAAAATGTCATGAGTTGTTTTTTTGGGGGGATCTATGTCAACATAAGTTGACATAGACACTGTATTAGTTTACCGTGTCCCCTTTCATGGCGCACTGCGCTTGCCATGCTTGGGGCAAGGTGCCTCACTGTGCTAGGCACACTATTATATGCTCCCTCTATGCCCACTGGGATGGTTAAGTAGAAACAAGTCATTCAGAAAAAATAAAATCATGGAAAACTCATGTCAACCTTTTTCTATGTTGACTTTTTTCATTTTGACCTTCTGCTTATGTTTACCCTTTGACAATGTTGACCTAAAGGGTAGAAAGATGCTAATGGTCCTACCGGACCTCTAGTGTCTCTCAGAGAAACACAGCATGTATATCTTCACCCTGAACTGCTGGTATTCTTAGGATTTTGGTGCCACTGGCAAGCAGAAAACTCCTCTCAATGAGCATGAAAGCCTTGCAACAAACATTAAACCACTGGCAATGAGCATGTATGTAAAAATAATGAATGGAAGATGGAACCAGAAACTATTTTGGCAGAGGGGAGCATAATATATACTACTGAAATTAATACTGTTGCCAATTGCTTAAGACCATGGAATGATTTTTGTTATTTGCTCTTCTTGGCCCTTGCTGACACAACTGTCAGACCAGGGCCGTTTCTAGACAATTTAGCTCCCAGGGCAAATAAATAAAAATGCGCCCCCCCCCCCAAATACATAACATGAAATACAAGAAATTGCGCGCGCCTAAGGCGCGCGCGCCGAAATAGGGGGCGTGGTTTATTTTAAAAGGGGGTGTGGCTTAAAATAAGGGCGTGGTCTAGCAGCAAAACAATTACCTTACATCTCACTTTTGCAACCTGCATGTCCAGACATTGGTTACCGCAGGAATTGTCATTGTCCTCCCGCACTTAAGTTGGCGGGCTGAAGCCCACACGGTGACATAAAAATATAAAGCCCCACACAGTTACCTAGTACGCCTCACAGATCAAGGCCAAACAATGACAGGCTACTTAAATCATACACTTTTTTATCCGTGATGCCAATTACACATTACATATTACGCCGCACACCATGATGGCAAGCACACAATACTCCCCACAACGTAATGCCTATTACACATTATGCCCAACGCTCCGCTGCCGCACAACTGATGCCGTTTACTAATATGCCCCCACAGTGCCACACATATATGCCCCACAGTCCCAGCTATGCCCCCACAGTGCCACACATATATGCCCCCACAGTGACAGCTATGCCCCCACAGTGCCACACATATATGCCCCCACAGTGATAGCTATGCCCCCACAGTGCCACCCATATATGCCCCCACAGTGACAGCTTTGCCCCCACAGTGACACAGATATGCCCCCACAGTGCCAGATATGCCCCCACAGTGCCACACATATGCCCCTACAGTGCCAAATATGCCCCCACGGTGCCACATATATGCCCCCACGGTGCCACATATATGCCCCCATAGTGCCACACATATGCCCCCACAGTGCCAAATATGCTCCACAGTGCCACACATATGCGCCCACAGTGCCACACATATGCCCCCACAATGCCACATATATGCCCCCACAGTGCCACATATATGCCCCCACAGTGGAAAATATGCCCCCATAGTGCCACACATCTGCCCCCCTCAGTGCCAGACCTATATGCCCCCACAGTGACAGAGGATAATATCCCAGCAGCAGCACAACTCACCGTTGCTGCTGCTGCTGCTGGGGAGAGCAGAGTCCGGGTCTCCGACTCCGAGTCCCGTTGCCGCCGCTGCTTCTGTTTCCCAAGGGAGGAGAGGGGAGCGCATACCGCATCTCTCCTTCACTGTGACTGGGCTGACAGGAGACAATCATATCTCGCGGGCTGGCTCCTTATTGGCTGCCGGCCCGCGAGCTGATTGGCTAACAGCCCAGTGACACAGCGAGGGGAAGGAGAGACTTATGCGCTCCTCTCTCCCCTCCAAGATCATCTTTTTGGTGCGGCGTACGGGGCGTGCGGGGGGGACAGCGGCGTGGGGGAAGCTGGCGGGCGCCCTGGCTGCTAAACAGAGGCGGACAAGCCGTGCGGCGCCCCGGGCTGCTGCACGGCTTGTCCGCCTCTAGAAACGGCCCTGTGTCAGACTGTGCCATGTACAGTTCTTTTTCTAAAACATCATCATTAAGAAAAGTAGTTTTTATGTCATAATGTTTCTCTTGCATATTTCTATGAAGATCAAGGTTCTGAATATACTGTTTAGAAACTGGTGCAAAAGTTGCATCATAATCCAAAGAATACTGTAACCTTTTGCCAATAATCTGATTTTTAGTGTGTAAACTTTATGTTTAGAATCACATGTAGTCTTGAAAACCCATTTATATTTAATTACATGTTCACCTGGAGGTACAGTTTCTCTGTAAGATCCCATGTCCGGAGCTGTTTGAGACATTCCATCTCTTCATCATCAGCTTTAAGACATTTTTCTTGTTTCCTTTTAACTGGTAGGGAATTCCTGCATCTAGGGTTCTGACTAAGGTTGCATTGAGGTCCGGGCAAGACGCAATAACCACTTTGTTAGTATACTCTCAATCCACCTAGTAGATATCCTAATGAAGGAAAAGGTGATTTTCAATCTTTAAGAATAACTGGATCATCCATAGTAGATTTAATTTAATTTTCCTTTTACTCTGGTGGTATAGTAGTTTTTGCATTTCTTTCTCAAGCTCTTCAGTTTGTGAAGTTCCATGAAATGATTAACTGAGTTTTCATCAATAACAACAATCCTATTGTCCTTGTGCTAGTGCTTATAGCTTTTGGAGTATGTCCCTAAACAACAATACCATACATGAATACAGTTAAAATACTCTTAATAAGCATTTACAACTTTATTACAGCTTACCTTCTTCATTGTGTGAACGGGACCCGAGTCTCTTAACTCGGGTTACCCAATCACAGGGCCGCCATCAGTGGGTGCTGTGGGTACAGCTGTCCCTAGCCCGGCCTTTCTGAGAGAGAGGGAAGGGCCCAGGCCACTCATTTTGCCTACCCCCTCCAACTGCCTCTACTGTGCTGCCCTGTCTGCGCTGTGAATGAAGCAGGTCCCGGAGTGCAGGCTTCTTCAACTCAGGACAGCGGCGGCTAATTAAAATGCTGCACTGGCTTATGAGCCAATCAGAGCTTGCATACTGTTAGCCAATCAGAGTACACGAGCTCTAATTGGCTCACCAGCTGGTGCTGCATTCTAATTAGCTGCCGTCATCCTGAGTTGAAAAAGCCTGCGCTCCGGGACCTGCTTCATTCAGCGCATTAAGCGCAAACAGCACTAAGCACAGGAAGAGGGTATGGTGGAGCAGGAACCAGCTGGTAAGTGAAGGGAGGGGGTGCCCAGACTGGAAATCAGTCCCAGACCCTAAAATTCCTAGGGGCAGCCCTGCCCATTCACACTGCACCTTGACCCCTGGGTCAGAGCCATATTCAACCCTGGTCTTGAACAGGGTTGAAATCCTGGGTTGCTTGACCAGGGTGGCGCTTTCACACCACACCTTGACCTGGGTTGGTGATGTAACAACCCGGCAATAACCCAGGTTAAGAGTACGGTCTGAAGGCGTATTAGTAAACATTTCTCACAGATTGGTGTCAAAATGTGGCACATACAGTATAAGACATTCTTCATAAATATCTGTCTTGCAAAATGTGGAGAGACTGGGCAGTGTCCTGCTCAATGAACCATAAACCAAACGCAGAAGCTCAGTGTGTATATGTGCTATTATCCATCAAGACACCAGTTGCATCAAGTAAAAATCCTGCAGTATGGAGTAAATATTATCTGACATTAATTGACCAAGGGGTCAGTGTGGATTTCCCACTAGACAATAGAGGCCAGATGAAGCCAAGTCATTTTTTTTTTTTGTCATTAATTTTTTTATTTTGTAACTGGTGAGTCACGAGGCAATGTTTTGTAAACAGTGGTTCTGGAGAAGTCAGGTTGGTGCTGCTTTTGCAATCAGGAGGCAACAACATGAAGGGGGCTGTAACATGATCGGGGTGGGGTGCAATGCCCCTGGATTGGTGTTGCTGGGTGGTTTTGAGGTATCACACAATTACAGTCTATTTAACACTTTTCTCTTACTAATAATCTCACCACTTACACTATTTCTTTAATATTTTTAATATATTCATCACTTTTGTACATACTGTAGCTCTGGCTTCTTACATCTTACTAACAATTATTAACATTTTAGTTTTTTCACTGATGTGCTGTTCTGAGCTTTCTGCCTTATGTTGATTTTTGGGGTGCCACACTCCAGACCCCGAATACTCAGAGAAGCCTTGATGGTTTGGTGGCTTACTCATGTATTGGCAAAATATGTGTAACCAATATCCCTAACTTCAACTACAATTTTAAAATCTGGTCACTGATCATTCAGTGTGCTGGGGGAAACCAAGTGTTTTCATACATTACCACATATACATTCTCTTATAAGTAGTATCTTGGCTTTGGATTTGCAAGTCTGATATGTCTGGTTCATTGCAGCAGTCATTTCATTTGGGCTTGGTTGTATCACTGAGATACTGACTTTGATTGCTTTACTTAGTTTTCTTTCTGCAGTCCTGGACCTATAATCAGTGTCGTTTCTAGACAATTTAGCGGCGAAATAGGGGCGTGGTTTATTTTAAGGGGGTGTGGCTTACTATAAGGGCGTGGTCTAGCAGGAAAACAATTACCTTACATCACACTTTTGCAACCTGCATGTCCAGACATTGGTTACCGCAAGAATTGTCATTGTCCTCCCGCACTTATGTTGGCAGGCTGAAGGCCACACAGTGACATAAAAATATAAAGGCCCACACAGTGACCTAGTACGCCTCACAAATCAAGCCCAAACAATGACAGGCTACTTTAATCAATACACACTATTTATCCGTGATGCCAATTACACATTACGCTGCATACTGTGAAGACAATTACATATTACGCCGCACACCATGATGACAATTACACATTATGTCGCACACCGTGATGACAATTACACATTATGTCGCACACCATAATGCCCATTAGACCCCACACTGTGATGCCCATTACACCCACACTGTGATGGCAATTACACAATACTCCCCACACCGAATGCCTATTACACATTATGCCCCACGCGCCGCTGCCGTACAACTGATACCGTTTACTAATATGCCCCCACAGTGCCATACATATATGCCCCCACAGTGCCACACATATGCCCCCACAGTGCCACACATATGCCCCCACAGTGCCACAAGCAGCACAACTCACTGTCTCTGGCCCTGGGTCTCCCCTCCAGTCCCACGCCGCTGCCATATGCCCCTACAGTGCCAGATATGCCCACACAGTGCCACATATATGCCCCACAGTGCAAAATATGCCCCCACAGTGCCAAATATGCCCCCACAGTGCCACAGATATGCCTTTACAGTGCCACACATATGCCACTACAGTGCCAAATGTGCCCCCACAGTGCCACAGATATGCCCACACAGTGCCACAGATATGCCCCCACAGTGCCACAGATATGCCCCCACAGTGCCACAGATATGTCCCCACAGTTCCACAGATATGACCCCACAGTGCCACAGATATGCCCCCACATTGCCACAGATATGCCCCCACAGTGCCACAGATATGCCCCTACAGTACCACACATATGTCCCTACAGTGCCACACATATGCCCCCAAAGTGCCACACATAGGCCCCCAAAGTGCCATAAGCAGCACAACTCACTGTGGCCATGGGTCTCAAGTCCCCAAGTGCTGCTTCTTCTTCTTCTTCTTTCCTGGGGTGGGGAAGGGAGCGGAGCATCTCTCCTTCCCTTCCCCTTCACTGTGTGTACCACTACCTGAGCCGTCAGCCATTCATACCTCATGGGCTGGCTCCTGATTGGCTGCCGGCCCGCAAGGCGAGCTCTGATTGGCTGACAGCCCAGTGACCGAGGGGAAGGAGAAACGGGTGATACGCTCCGTTCCCCTCCCCTGGGAAATCAGCTGAGCACCTGGGGCTGTGCTGTGGCGGCCGGGGAGAGGGGAAGGAAGTGCGGCAGGCAGCGGCAGCGTGTGCATCGGCGTTGGGGGGAGCTGTCGGGCGCCCTGGCTGTTTACAGAGGCGGACAAGCCGCGCGGCGCCCCGGGCTGCTGCACGGCTTGTCCGCCTCTAGAAACGGCCCTGCCTATAATCGATCAACATATATGCAATATATGTGTAGCAAAAAGTATAATAAAACATTAACGATTTCTTGACAAACATAATCAAACACATTCTTTAAACTTAGAGGAAAATGTATCAAACTTTGTAGAGAGATTTAGGGGGGTATTCAATCTAGGATCACGGCTGTCGATCCCTGTCGACAGCCATGATCCTGGCCCGTTTGTGGTCAGCCCGACAGCTGAACGACAGGCGGGATTCAATGTCCTGCCTGCCGATGGGCGCAAGGGGGCGTGGCCATGAAAACGGCCATGGATTGTCAATCTGCGGCCGGGATCGCGACAATCCACGCCCGTTATCGGCAGAACGGGCCCAACAGCTTCTAAAGTCGGGCCCGTTCTGCCGTGATCCCGCTTCAATGCTGTCGCTAAAGACAGCATTAAATAGGGAGCCGCCGCTATTTCCCCTGTCGGAAGTGTAGAAAGAGAAAATTGCAACCAATAAGCTTCTAAATCATTTTACAGACTGTGAGGTATATTTACAGGTGTAGATTTTATATTGAAGATTTTGCCCATAGCAACCAATCAGAATGTAGCTATTCATTTTGAAAAGTTACTAGATAAATGCTATGTAAAATATGATTGTTTGCTTTGGGCAACATCTATACTTTGATACAAACCTGCGCTTTAGTAAATATACTTCTGTATTTAAAAATAAATAACACTGTATCTCTCTTATACCACTTTCACATCGCCGACACGTTTTAAAAACCGGTATTTTAAAACGGTAATTAAAACGGGTCAGAGCCTTAACATTGCCGCAGATTACCGTTTTAAATACCGGTTTATACCCCTTTCACATCGCACTTTTAAAACGGTAAATTGCCGTTTTTTTTCCCTTTTTAAAACGTTTAAGCCTGCACTGTGAATGCATAGCATTGTACACATTCACATTGCACAAAAAACGGCAAGGAACCGTGTAGGACTCTGCTTTTTACACGGTTCGAAATGCCAGTTAACTTTAAACGGTAAATCGGCTGTGGTGCATTCACAGTGCAGGCTTAAACGTTTTAAAAAGGGAAAAAAACGGCAATTTACCGTTTTAAAAGTGCGATGTGAAAGGGGTCTTATAGAGCACCTCCTTAGTACGCCGTTTTCAGTATGGAGGAAAGGAAAGAAAGAAGGCATTCTATATCAATCTGATTGAACGCACCACCATGGATATCTTCTTTTTTATCTGACTTTATCAACAGTTGAACACTAATATAATTTGCATTAATAATATGCTAAGTTAAGAAGAGTGGTTGCAATATCACCTGAAGGCTTCTACTAGGCCATATAGTAAAGAGGTGTTCACACCAGGTGATTCGGCCAGAGGATTTTGACTAGTCATCTAATTTGACTAAAAGGTTAGCCAGAATCGCCTTGTGTGTACACAGTGGGCAACTGCAATGCACGGCCCCGCAGCATTGCTATCGCTAGGTCAACAGGGGTGAATTTAGGGGTTGGTCCACCACTAATCACATTATTAGCTGCCCCATCCACATCATGTGACTTCCCCTTTACTTTGGGCTCAATGGACATTATTATTGCAGCTCAAGACCTCCAAGCAGCCCCCACCTTAACACACTAACAACTCCAGGACGACAATTTGCTTCCCATTATCCCATTATCCCAGTTGCAAAATAAATATAAATTACATAAGTCATAATGACATACAAAAAGGAAGTACCTGGCCTTATTAACCTGCTGAGCCTTCTCTAGCAAGTGCCTTACTTGTCTAGTGGGAAATCCACCAAATAGATTGTGCACACAAGGCTATTTTAACTAAGCCGCTTGTCACAGTGTGTTTGGCTGTGGCTGGGGGAAGGAAGGAAATAGTCCTGTGTGTACACCCCTTTAGGGACAATAAACCTATGAACTAAGCAATGTGGTTGGTAAATGTCTATTTCCAGCATCACATTTACAGATATACTAGTTATTATACCTACAATAGCACAATTTTTCTATAGTTGTAAAATACTGTAATATAGCGCTTAAAAATGTTCTTTGCATTTATAATGAAAAATGTGAGGATAATGAGATGGCTTACTGTAATTTTAGCAATAGTCACACGTTTCCTTCAATTCCAGATTTTCATCAATAGCACTTTATTAGTATAGTCTTGTCTAATTTTAGCCCAAAATGTCAGAACAGAATATTTCTGTAAAAATAAAACACTGTTTAATTGTAGATTGTAGTGAATTTTACAAAAAATCTATATAGTATGTTATATTATACTACAGTTTATTACTAATTTGCATGAACTGCAGTGCCTTTCAGCAGTGTTCATTTATATGTATATTTTCTAATATGGTAAATATTGGTTTTCGGGATGCCATCATTCAAAATACAGGTGCCGGAATCCCTACTCGTGGCCAGAAGACCAGTGCCAAAGTACCAACATTACTGGGTATGCCAACACTGGAATCCAAACTGCCAGTAACCTGGTTGTAAGTGTGCAGGTTAGGTTTTGGCCACAGAAGGAAAGCACTAGGAGGTGGATTAGTGTGGGGAGGATCTGATCGGATCGTGGATAGGATCTTAAGGCACATCTGACCGTGTGTACACACCATTAGGGTGCGAGGTGCCTAGGTTATGGTTAGGCACTAG
Organism: Crinia signifera; assembly: GCF_055691185.1. Taxonomy (NCBI): domain Eukaryota; kingdom Metazoa; phylum Chordata; class Amphibia; order Anura; family Myobatrachidae; genus Crinia; species Crinia signifera. Next base: position 137,581,382 of record NC_139219.1, read on the forward strand.
GTTAGGCTGTGGGAAGGGTTGTGTGGGCAGTACAGAGAAGGTAAGCATATTATCCATACCCCTGTTAGGATTCTCTCCATTGGGATATGACTGTTGGTCTTCTGACCACTGGTTTCCCATCTGCCGCTCCTCTGTATGTATTCCCTTTATGGCTTTCCCACAAAAAATACACCTGGAAGATGTAAAAGTTGTGTAATCAAATAAATAGGAAATATACAGTAAGCCGTTCACTGAATATAACTACTTGAAGCAGATCAGCTGCTAGCCTAGGACCTGACAACACCATAAACAAATGTTAATGCAAAGAGTTTTAGCACCAAACCTCCCAATACTGTACAGTATATAGACAATAAGTATATAATACAGGTAAACTTTAATCCATAATAATAACACGCATAATTTATTAAACTGTTATGTCTGTTTGCACTTATTCTGTGTCCCACCACTAGGGGTCATCAGGCACCTGTTTGACTTGTTCCATCTAGACTCTGAGGAATCAGGTGCCTGGTGTTAGAGACAATCAGCCTTTATTGGACACCTGTGGGCTGCCTATTTTTTCCCTCTGATATCAGCACTCAGAGCTGTTCATTGTCTATCTGTCCTGGGTGTTGGAGGGAGTACTGTCATCCATTGTCTTGAACCCTGTCAAGTTCCTGCAAACCCTGCCAAGTTCATGCAAACCCTGCCAAGTTCCTGCAAACCCTGCCAAGTTCCTGCAAACCCTGCCATTGTTTACCTCTTTGCGGTGGCAGTTGGGGCAAGCAGGTGGTAGAAAGGGGTAACAGACCTAATCCAGGAGAAATGCCCATCATTCCGAGTGGCTGGAAGTGCTAACAGATTTTGGTGAGCCTCCTGGCCAAAGGCGGGACTATCCTTGGTGAAGAAGGTGCATTGTACCTGGCACCTGAGGACAACAGTGAGGACAACAGTGAACTTGAATTGGAATGTAGGAGGGCCCAAAATATATTTGCACCTGAACCAACCACTCAAGTTCTGCCACTGCTCCTGACTGTACCATGACATACTTACCTACCCTACCGGAATGGCCAGGAAGGTTCCAAAAATCGTGTCCTCCTCCCGGCACCCCAGAAGAGTGGGCAAGCCTCCTGTATATCACAGAGCCCCTGCATCAGCCCCCTCCCTCTGCCAGTCAAATGATGGCATTTGCATCTCTTTGGGGAGGGAGCAGAGCTAAAATTGTGCAAAACGCGTCATTTAGTACCTCCCAAAGAGCCACGTATCACAGCATTTACAGGAAAGGGGGAGGCTTAATGACAGCAAGCCCCACCCCCCAGAAAAAGCTGCATAGAGTCTCCTGGAGAGGAGACACTTAAAGATGGCAAGTATGTACCAGGACAGTAGACAAGTTTGATATTGTGCATAAACATATAATGTAACTAAATATAAAAACAAATCATTTGATATTTTGAATCACTGCTAAAGATTTTCAGTGTATGACACTGTGATAAATAAAAAAAATGTTTACTGTATGTATTACTGTTTAATAATGTCGCACCCAGCAACACCCGCATCAACAAAACAGAAGAAAATATAAGGACGTACTAGCAACTGCACAAGGCCTGCATATTGCTATGTTGGATTACATTTTAATAGAAATGTTTTGTAATTTTCCCTTGACGTTGTCTGAATTAAACTAGTTAGTGTACAAGAAAAAGAAGAATAACAAATGCCACAAAGCAGGAAGCAAACTGAGTGTCTGAAGGTTAATGATTGCTCATGAAAGCTACAGAAATAAATTATCTGCCTAGGGACACTGTCACGTGACCAGCACAAAGCTGCAGCAGCCAAAAATGTTTATGTAGAGAAAATAACATTGTCAGCGTCACCAGCCCTTCCCCCACTGCTAAATTTGTGTCCTCAGCCAAACAGCTGCTCCTGACTGCTAACATTAAACTAATTTGTGCTGCAACATTGCAGCTGCTTAATTTTTGCCTGAACTTTATCACCGATAAGTGTTACAATAACGAGTGATATGACAGAATCTCTAAAGAAATATCAATCATTCCCCAAAGCAGTTATTGTTATTATGTGTAGATAACAGAAAAATAAAGCAGTCTTTACAGAGATCGGAGGAAATGCAGAGCTTCAGATGCTTTCGTTTTTTTCCTGCTTCTTGTGAAGAGGCTTTTTGTTGTTGACACACAACTAAATCATTTACAAAACATACTGTAGATTGAATGAAACACAGCAGCAAGCACCACTCTGCATGAGGCCGCTTTAATAATAGCTGGTAAACAGCTATAGAAAAGGCTTCTAAACAAATTGTCAGTATATTCTATTATTTTATTTCCCAGTGATACTCTTTGTATATAAATCTTATTTTTGCTAATGCATTCCATAACTAAAAGAACAGAATCATATTTTAAAATGGCAATGTAAATTACAGTATAGGCAGACTGAGTTCTTAGTAACAATTACTATATGTATTTTCAGGACTGTCTAAGTTACACAAAGATGGTTTACAGCGGTTTGTATACTCTCTCCATGCATTTTTCCAGATACTCTGGTTTACACCCACAATATAAAAATACTGTATACTGGTAGGTTAATTGGCTTCTTATAAAAATGAATTCATTGCGACACAGCCAGGGATGTAGGGAGGGTGATTCCAGTGGAGCTTGTGCCCCCTCTCCTCTCTCCTCCACTGTCCTGAGTAAGATAGGAGCTGGGACATGCACGCTGGTTGAGGAGACCTGTGACAGAGGGGCGCAAACAGAGATCCTGCACCCCTTCAAAAATGTTTGCTGCCTTAGAGAAGAGACAGATGCTAGAGGTTCTCCTGCACCTTTATTGTCTGTCAGGGAGCGCAGTGCACCTAGTGCTACCTGGAAATGTGGATTCTAGTAGTGCTGGCATGCTGTACACCTACCCCTTGGAGACAAGCATGTAATCCCTCCTTGGGCAGAGGGTAACAAGCATGTAATTCTCACCCTGGGAAACGAGCATATAATCATCCCCCCAGCAATAAGCATGTAATTCTCCCCCTCGGTAATGAGCATGTAATACTCTCCCCTGGGCAACGAACTTGTCAACCTCCCCCTGGGCAACAAGCATGTAATCCCCCCCTCTATAAGCACTCGCAGCTTACAGAGTCAACCAGAATCAGACTCAAGGTTCATAAACATTGCTGCATCAGCATTCATAAGACCCCACTTGGGAAAAGTTTAGTGCCGTGATTGGAAGTGAGGAGATGATGGTATAAGTGATGTAAAGTACAAAAGCACAAAAGGAAAGAGGATCCTGATTGTGCACATTTATTATATATGGTATATGAAGTCTCTGGCATGACAATAAACATGGTCTGAAACAGAATTCTAAACACATACCCTATGTGTATATTCATTAAAGTGTGATAAAAATGAGAAAACGTAAAGAAAGTTTAAATTGTATACTCCCTGACATTGTGAAAACATTCCATTTAATCGGCAAATGCTTTTATTTGTACTTACCACTGCTTTTTCCACAACATCTCTTTTTTTTTTACAGTCTAAATAATTTCTGCACCAATCACCCATCACCATTACCTTCACCATCCACATGGCATTCTGACCAAATTCCTCAGTCACTTTGCTTCCTGGCTCCAGTGGTGTAACTTTAAATTGTGCTCCCCCCCCAACATTTTTTAAAAATGACATGCCCTATTGTCCCCATGGAAATTAACATGTATACAAATATGTATACTAATATATATTCTCAGTCAGTCAAGGTGACACTCATGGATGATTTCTTAATAAAAAATACAGACGCAGGAGGGGAGTCAGAGAAGAACCTCTTCAAGGGGAGTAAGAGAAGAACCTGCACTCACATTTGTAAATGTTGTGCACAGGCTGCACCACTGTCCTGTGTCCCCCTTCAGGGGTTAGAATCCAACACATAGGACAGAGGCAGCTGCCTGAGCCACTTGCCGCAGCCCTTTCACAAAGGACAGCCAGGGATGCCTGCTCTCCTCAAATGAGACCTGGTCGCAGGACAGCCCTGGATGTGTGCTCCCATCCCAGGAAACCCAGCATGTAGGACATCTGGGGATTCCTGCACAGTGCACAGTGTGTGGACAATCAGCCCCACAATACCTGCAGACTACATCTCCCGTTTTACTGATTGCGAGCTGCTCATCACTGCATGGTAGCTAGGGTATTCTCAGCACAGCCATAGACCCTATGCAGCACTGGCTCCCATAAGCCACCACTGGGTCTGCGGCACATTGTTCCACCACTGCCTGGCTCACTCACTTCCTCTCTTCAGACTTTCCCTCCATACCCTAAGTCATTTCAACATCCCCATTGACATTCCCACAGAATCTTTTGCCTCTAAACCTCCATTCATTGCTTGGTCTCTGCCAATAGACCTCCTAACCCTCCCATGTGAATGAGAATGCACTTGATCTGATCTTCACTTACTGATGTGATATTTCTGGATTCTCTAATTATTCATTCCCCCTCTCTGACCATTACTTGCTAGCTTTTAAATTACCGCTCTCTGCTTCTATACCTCTACTTTCTAAGGTTACCATAACTAAGTGTAACATTGAGGCCATTGTCACAGTTCCCTTATCCTTTCTGCTTGACTCAATTCTCTCCCTATTCTCTCTCTATCCCATCCGGCACACACCACTTCCCTATACAATGCCTCCTTTACTTCTGCTATTGACCCTTTTGCTCCATCAACCACTATTTACCCCCTCACAGATCAACACCTCAACCCTGGCTTTCCAAATTCGCCAGATATATGCAAAAGTGTTCAGGTACCGCCAAGCGACAATCATGCTGTAGTGCAGACTTCCTCCATATAAAATGTATGTTTTCATCCTATTGTTCTGCTCTTTTCAGCTCTACAGATATTGTATTTCAAATTTGAAGAACCTAATTTCCTCCTAGTCTTTGAACACCCAGCATCTGTTTGCCACTGTCAACTCCTACTCTGTCTACCCCCACCTTGACTCAGTTCTTTGCGCTCTGCTCTAGACTTTGCCACCTACAGTACTTCACATCCAAAATTGACTCCAAAGGTCAGGATATCAAATCTCAACAGACCCTTAAAAACCCATCCACTCCTTTCCCTGACCACCTCTCCCAATCCATGAGTCCTCCTCTCTTGCATTTCCCCTAACAGTATATTTCTCCCAATGTTCTGTTCTTGGACCTCTCCTTTTCTCCCTCTATATGTACTCTTTAGGTTCGCTAATTCTGTCTTTCATAATTACATAGTAGATAAGGCTGAATAAAGACTTGCGTCCATCGAGTTCAACCTAGGTTTTAATAGCTTATCCCTTGTATAGTATGTCCTGACATTTTTAAAGACAGATTATGATTCTTATTTGTACCCTTGGATGTTTTTAACCAATAAATGTTTGTCCAACCTTATTTTAAACCTATTTATTGTGTCTGCTGACACCACTTTTCCAGGAAGAGAGTTCCAAAGTTTGATTGCTCTGACCGTAAAGAATTTTTTTCTTCTAAGGGAACAACATCTTCTTTCTTCTAATCTCAACTCATGCCCTCATGTCCTAGATTCCTTTCTTGCAGTAAAAAGGGGTTCTGACAGTTCCTTATATTGGCTCCTGATATATTTGTATGTGTTGTGCATGTCCCCCCTTAAACATCTCTTATCTACTATAAATAGTGCCAAATTGCTCAATCTCTCATCGTAGCTTGAATTCTCCATTCCCATAGTTAGCTTTGTTGCTCTTCTTTGTTGTTTTTTTTCTAATTCTATGATGTCCTTTTTATAGTGCGGGGTCCATAATTGTACTCAATATTCAAGATGAGGTCTAACCAATGCTTTGTACAGTGGCATAATTACTTTTGAGTCCCTAGTTCCCATGCCCCTTTTAATACATGCTTGAATTCTGTTGGCCTTTTTGTTGCTATGTGACATTGAGCACTACACCCCAGTTTGTTATCTCTTTGGACTCCTAGATCCTTTTCAAGTACTGAATGCCTCCCCGCTTAGGTTATAACTAGCACACTGGTTATGTCTCCCAAGGTGCATAACCTTGCATTTATCCACATTGAACCTCATCTTCCACTTTTTTGCCCACTCATCTAGATTGTTAAGATCGTTTTGATCTCTGTTGATTTAATAACTCTGCTCAATTTTGTGTCATCAGCAAAAATGGATACATTGCTGAGTAACCCCATCCCAATATTGTTAATAAATATGTCAAATAAAATGGACCCTAGTACCGAACCCTGTGGCACTCCACTTAGTACTGGTATCATATTTGAAACAGCCAGTTCCCTACCCATCTACAGATACTTGCCCCTAATCCCAGGTCCTCCATTATATTTATCAACCTCTTGTGTGGTACTGTATCAAAAGCTTTAGCAAAATCTAGGAAGACCACATCTACAGCGTTTTTCCATTATTAAGGTTTTTGCTAACCTCCTCATGGAACACTAGTAAATTTGTTTGGCGTGAACGATTTTTCACAAACCCATGCTAGTTAATACTGAGTAAACTATGAAGGTCTAAATATTTTTTAAAACAACCCCTTTTAAAAATCCTTCAAATATTTTACCCACTATTGATGCTCACAGTTCTGTAATTAGCTGGGTCATCACTTTTTCCTTTTTTGAATATTGGCACTATCTCTGCTATTCTCCAGTCTTTTGGTACCTTACCTGATGGTAGTGAATTATCAAAAATGTAAAATAGAGGGGTCGCTAGTTCCTCCCTTAATTCCATTAGTACCCTAGGATGAATCCCATCTGGCACTGGTGATTTGTTTGTTTTGATTTTGCTGAGCCGCAATATTATCTCCTCGGTCATGAAATCAATATTGAGATCTGGCTTGTTCGTCCCATTTGTGGTACAAGTGCGTTCCACTGTCTGCTCTCCCCTAGTAAACACTGATGAGAAAAACCCATTTAACAGTTCTTCTTTTCCCTTATCCTCTGTAAAACTTTTACCATTGATATTGGTTAATGTGCCTATGTTCTCTTTAATTATTCACTTACTATTTATGTATTTGAAAAACTTCTTGGTGTTGGTTTTGCTTTCAGTGGCTATGCTCTCTTCATTTTCCCTTTTAGCTACTTTGATTACACCTTTACAAATTTGTTAGATTCTTTCTACTTGTTAAACACCTCCTCATTTACGTTATTTTTTATAGAATTTAAACGATCTTGTTTTATTGTTGATTGCTGTCCTTACTTTTTTGTCCAACCATGATGGCTTTTTTTAATTGAATTTACCATTATTGACTTTTGGTATGTATTTAATAGTTAATGATTCAAGCACATTTTTTAGTGTATCCCACATTTCCTCTGCATTTTTCCCCTCAAATACCACTTCCCACTCAATTTCTTTTAGGGCTTCCCTGAATAATTTGTATTTAGCTTTTCTGAAGTTTAGTATTTTTGCCGGTCCTGTATGTTGTAGTTTACAGAAGTTGATTTCCAATGAAACCATGTTGTGGTCACTGTTCCCGAGATGTTCAGTTACTTTGGTGTTTGAAACTAAATCTATGTTATTTGTTAATACTAAATCCAATAGTGCCTCATTACGAGTTGGAGCTTCTACCATTTGTGTGAAAAATTGATCTTTGAGTAAGCTTAGGAAGCCACTGCTTTTTGCTGTTTTACATGTCTTGTTTTAACAATCAATGTCTGGTAAATTAAACTCCCCCATTATTAATACCTGCCCCTGATCTGATGATTGTTTGATTTGGTTTAAAAGTAGAGACTCATCCCTATTGTTCACATTTGGTGGTCTGTAGCTTACCCCTATTCAAATTGTATTTTTTGGTTTTTTGTTATTATCAGTTATCTCTGCCCACACGGCCTCCATGTTATCTTCCTCTGTACCTGTGCTCATTTCTTTCTCACACAATGTTAAGTTATTTTTTACATAAAGGCACACACCCCTGCCCCTTCTATTTTCCCTGTCTTTTCTGTAGAGAGTATATCCCTCCATGTTTAATGTCCAGTTGTGCGACTCATTATACCATGATTCTGTAATGCCAATAATGTCATAATCATCCCTGGTGACCACAGTTTCTAGTTCCCTGATTTTTTCTGCTAAGCTTCTTGCATTTTGATATCCACCTATGCTGATGATACTCAAATCTGTGTTACCTCCCCTGACCTCTATCCTCACTTGTACTTCACGATGCCATTTGTCTTGGATGTCCCAGTGCTTTCCAAAACTTAACATGTCTAAATCTAAGCTGATCACCTTTGGATTCTCCTATAAATCCTCATCTACCACAATTTCACTATCTGTTAATGGTACAACTATCTCTGCTATCCCTCAAGTATTTCCAGGATTAGATCCTTTCTCCCCCATTCATCCACTCACTGGTCATCTCCCTGTTGGACTACCGTATTCTCCTCCTTTCTGGACTCCCTGAAAAAGGCATATTTCTACTGCAATCTCCTTGATGCTGCTGCTCAGCTCATCTTTCTCTGCAAACATACCACATCCAAATCCCCTCTCTTTATAACCCTTGACGAGCTCCCCTTCCATATCGAATTCAAGCTACTCATACTCCCAAAGTGTTATTCAATTGCTCTATAATTTACAAATGTGACCTTTTCCCCTTTACACTCCCGTCTGTCTTCTTTGCTCCTCAAATACATCCTGCCTCTCCTGCCAACTGATTACTTCCCCCATTCCTAACTTCTACATTTTTGCTGTGGAGGTCACTACATTTGCCTCCATACATGCTCACTGTCTACCCTATCTGTGTCACCCCTGTCTGTCTGCCCCTCCATTTTACAATGTAAGTTCTCATAAGCAGGGCCCTATCACCTCATTAGTAGAAAGAAAATAGAGATGTTATTTTACCTCAATTAATCGATCACAAACTGGTTCAAGTTTTGCTGAAATTGTTATCCAATTAATTGCAAAATTTTGGATATGGTAATCTGCTGTCTGTAATTTCAAAGGTCAGATACCAGTATACCATTGGTACAGTTCTTCCCAAAGAGGCCTATCGGTAATAACACTTTTAAAATATTTTACCTGTGTATCATTAAAATGTTTTATATTCAGGAAATGAGCAACATTTTTTGTGAACTGTTAAAAATCTATGAAAATCACAATTTAGTGAACAGTAACAAAACAAAGTACATAAAAATACTAAAGGGTAGATTTACTATCATTCGTGTTGATTTGAGTTAGAATTCTTGCCCATCAATTGCATCTCTGTAATTTACAAAGCATAAAAGACAGCAGAGTTTTCTCATTCATGAATGAAAATCATGGTACTGTATGAATCAGTAGACCATCGTCCTAACTTGGCAGGACTTTCCTTAGGCACCATTTCTACACAAAAAAGATTAGTTTCTGCAAACACTGCTGTGAATTGGTCTCAAAATGCACTTTTCAAATAAAACACCTTTTGGCTGTCGTGTTTGGGGAAGTATACACAGATCAGTCAGATCTGTGAAGTGCTTTTATGTTTAAAAGTGAAAGTAAAGTTAATTGTAACCAATATCCAACTCCAGTGCTGTTCCGAGGTCCCCCCTGTATTTAGAGAACCAGCACTGGCTACTGGACCAGTTCTGGTTCCAACAATCCAGGAGAAAAAGAACATAATGGTCCACCGTATTTTTTAAACCAGCACTTGGCTCCACGGGATGCAGTTAAAATCCCGGCGGTCGGGATCCCGGCGTTCGGAATCCCGACGCCGGAATCCCGACCGCCGAAATCCCGACACATTCTCCCTCCAGGGGTGTCCACGACACCCCTGGAGGGAGAATAAATTAGTGTGCCGAGCGTAGCGAGGCACCGGGCCCACTGCGTGGCAAGTGCAGCGAGCCCGCAAGGGGGGGCGATCCACGTCCCCCCCTTGTCGGCATTTTGGCTGTCGAGATTCCGGCGTCGGGATTCTGAAAGCCGGGATCCCGACCGCCGGGATTCAGTACTGAATCCGGCTCCACTTGTCAGTAAGGTAATGCCACAGCCAAGGGATATATTTATACCAGTCCCTGCAATGATAGCATTAACCTCCCAACTAGTCAGCCCTGGCTGGGGAATTAAGATATTAGGAACCTGCTGTTTACCACAACCTACAAAGGTTAATTAGGTCATACCACAAGCTTGACTAAATAAACCCTTGTGGTTTGTGGAAAACCGCAGGTTCCTGCACATACACTTCTATGGGTGTTAGTCAGCAGAGCTTTGCCAACCAGGACATTGCTACTACATGGGGCTCCCTAATTGACTGATGGGTCTATAATGAGCCCACACATGGTGAGTTGTGTGCTTGGTTTGATTTGAGCCTATACAATGTGATTTCGACTGTACACACTGAGCAATTTGAACTACATTTGAACTGCACCAAATTTTGACTACCCTATTGTACTAGTATCGACTGTACACACTGAGCAATTTGAACTACATTTGAACTGCACCAAATTTTGACTACCCTATTGTACTAGTATGTAGTACAATAGCATGCACCATAGTACAAAATACCTGCATGCAATACTATTTTGCCTTGCGATAATGATATACGCAGGAGCACGCATCCCATCACGAGGGAAAATAAAAACGGTACTAGATTCAATTTTCAGGGCATCAGAATCCATGTGTAACCATATGTAATCGCACTGGGCACCAATGTTTTGTGACTGGCCATGTGCAGATGCATTTCTGCGCATGTGCAGACACAGAGTGTATGCAGCCATGGCAGACCTCTGGTTCAAATTTTTCTGTTTGTTTTTTAAGTAGTAAATATTGTATATACTATTCCTATTATTATTATTATTATTATTATTATTATTATTATTATTACTATGTGAAGTACAGCTTACTACAGATGGAGCCTTCCTCAACTAGCCTTCTCTGGATAGCCATGGTGAGAAATGGCTCACCAAGGCCTATTGTTCTCAGCTGCATTACAATACATATAACAATACAGTAGGGGATTAGCATCAAATTAAGTCAACAGCTCTGGCTCACTTAATCTTATTAAAGGGCTGAATAAGGATGGCTCTATCTGTATCTGCATGCGATTTTTTAGTACATGCGATGCCCGCGATGGCCGCAATGGGCGCCCTTCTAGGTAAAGAGCACCAAAAAATGTTTTACTGTATATTATAAATAAGGTCAGCATTTCAGGGGAAAAAAACACAGCTTAATCCCATTACAGGAAGCAGCTTTCATCATTAAGAATATTCAGAGAACTCATACTGTACATGCAGTGTTTGCATGAGTATTATTACTTGTTATGGATTTTAATATCATTCATAAATGTAACCTCATTAGCTGGCACCTAGAACACTTACAATGTGAGTATGTAAACCCATATGCTATGTTACTAAAGGGGAGTTGTATCATATCTTTAGATAGATACAGTGGCGAGAGATATAATACCAACCAATCAGCTTTTCCAATGTTTCTAGCACAGCCTGGAAAAATAACAGTTGGTTTGTTGGTATTTTATCGGACTCCCCTTTATCATTCACTCCATTTCAATTAATTTAATTTCATATGTGTCCCCATAATGCTCAAGTGCATAATGTTGCCTTGTGTATGGAAGATAAGGGGAGATTTATCACATTTTTGGAGATAAAGTAAAGTCAACCAATCATCTACAGTATATATATGCCTAGTGTCCATTTGTGTGTCTCCAAAACACTGCCATCTCTCACACAGGGCCTTATTCTAGTTCACTCTTTCTGACAAAATCCTTCTTAGATGGACAAAACCATGTGCACTGCAGGGGGCAGAAGTAAAATGTGCAGAGAGAATTAGATTTGGGTGAGTTATTTTGTTTCTGTGCAGGGTAAATACTGGTTGCTTTATTTTTACACTGCAATATAGATCTCACTTTGAAGTAAAACCCCACCCAAATCGAATTATCTTTGCACAACTAACATCTGCCCCACCTGCAATGCACATGGTTTTGTCCATCTAATACTGCTTTCACATTGCAAAAACCTGCTTTCAACCCGTTTTTCTAAACGTGTCTTAAAACTGGTCAAAAGCCAGTTAAACCCCTTTCATATTGCATGATGTAAAGGTATATTGCAGTTTAAATACCGTTTTGTACCTTTCAGATTCAACCCGTTTCACCCATAGAAAGCCATACAATGTCATTTTAAATGTTTTTTTTTCCTGCTTGTGGGCGGGGATCAAGTGTGGTTATCATTTGTAGCAAATACCGTTTCTGAGCTGTTCAGACTGCTGGGAAAACGGCTCAGAAACGTGTAGGATCCTGCTTTTAACACGTGTCAAAATACCGGTTTTCTGTAACCGGTAAATTGACATTGCAGCTGGAACCGTTTTAAAGCACTAAAAAAACGGCAATATACCGTGTTACAGCTGCAATGTGAAAGGGGTATAAGAAGGATTTTGTCAGAAAGAGTGAACTAGAATAAGGCCCACATGCACAAACACAGAGGCAAACACAAGGTAGCATACTAGCTTTCAAAGCATTTGCTTCTAACAGGCTTACTAACCAGCTTACAACTGTCATTTTTGTAAAATGACATCAACTCTTTCTCTCTCTCTCTCTCTCTCTCTCTCTCTCTCTCTATCAACATGGGTTTACTGATGTAATCAAATCACATAGAAGTGTTCATTGCACATTTAGCACAAATGTTCTTTGCATAGATCTTAACTTTCTGCTTTATCTCACCCTTATTTAAATAAGCCTGGAGGGCTGATCCTGTTTAATTGAAAAGCCACTAAGCCTAAAACAATTTCATCCAGCATGAAAAACATAATGTAACTGTAACATTTAGATATGTGACCATATAAATTCTCAGGCCAAAACAGGATTGATGCTACAATATGTAACCTTGTTATCTACTCTAATGCAAGCAATTGTTGTTAACCATTTAGGATGATATTCCCTGCAGCAATAACTGTGGGATTATCCAACTGCTGTATCATAAAATCAAATAAACGGATTAACTAATGTACAAATCAGGAAGCAAATCAAATGTCTACTCTTCTCGCTTCTAAAAATATAGACCTCAATAAGGGGATGATTTATCACCATCCACATCCTCAGATGTGGATGTGATAATATGGGCAAGATTCACAATGCGATAATTCATTACATCTCATAGACATATCAATCATTGCATACATGGACAGAGCTTGTGAGAAAGCTCTGTCCATGCAATGGCTCTCTGCAGCATTTTCATAGTATTTTCATTGATAAATACGTCGACCATGACACCACCCCCTTTTCCCTCCCTGCGTGCCGTAACCACCCACACCGCTAATTATACTCACTTACCCGTGGGCACCTGCACGCCTTCTGGATATCATGGCTTTTTACTCCTGGGACCTCTGGTAATGTGATATTTTAATTTGCAGAATCACTTTAGTGCACCAGGGGTCACAAGACCAGTACAGAGCCTGTAGGGGCAGAGAAAGCTGTGCCGTGGTAGGTGATCCACAGTGAACCCAATAAATTCACCAACTAAATTTGGCATTTCATATCACAGGGCCCACTGCTTTTTTAATTATTATTATTATTATTATTATTATTATTATTATTATTATTATTATTATTAGTAAATTTGGCCAGATCACATTTCCCATTATAAGTATGGGAAATGTGATCCACTTACAATTTTTTTTTCACCAAATGGTTTGGTGCAGTTTTAAAATTATTTTAATAAATTGGCTTGTAAGAGACCATTATTTTTAGAATTTGTCTAAGTTGGAGGTTTTCCGATTAAATGTTAAAATTATAGCACAACCTACCTAGGCCTACATGGAGTTTGAATGATAGCCTAATAATAATAATAATAATAATAAGTATATATATATATATATATATATATATATATATATATATATATATATATATATATATATGTGTGTGAAGATTGGATGAGAAGCGCCACTTGTGTTTACCCAAATTTCAATAAATAAACAATATTCCCTCAATAAAGGGTGTCTGCCAGTCTTTAAGAAAAAAGCAGTGGTAAGCTGCTCATAGGAAAAATGTAGACAATGGATAAAGATAGCGGCGACTAATTGTTTAAAAACAGATTTATAAAAGAGGTTACTGATCTGGAATAAAAGAATATTTTAGAGGTATTCTTATAAAAAATAATAAATTTATTTCAAAGGGATAAAAAGGAGCACTTTCTTAATAAAACAATATGGACAATATTAAGACAAGTATATAAATATAAATATAAATATAAAAATGAATGAATATATGAGATAAAATCGCTTAACTCAAGGATGTATTTGGAGGCTAGGATCACCCAACGCGTTTCATCCTGTCAGACTTCATCAACCCCTTGATGAAGTCTGACAGGACGAAACGCGTTGGGTGATCCTAGCCTCCAAATACATCCTTGAGTTAAGCGATTTTATCTCATATATTCATTCATTTTTATATTTATATTTATATTTATATACTTGTCTTAATATTGTCCATATTGTTTTATTAAGAAAGTGCTCCTTTTTATCCCTTTGAAATAAATTTATTATTTTTTATAAGAATACCTCTAAAATATTCTTTTATTCCAGATCAGTAACCTCTTTTATAAATCTGTTTTTAAACAATTAGTCGCCGCTATCTTTATCCATTGTCTACATATATATATATATATATATATATATATATATATAGTCCAGAGGTTTGGCACTCCCTGTAACTCAGAGAAAACTCTGCCGGTGCCTCCACAAAAAATGGAATGTATATACACAACGGTGTGGCACTCGTAGCCAAACAAAGTACAGTAGTCAAGCCAAATAGCAACAACGTTTCAATTTATCAATTGTCTTCAGGTATATATATATATATATATATATATATATATATATATATATATAAATAAATATAATCTCCAATCTGTCCGCACTCTACAGAGTTGTCAACAATTGGGTGCTCCATAAGATGCAAAAAGATCCATCCATAGAATATACAAACTTGAAAAAGATGGGCACTCACCAAGGTCACGGTTAATCCAGAGTTTTAATGGTTCATCATAAGAGTATTTGTCAACGTGACGTTTTGGTCCTTGATTGGACCCTCATCAGGACATATGCAGCATAGGTTCAGTAAATTAACCATACATCCTTCCTCTCCAGAGGTGATGTCTACACTGCCTCACCGGGCCAGCTTAAATACCTACTACCCGGAAGTGACCACACTATCGGGTCTCCACTCAATTCATACCAAATATCTTACCACGTCATTTTTATATGATAAATATGCTTACAATACATAATAGTACTAAGTCATAAGGATGCTGGAATAAGAGAAAAATGATTAAACCTTACACATTGCCGCTGTAGCAGCCAGACGCCGGGATACGGCAGTCGGAAGTGGACTTGCGTTCCACTGCCCGCCGGCGGAAGTGATCAGATGCTTTTCAACTGTCTAGCAGATGGAGCGTCTGTTAGATTATTTTGCTATCATGTGACCATATTACGTGATCACATGTGTCCAAAGTCCTGCTTCCCACATAGATCACGTGGTACGGATCTGTATTAAGGCTAATGTGCGTTCCAGCTGTCTAGCAGACGGAGCGCCTATTGGGTTCTCTTACTATCATGTGACCATACTACATGATCACATGTTGTATTCACAATTAAATATAGACATCCACTTATAACACTACTGGAGCAGAAAAAGTATCTAAACCAGCCCAGGAGTCATTACACATTTGATTCTACACATCAATTAACATTAATGTACAATAATAAAGTGATAAAGTGACTTAATGTTTAAACATAATATTCCATGTGATATATGCAAGATATGTGACAATCTTTTTATGAAAAAGGTTTTTATATATAATTAATTTTTTTTAATATATATATATATACTTCAATAGAGGCTCATCAACGTTTAATGCACATTGACGTATAACTCCACAAAGCTTAAGAGTGTTTCAAAAAAAGTTTTAATTTTTATAGAAAGTTAGTTTTTAAATATTTTATAAAAAATCATTAAAAGTAGTTGTAAACTCGTCTGTAAATATTACAAACTTCTTATTTCATGAAATATTGATGAATAATTATCTGTCATTAAACAATCAAAATCATGACTTTAAAGAAGGAGCAATAAATCATATAAGAATACCTATATGAGTACATATAAAAAAAAATAATGAAAAACATAGAATAGCCCTGAGACACCGACCATCTCAAAAAAACAAGACAAAAATTGTGTGAAAATTCATCAAGAGAAAAATTCAAACGATATATATCGAGAAAATTTCACAGGTGGTGTTCACAATGAGATCAGGATGGGGAAGCCTGCCCATCATCGGGACAGCTCTGATCTCATTGTGGACACCCTCTGTGAAATTTTCATGCTGAGATATCTCCAATTTACTTTGGGCTAGATCCACAAATGCATAAAGAGTGGTCAGAGAATCACCTTTCAAGGTTCTCTTACACCTATTAGGGTGCTAGTCCATTGGTGACGGGTTTAAACCTTATTCTAAGGGTAATGCACTAGGAGGCGCCTTTCTTATGCTTTATTACAGATTTACTATTTGAGGGACTTTGAGATGTAAACTCGTTTGAAGAAAAGGCAGCCACCCCAGATAGGAAGGGGGAGTGCAAAAACCTGGACACTGTTGTTACTAAATTCTCTTAACCCACTATAGGGATTAGCGCTATGACCACCACTTCTTTCGTGATATATATATAGATACAATATCCCAAGGTTACCCTCCGGAATGATGAGCGGCACTCACTGGTCTTTGTAAATTACTTTAAGTAGTGAAAAAACAGTTGTCACATATAGTCAATATATATATATATATATATATACTTTTGAGAACTATATTTAACATTTAAGGAATTCTGAGTCTGTTGTCTGTTCCTGCATCCAAGATCTACTACTTGTTTACTGCCAGGGGATGCAAATTTGAATTACATGAAGGTCTATGAAATTTCACTAGGTCTTTTTGAGTGGAAATTTGGAGTGGTTTCTGGCCATCTGTGTCATCCACTTTGTCTAGTCATAGAGTTGCAGTTACACTGGAGGATATGCTGAGTCAGACATTCTGTGCCTGCCATAGGCAATAAATGACCAATAGAAAAGTAAATGGTCCATCAATAGTACATCTTAGTTCACACAGCAGCAGAATTCCACCACATCTAGTAGGTGCCTCAATAGAATTCCCATCAGCAACAACATTACCATAAAAAAACAGTAGCAGTTGTCCCAAAAGACACAGCCACTATTGCCACTACATCAGGGTCTGAATGACCCCCTCTGGTATACTTTAATATACTCTAGTATAAAGTTATTGTAGCTCTGGTGGATGCTTAACTTTGACTATGGTCACACTAACACAGCATTCTAAAAGTCCAAAAAAAGAATTTAATAAAAAAATGACTATCTTAATTAAAATATTTTGAGATTACAAAACAAATTAAGAATACTTTAAAATGAGTGTTCAAAAAAATAATTAAGATGATTAATGTTAGGTGTTAATAATATTAATAAATAACAGTTAAAATATATTTGTTGATAATGGATGGAACTGACAGTTAAGTCACTTGAAATGCATTACACAACATTTCTAATAAATACATGTTTATTTTTTTATTGATTGATTGATATTGTGACATTTCGAAAACAATGTATTAAATTCAAATGCAAATGTCAAACATAAACAAATACTGTATATCTTTTGATAAATATCCTGCTATTAAACAGCATGGTTCACAGAGAAGACAATATCTTCATTCAATTCTGGGCACTGTTTTCTTTTCAAAATATAGGGGATAAGATCTATGTTTTAAGTTTAAATGTCATTGTAATATCACATGTTCCTCCTATTTGCTTTTCATTTTATTATCCAGCTTACCCTGTGCCTATTTTGCTGAAGCAAACACTGACCCGAACTTGTGGTATTCATGCCAAATATGCAGACTCTGTTTTTGCTACATTTTGGAATTTGACTTAGAACATGTGTCAAGCATTTGCTTTTACTCAGTGAGCCAGAATGCCGCAATCCAAGCACATTTTTTTGTTTGGTATGCAAAGAAACAATTCCCTTTTTAATTAGTTGTGACTGCTTTGAAAACTCACAATTAAAGTGGATAATTTTATTTTTACTGAGACTTTTAGATTATGAGAATTACTGTATACATTTGTTTGTTCATTTTTTAAACAAGATTAAACTTCTGTTTTGATAACTTTATTTTTCTGTCTTTTAAAGACAATATAATATTCATTACTTATACCAAAATACTACTTAAGTGTTTATATAATTTAAAATGCTATACACACTAGATGACTTTTTAACAGATATTGTTTATTATGGCCCTTCTTTAAAAAAAAATATATTTTGTGTGTGTATGCTCAATATCGTTAATGATGCACACCCCTGTGAATTGTTAATGACCCGATAAGGCATGCAGCAGTCAGAGAATGGGTGGGGTCACTGATGATATAAAAAAAAAAATACTAAAATAGTCTTTATAACCATATGCACTCAATGATATCACAACAATTTTGAATAAAAGATACAAGATAAAAAACAACTAATACATACAAATATACCATATGTCCCCTTTGGTGATGTGTTGTCCATTTTCTTACTAATTTTCTCAATTTTGATGGTGAGAAATCCTTTAAGAAACTTGAATGAGAAAAATGCAATGTTTAGATGTGTCATATTAAAAAGAAATTAGTTTATAAGTGATTCGGAAGTGAATTAGAGCTACGAGAACATAGAAAGCAAACATGAAAAGTCATAAGTGTATAAAGGTGTCTTCTTTTATCCTCTTTCGAATATGTGCAAGCAAAGTAAAAGGTTTTGTACCCCACCTCACACAGTATATATCAGCATGAAACATAAAACAGTATCCTTAGCTTCAAAACAACTGGAATCCACTCAAAGGATTGCATACCACACTCACAGTATTAGGGGCATGTATATATAGGTATCTTTCACCGTAATCCTTCCTATCCAAAAGATGGTTCTCTCCTGTGAATTTGTATAGATAAGAACAAGATAAAAAATGGTGTGGTGTTGGGATTTGACAGTCGGGATTCCGAGGGTCATTAGAAGGATGTTGGAATCCCAACTGCCGGTACTTCAACATTGGTGCTCTTGTCTCTCTGTGGGCTTGGTAAAGCGCTGATGTGCTCACCACACTGCTGTGTTTACCACAGGTTCTATTTTCACTCTATGGTGTTTATGAGGGGTCTTACTACCTCAAACTTAACATTTCCAAAACGGAATAAATTATATTCCCACCAGCCAAGAGCAGTTATCATCCTCTGAACTGTCCTTTCTTCCCCACATTCAGTCTGTCTCAAAATCATGTTACATGCATCTAAAAAACATATCAAAGATAAAACAATATATAACGCTAATTCATCCTCTCATTATCTCTCACATTGATTATTGCAATAGTCTCTTCGTTGGCCTTCCCGAGAACAGACTCTTGCCATTACA
Organism: Crinia signifera; assembly: GCF_055691185.1. Classification (NCBI taxonomy): domain Eukaryota; kingdom Metazoa; phylum Chordata; class Amphibia; order Anura; family Myobatrachidae; genus Crinia; species Crinia signifera. The sequence goes on from NC_139219.1 coordinate 137,600,758, forward strand.
ATCTATTTTGAATGCTGCAGCAAGGCTTATCTCCCTAGCCAGATGTTCATCGTCTGCTGATCCACTCTGCTAGTTACCCCATTGGTTGCCCATATTCAACTGTATTCAATACAAAATACTACTCACATATAAAGCTATTAACATAACCAACATCTCCTCACTCACTCTCAAAATATTTCCCAACTCGCTCTCTCCGCTCTACACAAGATCTGCTTCTCTCTTCTGCACAGATTAGTAGCTCCCATTCACTGGTACAGGACTTTCATAGGGCTACACCCACCCTATGGAATGCCCTCCCATGCACAATTAGACTCTCATCAAGACTCCAAACTTTCAAACATTCCCTGAAAACTCACCTCTTCAGGAAAGCCTATCAAATTTAGGCACCACCCACATAACCCTCGGAGGCTTGTATTACTGTATATAGCTTCCCTTCTGGACTTGCAACTTGGTGGGACTGCTATGCCTGTCCTTGTGTTTCCCTCCTATTTCCCTATAGATTGTAAGATTGCAGCAGGGCCCTCCAACCTCTATGTCTGTCTGTTTTACTCAGTTTGTTCTTTCAGTGTTGTCGTCAGTTGTAAAGCGCAATGGAATCTGCTGCGCTATATAAGAAATTGTAAATAAATAAGTAAATGAGGGAGAATTTCTACAGTAAGTCAGGATTCTGACTGTTGGGCTTTTAACCATGGGGATTCCGACATCAGTTTACTGTTTTTACTGATAAAAAAATGGGTATACAGTATGTCTAAAATATAATTTTAATGCATACTTAGACAGCCCATAGTACAAGTCCACACATAGTTAAAAAAAAAAACATTCTCAACATAAATGCTCTGTCATACAGAAACAGGATTCTCTGGTGAGTGCACTGGGAGAAACTCTTGCTCTCCCCCACCCCAAATCCATTTGCTCCCTCCCTCCCTCCATCTCCTCCTCCCCTCTTCTCTTTTCTCCCCTCTTCTCTTCTCCCTACACTCCCCTCTCCTATTTACCCCCTCCCTCCCCTCTCCTCTTTTTCCCACACCATTCTCTCATCTCTCTTTTCCTCCTCCCTTCCCTCCCCTTCCTCCTCCTCTTTTCCCCACCTCCCCCCTCCCCTCACACTCTCTTCTCTTCCCCAATCCCACACTCCCTGTGATCCCTTCACAACCCCTCTGTCTTAATATCTCTCTACCCCTAATCGTCTTTCTTTTTCCACTTGCTCACCATTACATTTTCACTAACCTCTCAACTGTCTTATCTAATCTCATCCCATCTCCCCACCCCCACTATTTTCCCTGCTGTCTCTCCTCTTTGTCTCTCTCTTTCCCTGCTCTATATCTCCCCACCCACCCCTCTATCTTATTTCTTTCCCCTGCTATTTCTTCCTCCTGTTCCCTCTATTTCTCTTAAAACTTTATCACTCTCCTACTGTTTCACCTGTCTTTATCTCTCTATCTGCATTCGTCTCTCTCATTCTCCTATCTCTCTCTCCTCCCATCTCTTTTACTATGCATCCCCTCTCTTAATCCTCTTTGTCAATCTGTCTGAAAGATTCACTGTCTTTCTCTTTCCCCCGTCTCTCTCCACCTGGTGCTGGTTCTCTATTGGTCTCTCCTGGACCCTCCCTATCTCCCTTTGTCTCTCCCTGACACTCTCATTCTCTTGCTCCCCTTTTTTTCTCTCCTTCCCTCCCTGACATTCTCTTTCTCTCACTCCTGCTCATATCCCTCCTTTTCTATCATTCCCTTCATTTCCATTAAGCTCTCACTCTCCCTGACTACCCCTCTATCACCCACATCACCCCTCTTTCTCTATCCTCCCCATTTTCTCTCTTTTTCCTGACAAACCCTCTTTCTCTTTCACTCCCCTGGGGGCTTTCAACACTTTGGCCCTTATTCTGATCGGTGCGACCGGATCCGAATACGCGGCCAGCACCGTGCGTCCTAAACCCCGCCTTCCATATGGATCGCCAACTCCGTCCGTACGCGGTAATAAGCTGTCCGAACGGACCGCACATGTATTTCTCAGGAATACACCTCCTCCATCTCAGGGAACCTCCCCCATCATTTGATGGTCGCAGACCATCGAATGCAGGACCGAGTGGCCAGGCAGCTCCCGCAACCTGAGACCACATGGGCATTTCTCCGTGCAAAATCAGGGATCTGGGCGGGCAGCTGACATCCGGCAATGTCATATGTCCGCCCCCTACACGTGCGTCACGGCCGCATTACCATACGTACGCCCAGCGTTTGCATGGGAACGCCCATGAAACGCGGGGTGTAAACATATGGTAATGAGCCCAAACAGCCCTTCACACCCCTCTCCACCCCCTGTTCGTAGTGTACACATTTCATGCGGAATGTGGCCGTGCGTCCGGCTCGCACATGCGCAGAGACGCCTCTGCACATGTGCAGACACAAAACATCGGCGTCACGAACGCACGCGGATATTACCGCACCAACCAGAATAAGGGCCTTTGTTTTGTGGCCCACAAAGTTCTAGTTATGCCCATGCCTCCACTTATCAGTAGCTTCTATAACACTATCAGTTCTTGGGTTCATACAGCAACTGTAGCCCTCTTCCAGGTGAATGACCTGTGCAGTGCACTTTGTCGAAAGAGCCTTGACATAAAGTTCATGTAAACCTGACTGACGGTTACTTTAAGAACCCTGTAAACATCATGGGCAGAGGCCCTGAAGTCTCAGCACCCAGGGCTAGGATGAGCCGCAGACACATGCTCATTGATGGAGGGGCTCTTTGCAAAAAGGACATGCTGGAGAACAGAATGGGTTGGATGGACCATAATTGCTTTAATAAAGTTTTAAAAATAAAAATATATAAGAGAAGGAACAAAATAATGAAATAAAGAATTAAAGCTAAAAGACAACAAAAGAGACAAAACAAAAGCAATGTAGATTAAAAGAACAGAATGAAAGATGCAAAGAAAATACAATTGAAAAGAAGAGAACATGATTACCAGAAACTCCTTATAAAGTGAAAACTCACCAATTGCAAATCTCCACCTTTATCATCATATAATCCAGGGGACACCCCTATAAACCTCTTTACTAAAAATCATAACCCTCATTTTGTCATTGTTTTATGATCCACTCTAGACATACAAAATACCTTTTACTGTATGTACATTTCTATATATCTTAATGAATCTAGAAAAAAATGTGTTCTAAAGATCTGCTGCAGTTCTACTGAGCCAACAAATTGTTTAAAGTTTGCTCACTCCTGGATTTCACTGCAAACATAATACCAAGTTTTGAAAAGGATTTTATTCCCTCAAACGTAATACACACTTAAAAAAACTAATGTTTATTAGTCATATGCTTTCCATAACACTTACAGGCTAGCTTTACTGCTATGTATGTTTTATACTCAACAGATGAAAACTGTTACTGTAAAACTGAAATATGTAAGACTTGCTATGTGACATTTTATGCAATTTTAAATTTTAAGAATGCATGTCAAATAAATATCTGATAACATAATTCACTTAAGAATTCTCTGTATATTTTCCATGTTAAAGGATTTTATGTAGTTTCACTTTAGCAATTCTGTCTGACAGTTATGAATGCCATTGTTTGCATATGTGGAAATAAATTAATATAATCACTGAGGGGGGATTTTGACAGAATTCTTCAATAAATGTTAAGAAAATTGAAAAAAAAACAAAAAACATATACAGTAGATGTGCAATACATGTAATTACATGGCTGGGAAACATAGCTTGGCTCATTTGTCATCCTTTATTTCATTTGATAAACCTTATAATGGCTTTGTTGAACAGCAGACATCGTTAAACAGTAGAAATGCGAACATCTGTACTGAAAATAAACCTTTTTAGTCATATTTTCTTATTCCACTTGCTTTGGAAATTATGGCCTAGATTTACCAAATGCCAATAAAATATTTCCTGTGAGAAAATCTTTCTAATCCCCTAGTATTTAAATATCTCACTGCTTCATTGACTTCATAGAACAACACAGTACTGTATATTACTTCCTCGCTGCCCTTCTGCCACATTCAATTACATATTTTTATTTATAGAAAATTGTTAAGCGTCTCAAATACATGAGAGTATTTCACTGACTAAATAGGACTCTTTTCCTTTTCTAACATACAGTATTATGATCATTTGGTCTAGTTTTTATTACATGATTACACACACAAATGTTAATATTGCTATTCACTTATTGCATATCCATAAAGCTTCATGATATGTGGTATTTGAGTCTTGCAGAGTGAATCATATAAATGTATAAGTGTGTTTAACATGCATTTGATGTATAGGTTATTTTGTTTATAGTTTCTTTATTTTAATCAGTCGATTATATAAATATATTTTCATTAGTGCAAATAAATAAGGAACATTAGCAATGATGAAGTAGAGTATAGCAATCAAACTTGGGGGACCATAAATACAAAATAACAAGGACCTCAACATAAAACTAGTTTTAATAACCATGTTTTAAATGATTAATAATGTTTAAATGTAGGGTGAGATGGGGAAGGTAGGAGCATGTGTAGAGGTGGTGTCACATAGGGGGTTATTTTGGTTCACTCTTTCTGACAAATTCCTTCTTAGATGGACAAAACCATGTGCACTGCAGGTGGGCTAGATGTTACTTGTGCAGAGAGAATTAGATTTGGGTGGAGTTTTACTTCAAAGTAAGATCTGTATTGTAATGTAAAAATATAGCAGCCAGTATTTACCCTGCACAGAAACAAAATAACTCACCCAACTCTAAAGCTGTGTACACACGAGGCGATAGGGGCTAAAATCGCTGGAAATATGGTCGCTGGCGACCATATTGCCAGCGATTGGAGTGCGCACCAGCGATAAATCGTCGGGTGCGCGCTCCCGTTTTTAGCCCCCTTATGATCGAGCAAGCGACCAGCTGATTACCTCTGCTGCTCCCCCGGCAGAGGTTCTCTTTCATCAGCATGTGCAACAATAATTTATTGATTGCTAAAAATGTGCAGTACAAGCTTTTGCAGATGTCTGCACGTCTTGGGTGGGCGGTGTGCGGGGGGGGGGGGGAAACAAAGTCTCGGATTGCAGAGGGTTGCGGGGAGCTGGCGTCCCAGTCACCCGCAGGGTAGCTGTATAGTCTGTGGATCAGATGGTGCACGTGTGGTCCCTCGGCGTGATGTTGTCTCTGATGAACTACCGTGTGTTGGATCCCGAGGTGACCCACGGAGCTGCAGCCAGCGTGTGACTGCTACCGAGTTAGTGTAGTGTACTCGCGTGAGGACGCTACCCGGAGCAGTACCCGCCAGCCGGCTCTTGTGCGCTCTACTTGGGTGAGGAGACTTCAGAGGTGCAGGGGGTCAGCATGGAGTAATGTGCAGCGATGCTCCATGGCACTGCTGCAGATCAGACGTGAGGTCCGCGTTCTCGCGGCGTTTGTGGCTGTCATTGAGGGAAAGGAGACGGAGGTATGGGAGACGGAGGTATGCGAGCTGGGTGTGGGCTGTGATGCCCAACGCGTTTCGGCCCTCAGGCCTTTTTCAAAGATGCAGGTGGAGTGAATATGTGATGGCTTAAGTAGGGAGGAGTGATGTCACTCCTCTCTCAGTCTGTTTGTTGATTGGCTGTATCTGACTCCTCATTAGTGTAGGTGTCAGCAGCCAGTCAAGTGGGATCAGCTGGTTACGGCTGACCAAGTAAATGCAACTGGATTCCAGTTAGTGTGTTAGTGTGCCAATGAGATGGTGGAATGTTATCTAGTCAGAAGATAAGAGATAACAAGCCATCATCTCATTGGCACACTAACAGTTAACTCCTGGAATCCAGTTGCATTTACTTGGTCAGCCGTAACCAGCTGATGCCACTTGACTGGCAGCTGACACCTACACTAATGAGGAGTCAGATAAAGCCAATCAACACACCTGAACAAACAACTCCACCTGCATCCTTGAAAAAGTCCTGAGGGCCGAAACGCGTTGGCCATCACAGCCCACACCCAGCTCGCATACCTCCATCTCCCATACCTTCGTCTCCTTTCCCTCAGTGACAGCCACAAACGCCACCATACACACGTCTCTACGGGCCACGTCCTCTCGCGAGAACGCAGACCTGGAAGTCACGTCTGATCTGCAGCGGCGCAGTGGAGCATCGCTGCACATTATTCCGTCCTGACCCGCGTCACCTCTGAAGTCTCCTCACTCGAGTAGCGTGCACGAGAGCCGGATGGTGGGTACTGCTCCGGGTAGCATCCTCACGTGAGTACGCTAACTCGGTAGCAGTCACACGCTGGTTGCAGCTCCGTGGGTCACCTCAGGATCCAACACATGGCAGTTCATCAGAGACAACATCACACCGAGGGACCGCACGTGCACCATCTGATCCACAGACTATACAGGTACCCTGTGGGTAACTGGGACGCCAGCTCCCCACAACCCTCTGCAATCTGAGACTTTGTTTTGCTTCCCCCCCGCCCACCCAAGACGTGTAGACATCTGCAAAAGCTTGTACTGCACATTTTTAGTAATCAATAAATTATTGTTGCACATGCTACAGCCTCATAGTTATCTTTACTAAGGTGAGTGCTAAGCCAAATATCTATTGCTTGTATAACCACTGTGAGCTTGGACAGCTCAGGCACAGCAGACCCTTAAATCATAGACATGAGTGAGCGCAGGTTATCTAAATCCAACTTACATCCCTTTCATCAGCGACCATCTCTGGTCGCTGATGAAAAAGGAGAAACTGAGCAATATATTGCTCAGCAATATATTGCTAGCAATATATTGCAGAACAATATATCTCCCCCCGTGTGTACGGGGCTTTATTCTCTCTGTACATTTTACATCTGCCCCCCTGCAGTGCACATGGTTTTGTCCATCTAAGAAGGATTTTGTCAGAAAGAGTGAACTAGAATAAGGCCCATAGAGCAGCATTGATTCCTGCTTGTATGTTGGAACATAACATTTGTCAAGGGAGTTCCAGGCAGCCAGCTGCTGACTTGAGACTGCATGGTTAAAAGTGGCCAGATCATGGCCACAAATAACAATGTCCTCTCTCATTGCTGTTCACAGGTGCACTGGAACTGTTCAGTTACTTGCAGTTGTGCTCTCTCATTCTTCTTATACACTCTGAAGGTAATGTCATCAGTTCCTCCCTATTTAAGCAGGAACTGCCCAGCAATCTGTGCTTGATCATTCAAAGTCTACCCTGTGTTCTGATCCAGAAGTTCCTGTGTCATGTGTTGCTGATCACAATTTGTGGTTTCTGACTACTCTATTGTATGAAACATTGCCTGTAACTTAGTTTTTATCTAAAGGTGCATACACACTGTACAATTTTTTGACCAATTTCGTTGAAAGACATTACCCTTGAACCCAGTGTCCTGGACGAAAGATGTGGACAAAAGATATTGACGACAGATGAAAGACGAAGGATCTAGCTCCAGTTTATAGGCTCTTTTTGAAAGATATCCAAATTGAGCTGCATACACAGTTGACGAACAACCTTGATGAACAACTGACGGGTATGTACATCATCATTCATCATTTGTCACAAACGCAGTGAAAGATATTTTGAAAAATTTCGTTCAAAATGGGCGAAATTAATAAAATTGGTCAAAAAAGTTCATCAAAATATTGTACAGTGTGTATGCACCTTAACACACTGCACTGACCTTGGTGATGACCATTTACTTCATTAGTTCTTGTGGAACAAAATAAGGGGTATTAGGGGTTGGATGCTACCTCTGCAGTAAATCACCACTATATAAACAGCACTGCAAAAACAGAAATAAACAAGAAAAAAAAAATATATATATAGATATATATATATATCTATATATATATATATATATATATATATATACAGACAAGCCTGCGGCACTCGACACTCAAATAAACGACAGGAGACTGGGCTCTGGTCTAGCAACGTTTCAATCAACAGATTGTCATCAGGATATATATCCTGATGACAATCTGTTGATTGAAACGTTGCTAGACCAGAGCCCAGTCTCCTGTCGTTTATTCGAGTGTCAAATTCCGCAGTCTTGTCTGTATTTGTCCCTGTGGGGTTCAGCGGGCACCGCACCAAGCTGCCAGAATTGTGAGAGTGCTGAGTATCCACTGCATATATATATATATATATATATATATATATTCATCAATGTCTTGCGCTGATGTAAACACTTGTAATATTCTTTTGAAAGATGAACAGAGAAGTCCTAAACAGTAGTTTGCAGGAATCTATGACCTGCAAACTTTCTTTGTTCTAGGGAATAGGATTGCCACCTAGCAACAGCTGGTGGGTTGTAGTGCAAGCCTCCCGACGATCGCTGGAGAAGGAGAAGTGAAAAGAAATTTCACTTACCTTCTCCACAGCCGGGGGAGCGGGCACGAAGTACACTGCTCTGGGGCTACTGCGCATGCGCGCATATCAATAGGGCGCATGCAAATGAGCTCTGTGACGCGCTCACGCTGGTCATGTGAGCGCACAGAGTCTAGCAGCTACCAGCCCGCCCCCTGCTCAGATTTTACAGAAGCTTACGGATGGCAATCCTTAGAACATGAAATAGAATATAACATCACATAGTACTTGTACCCAATCAGAGACAAGAGACTGAATGATGCTGAATAAACGTGTTTAATAACTGCTGCTCGACAACACGAGCGCAAAGAATTATCTAGCCCATAGGGTAACTGGGCAACCAACGGAAATACTATAAGGTACGACGATCAGTCATGGAACTTCAAGCGGTGCTTCAACGAAGCCAAACGGATTTCTTGGATTCATTTCTGTTGCTTAGCTGGCTGCGCCTGCTGTTTGCTCTGATTCTTTGGAGCGCCTGTAACCAAAGGAGAAAGGAAACAGTTAGCATCGCAGCAAGAGAAACCACCAGACCTAGCAAGGCAACGGGCGGGTAGGGTGGGTCGCTGTTGCTAGGTGGCAATCCTATTCCCTAGAACAAAGAAAGTTTGCAGGTCATAGATTCCTGCAAACTACTGTTTGTTCGTCGGGAGGCTTGCCACCTAGCAACAGCTGGTGGGTAGACTACCACATACCTGGTGGTTGCTCTAAGGAACTCCACCTTTTGGTGATCAGATGGTCTCCAATAGTGCCTTACAAAGGTACGCGTGGAGGACCATCTAGCCGCCTGCATAATACACTGTAATGGCAACCCCTTGGCTGCCGCAGAGGTAACTGCTGCTCCGCGGAGGGAGTGCCCTTTGAATTGTGAAGTGTCTATACCCGCATCCCGCATGACCGACACAATCCAACCCCGGATTGTTCCCGGTCTGGCTGGGCGAAAGGGTTTACGACACGTAATGAACAGTTGGGAAAGTTCACCTCTTATCGGTGCTGTCAGGGCTAAATATGCCGACAAACAATCTACCAGACAAAGAGCGGGATCAGACTGATCTCTAACTAGGTCAAACTCTACTAAGGGCCTGAGGATAGAACTTGTCTTTGTGTGCCCTTTGAGGATGATGTGAAAGCCCGCTGGGGTTGCGGTCATCCATGGGTCGGAGATGTCTATTAATGATAATTCGGCATCTCTTGCCGCGAAAGCTAAAGCCATCAGGGAAGCTAGTTTCCTCGATAGGCTAAGGGCTTCGGATGTAGAGGGAATGGTGGATAAGTGATTGAGAAAAGGTTCAATGTCCCAGGTGGTTGAGTAACGTGGTCGTGATGGTCTAGATAGGAAGATACCCTTGAGTAAGCGTAAGTATAATCTATTCTCTGAAAACCCTGGGATTAGAAGGGTGAGCGCGGAACCGTACGAACGTATGGTGGCCGAAGCTGAGCCTGTATCATATTTATGCGATAGGAAATCAATTGCTGAATTCACTGGTGCTGAGGGACGAGCATTGGGTCTGGTGTTTTGCCAGGAAATAAACTCTTTTATTATGGCGCTGTATCTAGCTTTGGTTCTGGGTCTCAGTGAAGCATTGATTAGTGCGGTTGATGATGCTGAGAGATCTGAGTGTGCTAACAACCTAGCAATGTCGCCATCCACATGCATTGTGGCAGTTTCTGTAGTAAGTCCTGGGTACCCTGAAAACATTCTCCCGAGATCTCTAAGGGGATCTTGGGGCCCTTCCGTAGTTGGCTGATTAGGGGAAACCAAATTCTGGATGGCCAGATCGGGTATACCAGTATTATCTGGGGTACCCTGTCCGACTTGATCTTGTGTAGTACCCTCAACAGCAAGGCTGGCGGTGGGAAGGCGTATGGGAGGACTAGGTCCGTCCAGGGGAATGACATGGCATCTGTCTGGAATGCCGCCTGGGACCATATCCTGGACACAAAAGTCGGAACCTGATTGTTGTATGGTGTCGCAAATAGGTCTATTCCTGGCTGCCCAAAGGCTGTCACGATCTTGCGAAAGATCTCTGGCCTTAGAGTTGCTCTGTCTAGTGTGAGACGAGTTCTGGAGAGGGAGTCTGCCAACTCGTTTAACTCTCCGGGAACATATATTGCGGATAACTGGATGGATCTCTGAAGCGCCCACTCCCAGATGTCTATTGCCTCCTGGCAGAGAGGCAAGGACCTTGTGCCGCCCATCTTGTTTATATAAGATACTGCGGTCTTGTTGTCCAGACGGACTTGAATGGGAATATGATGAGCCTGCGGAGGAACTAGGGCCGCTAAGGCTAGTCTGGCTGCTCTTAGCTCCAGGAGGTTGATATGGGCCTGTGAGTCCTGCCTGGACCACCTGCCCCTCACGGCCTTGTCGCGAGTAAAGGCTCCCCAGCCCGTGAGTGACGCGTCTGAGGTTATGATGATAACCGGTGTAGGGTCCTGCAAGGGTCTGGGGGGAGGAATGGGTAGCGCTGTCCACCTCTGTATTTCTTCGCGAACTACCGGTGTGAGCCTGATCCTGTGTGACCAGGTAAGGCCTATCCTGATAAGGAATCCTAGACGGTTCTGAGAGTGTCTGCAAATAAGGGGTGCATGTAGGAACCCGGGGTCTAGAGCTCTCATTTTGCCTATGATCTTTGCGAGGTCTCTCAGGCTGAGCCAACGCTTTATAATGTGGGAGACAAAGGCTTGGATGTCTGTCCATTTCTCTGCCGGCACTGCGATAGAGAAAGAATGGGAATCTATTACGAATCCCAGGAATGTAATTGATTGGCAAGGTGTTAAAACTGACTTGGGGTAATTTATTGAGAAGCCTAGGCCGAGCAGGAGTGATATTATTGTGTCTCTCTGGGAGAGTAGTGTCTCCCGCTCTGAGTGTACGACTAGGAGGTCGTCCAAATAAATTATGCATCGGACTTGTTTCTGGCGAAGGTGTGTTACCACCGCCTTCATGAGTCGCGTGAAGGTGTAAGGGGCATTGGACAAACCAAAAACCATGACGGTCCATTGGTAAAGGGTGCCGTTCCAGAGGAACCTCAGGAATCTTCTGTGATTGGGATGTACGTGTACAGTGTGAAAGGCCTCCTTGAGGTCTATTTTTATGCAATAGTCGTTCTGTGTCAAAAGGAAGGGTACCTCTGTTAGACCCTCCATTCTGAACGAACGATGTCTTATGTACTGGTTCAGAGACTTGACGTTCAGAACCGGTCTGTAGGAGCCGTCCTGTTTCCTTACGGGAAAGAGGTGACTTGTCCAACCTGTTTTGGACGTGTCCGCCAATTCTATCATTCCCTGAGACAAGGCTGTGACTAAAACCGTGTCTAAGAGAGGACTGGCGTTTGTAGTGCATGGGATTCTCTGGCGAGGAAATCTCAGCAGCGGAAGGGACAAACCCTGTTTTATAATTTTTAACAACCACCTGTCTGTTGTAATTTCTCTCCACTGGTGTATGGCCTGTGAGAGGCCAAGGTGCGGCTGTGCTTAAGGTACACTCACCGTTTCCTCTGTCTCTCCTGGGGAAGGAGGATGAAGGAGCCGCACTTCTGGAATTCCGGGACCTGGAGTAGCCTCCTCTGTGGCCTCGGTTGGAGCCTCTATAGTCTCGGTAGTCTCGGGTCGCACTGCTGGTCGTGGCAGAACGACCCTCCTGACGAAAGGGCCGTTTGGCAGACTGGTGGCTTTTTAGATCCGCAAACGACTTGCGTGCCTTATACCGGATCTTGACTTCATCTATGAAGTCAGGGCCGAATAGATCGGAGTCAGTCAGGTTAGGGACCTCCGCTGGTTTGGGTGCTAAGTCGGCTAGCCCTGCTCTGGACAGCCAACGGGACCTGCGGGTGTTGGATATGAACTCAAAGGTCTGCCCAACCATAAGGGTGGCTCTGCTTATTGCCTTCAGGAGTGCTGCCTTTGATGCCACTAGCGAATCTAAGGAGCTGCTCGCGGTGCCCTCTTTCTCCGCCTTGTTCAGTACGAACAGCAGGGGGCCCGCAGCGTCGGAAACCTTCAATTGGATTTTCCTGAGCAGCTTATCGATTGAGTCACTCTGGGTCTTATCACCAATAAGTGAAGATAATGCTGGGTCAATATCAGGGGCGAACAGGGCGGGGATATCTGGGATCCCTGTATGGTTACGCAGAACCATCTCATCCTCTTTAACGAGGGATGTCCTGAAGGCTAACTGTGCAAAGTTATGGACTTCGGACTTTTCCTGTAAGGCCCAGTGGGAGGAATACATTTTATTTGGAGGTGAGACTCCTGCTAGTGCCACCCTGGCCATCTGCAGGTCGCTATATTCGCCTCTCTTAGAGGACGCAGAGGTTCTAGTCACCTCCTCAGACTCCCAGTCTACTGAGGCCTGGCTGCGTACATCTTGTAAGTCAGTTGGACTTAAGGGGCGATGCTTACTTGCCCCCTTACGTAAGCCCTGAGACCTCTTATACTTCTCTGAGGCTCGGGGAGTATGCCCGTGGGCAGGAGACTGCGGTTTATTGCGTACCGCTGAGGTATTCCTACTTCGGGCAATACCTGGGAATGAGACGATTAGTCCTGAACAGGCGTCTCTCTTGGAGCTTTTGCTCACATGTCTCCTCTTACTTGTGCTTTTCCTCCCCTGTAGCGATGCTGAGCTGGAGGGGGAGTCACTATCCTGAGGTGTACTGTCTGCCTCAGAGCTGTCCCTGGTGTCTGCAGACCTGACAGGGTTAAACAGCTTTATTCTCTTAAAAATGATGTCCTCAGATGAGGAAGTGTCACTAGGCAGCCTCTTTCTGTGTTTGAGGCTCCTAGCGCTGGCTGAAGGGGACACAGGGAGGGTGTCTGTAGCAGAGACAGACACAGTGTCCTCCATGTTCAGCGCTGAGGTAAAATCTGAGCAGGGGGCGGGCTGGTAGCTGCAAGACTCTGTGCGCTCACGTGACCAGCGTGAGCGCATCACAGAGCTCATTTGCATGCGCCCTATTGATATGCGCGCATGCGCAGTAGCCCCAGAGCAGTGTACTTCGTGCGCGCGCCTACACGCTCCGGCGGCATCAGCCCGCTCCCCCGGCTGTGGAGAAGGTAAGTGAAATTTTTTCTTTTCACTTCTCCTTCTCCAGAGATCGTCGGGAGGCTTGCACTACAACCCACCAGCTGTTGCTAGGTGGCAAGCCTCCCGACGAACAAATGAGTGTCTGTATCCTCATATCACTTTCTTATATGTGGAGGTCACAGTACATGTAAACAAAAAACACGGTGTCGGATATATAACACCTATAGCACCTTGAGAAAAACATCCGTTCTGATGTCAAAACATGTTGGAGGAGCTTTAAGGAAATCCATTTTGCCAGGACTCAGGGAGGATTACAGGATGTCTAATGAATGCTGGGTTTCATCAAGTCATCTACTACTGTGATACCTACACCCTCTGTCTGTTACGAGGATAACCTTAATTTTTATTTGTGTTTGAGTGCTGTGTCATATTAAAATTATTTTCTAACAATTCTGCACCATGGGAAGTTTTTTCCTTGCTTTTACATATACCTTATCGAAATGATAAAGAAACCTTGATGCGTTTACCACAATTTCCGAGTAAGCTGGAGTGTGAGCATCATCTCTTTCATGTATGCATTTTCATGATATAAGGGTGGTCCTCTTGTTACACACTAAAAGATACCTTTGTAGGTTTCAGCATGCTTAATTTTACACAACCCACATGTAAGCATCATTTCTTTTTTTCCACACTAAGAGTGCCAAGGATATTGAGAGAGACATCTGTCTCCTTCTATTCTGCCACTCTTTTGGGTGTGGGTTGTAACCAAGAGACATTTTGTTATATATCTGATCTGTTTTTGGTTTACATGTACTGTGGACTCCACGTATGAGAAAGTGTAAGAGGATACAGACACTCCATTAGGACTTCTCCATTCATCTTTCAAAATAATATTACAAGTGTTTACATCAGCACAAGACATCAATAACTATATAAATATTTTCTTCTTGTTCGTTAATTCTTGTCTGCACCTTTTCCTAGACATATCAGACACACAGTATACCAACCTTGCTGCTGACAACAATTTTGGAAGGTACAATTCTACATTTTACATCTGCCCCCCTGCAGTGCACATGGTTTTGTCCATCTAAGAAGGATTTTGTCAGAAAGAGTGAACTAGAATAAGGCCCATAGAGCAGCATTGATTCCTGCTTGTATGTTGGAACATAACATTTGTCAAGGGAGTTCCAGGCAGCCAGCTGCTGACTTGAGACTGCATGGTTAAAAGTGGCCAGATCATGGCCACAAATAACAATGTCCTCTCTCATTGCTGTTCACAGGTGCACTGGAACTGTTCAGTTACTTGCAGTTGTGCTCTCTCATTCTTCTTATACACTCTGAAGGTAATGTCATCAGTTCCTCCCTATTTAAGCAGGAACTGCCCAGCAATCTGTGCTTGATCATTCAAAGTCTACCCTGTGTTCTGATCCAGAAGTTCCTGTGTCATGTGTTGCTGATCACAATTTGTGGTTTCTGACTACTCTATTGTATGAAACATTGCCTGTAACTTAGTTTTTATCTAAAGGTGTATACACACTTTACAATTTTTTGACCAATTTCGTTGAATGACATTACCCTTGAACCCAGTGTCCTGGACGAAAGATGTGGACAAAAGATATTAACGACAGATGAAAGACGAAGGATCTAGCTCCAGTTTATAGGCTCTTTTTGAAAGATATCCAAATTGAGCTGCATGCACAGTTGACGAACAACCTTGATGAACAACTGACGGGTATGTACATCATCATTCATCATTTGTCACAAACGCAGTGAAAGATATTTTGAAAAATTTCGTTCAAAATGGGCAAAATTAATAAAATTGGTCAAAAAAGTTCATCAAAATATTGTACAGTGTGTATGCACCTTAACACACTGCACTGACCTTGGTGATGACCATTTACTTCATTAGTTCTTGTGGAACAAAATAAGGGGTATTAGGGGTTGGATGCTACCTCTGCAGTAAATCACCACTATATAAACAGCACTGCAAAAACAGAAATAAACAAGAAAAAAAATATATATATATATAGATATATATATATCTATATATATATATATACAGACAAGCCTGCGGCACTCGACACTCAAATAAACGACAGGAGACTGGGCTCTGGTCTAGCAACGTTTCAATCAACAGATTGTCATCAGGATATATATCCTGATGACAATCTGTTGATTGAAACGTTGCTAGACCAGAGCCCAGTCTCCTGTCGTTTATTCGAGTGTCAAATTCCGCAGTCTTGTCTGTATTTGTCCCTGTGGGGTTCAGCGGGCACCGCACCAAGCTGCCAGAATTGTGAGAGTGCTGAGTATCCACTGCATATATATATATATATATTCATCAATGTCTTGCGCTGATGTAAACACTTGTAATATTCTTTTGAAAGATGAACAGAGAAGTCCTAAATGAGTGTCTGTATCCTCATATCACTTTCTTATATGTGGAGGTCACAGTACATGTAAACAAAAAACACGGTGTCAGATATATAACACCTATAGCACCTTGAGAAAAACATCCGTTCTGATGTCAAAACATGTTGGAGGAGCTTTAAGGAAATCCATTTTGCCAGGACTCAGGGAGGATTACAGGATGTCTAATGAATGCTGGGTTTCATCAAGTCATCTACTACTGTGATACCTACACCCTCTGTCTGGTACGAGGATAACCTTAATTTTTATTTGTGTTTGAGTGCTGTGTCATATTAAAATTATTTTCTAACAATTCTGCACCATGGGAAGTTTTTTCCTTGCTTTTACATATACCTTATCGAAATGATAAAGAAACCTTGATGCGTTTACCACAATTTCCGAGTAAGCTGGAGTGTGAGCATCATCTCTTTCATGTATGCATTTTCATGATATAAGGGTGGTCCTCTTGTTACACACTAAAAGATACCTTTGTAGGTTTCAGCATGCTTAATTTTACATAACCCACATGTAAGCATCATTTCTTTTTTTCCACACTAAGAGTGCCAAGGATATTGAGAGAGACATCTGTCTCCTTCTATTCTGCCACTCTTTTGGGTGTGGGTTGTAACCAAGAGACATTTTGTTATATATCTGATCTGTTTTTGGTTTACATGTACTGTAGACTCCACGTATGAGAAAGTGTAAGAGGATACAGACACTCCATTAGGACTTCTCCAATCATATTTCAAAATAATATTACAAGTGTTTACATCAGCACAAGACATCAATAACTATATCAATATTTTCTTCTTGTTCATTAATTCTTGTCTGCACCTTTTCCTAGACATATCCGACACACAGTATACCAACCTTGCTGTTGACAACAATTTTGGAAGGTACAATTCTTTACCTTCACTTATTCCCTCCAGAAGTCAAGCCATAAAAAGGATTCTTCTGCATCTAACACACAAAGGGGTTTATTCTAGTTCATTCTTTCTGACAAAATCCTTCTTAGATGGACAAAACCTTGTGCACTGCAGGGGGGGCAGATGTAACATGTGCAGAGAGAATTAGATTTGGGTGAGTTATTTTGTTTCTGTGCAGGGAAAATACTGACTGCTTTATTTTACACTGCAATATAGATCTCACTTTGAAGAAAAACCCCACCCAAATCTAATTCTCTCTGCACAAGTTACATCTGCCCCACCCGCAGTGCACATGGTTTTGTCCATCTAAGAAGGATTTTGTCAGAAAGAATGAACTAGAATAACCCCCAAAGTTTGGAGGCAGCAGTGATTCCAATCTGCAGTTGCAATCAATCATTTTGTAGAATAAATACATGGTGATTAAGCAGCTAATCCACCCATTCTTTTGTAGCAAGCAAAAAATACTCTGCTTGTGCCTGTTTTTCACCTGCAGCACCAGATTACTTGCCATAAACATTTGATGGAGTTCATTTACAGTATAAATTTACCCAGTGCCATCTGTTTTTTTTTTTGTGTGCACTGTGCACATACTATGCAGATTCCCAGAAAGTTGGATTGATCTTGAATGGACCAGCCATTATTTGAAAAAACTAAATCCAATGTTGGACTTTTTACTCTGTTCCTGCAAGCTCTTGGATGAACTTTTGATAACCCTCATCGATCAACCTCATCTGAGAAGCCCCTAGCCAATTAGCGACAGTGGTCTACTCAGTCTAGAACTATTCAATCAAATTTCATATATGGATTTGGGACATGGAACAAATTGCGGCAATTCCCTTAATGTCTAAAACAATAAGAGATTATATTAAAGATTTATTTATTTAGTTAATAAATAAAATAAATATTAAAGATGAACTGGTCCATATGGATGCCTCCACAAGGTTTGGGGAAGTATCATTGAATAGCACTATAGTGAGATTAAGTCATGCCAGTCTAGAAACAAATCAATATCAAGCTAGGAAGGTTTACATATGGAGATGAAGAATGCTACCATTTGAAATAAATGTATTGGCTGGTGACATGTTTTTATGTTGGAGAAACCATTTCACCCTTAGAATTTGGTTTCTCCAAAATAATATCTAAGAATATCTTAGGTCTATATTTTTAGATAAAGTGTTGTTTTTTTTTTATGCTAAGCTATTTTTGTATAATTTTCACTGCAACTTAACCAGAGGAGGTCCATTTACATTGTGGCATAGAGTTGGGGAAAGTGTTCTTGAAAGAGAGTTTGCAATGGGATGAAAAATAAACTATCTGATATTAAATGTTTTTGCTTTATCATTTATAGATAAAACTAGTTTTGAGGGAGTTAGCATCTTAAAGGGGAACATGAAGCAGCACGGCATATGAAATGGAATAGTTGATCTTGTAAAGCAAAAAATAGTAATTATATGTTTGCATTGTTTTGTATAATTTGGACAGAGAGATCTTTGGCTTGCAAATAATGAATTCTTGTGTTCCCCATCTACACCCACGGGTTACTGGAGATGCGTATGATTTGTGACATCAGAGGTTATATCACCAGGACAAAATCAGGGGAAAAAAAGGTATCTAATTCTAGAACCATTACAAATATGTACCATAACAAAGAGGCACCATTGATTCACACACACTGATTACTATGAAATCATATGATAGCTGATTTTGCAATTTTGTATAGTTATAATTAGTTGATGGGTTCAAGCTGATTTGTATCTTGTGGCTTATTTTTAGAAAAGTAAGAAAAGGAAAACAAAAAACTAAATTAAACCCATGTGAAATATGAGATTATACAATTACCTCAAGTTTAGGAAAGAAAATTGAGATACATGTCTATCATATCAGACAATTGAAAAAAATACAAGCTACACAAATAAACAAGTAGGCATCTCAGTTTATCAAAAAATGCATAATGCAAACAGAAGTTAATATTGTTGACAGCATCAGGTTAGACAAAGCTTCCAAAACTGTAGGTCTCAAATAGATCAGGTGCGGCAAGAGTAGAGTCCACCCTTTTGGACCAAATACAGTCAAATTTAGACATTGCATTTCAAATAGTGTAAAAAAAATAATTTGTTGGAAACAAATGCAGTGACAAAGAAGCAATAAAGGCGCTATTTTGATGTTGAAATATGGCTACTGTAGCTTGAAAAGTGAAAAAATACACAGAGTTGAGAAAACACTCAATGGCGAAGGTATTGAAACATAATTTATATATTATGCCTCAAAAAACAAACTGTAATGCTTATAGTATGTTTTAATAAAACCATGAAAGGGATAACAGGAATATGGAATTTAATACCACTGATTATGAATGCTTGTCGTAGCATTAGAGCTAAGCAGCATTGTGGCTATCATCCAAAAATATGTTACTATATTTAGAGAAGTACTTGACATGCAGACTCGTAATCTGTCTGATATTTGAATAGTGTACTTTTAAATTAGTAAGAAATATTAGCAGCATGCATAAAAGTTAATTCTACATGTTCGTGGGCACCATCCATAAAGTATGAAATGTCTTATTGCCATAACATTTGAAGTCCTTCTAAACAAGCCATGAATCTTATAAATGAATGAATCTCCTGATATTTGCAGTATGATGTTACACACTTGGCCGATAGTTCTATTTTAGCATATTGCATCCAAAAAGTGTTTAATAATCTTTCAACCAAATCAATTAAAATATCTGGTACGGGTATGAAAATTCTTTATAATGATAATTGCTCATTCTTTTTATAGTATACTTTGTTTAAAATGGACATCTGAAAGTACAATTTACATTTTTTTTAAAGACCATATTGTTATAAATGTATGCATATTATTAGTAGTGTAGCTTTCATAACCAAGTCATATTCTTAAAAAGGGATATTATATAAACAATAACCTCTGTAACAGTTCTCACTGGCAAACTTATTTGGAACAATTATACACCTAAAACTTGACTTATTCCTGCTGTTCTATAACCCTAATTTGTTTTAAAGAAAAGTAATTTTTTGGTACTTTGTAATTCAAACCTTTACCTGCCCTGTCTAGTCAAGGTTGTTATCTCTGATGTTATATTAATACCATTCTTTTTTTAGTGCTAAAAGGAATTTGAAATGGTATATGACTGTACATTATCTGCCATGAAATTCAACATTTCTGAATTAAATAACATATTTGGAAATGTGAACTGGAATATATTTCTGTTACTGCCATTTTTGAAAAGTATATTATCTACTAGTCTTTTGAAACAAAAACAGTGGCTGTGTTTGAGGGCAAATACAAATAAACATTTAAAATAATAATGATCACCAGCAATAGCAAATTGAATGAGAATGCACAAGTGGTTCACAAATTGTGTGCCTGTGGTGCTGTTACACTCTTGCAGGCGTACGATTGGTTGGTTGTCCAGGACCAAATTAAATCATTTACGGTTAAAGTAATAGGCAAAGCCAGTGCTAGTATCTGCTATTTATAAAATGTGACGATCAGAAGCACAACTGTTCACCCCCAACTTTCATAACTTAGCCTAAGGTTGATAGGTAGGAACAATTTACTTAATTGAATATTTTTTCCCAAATTAAATAATAAAAAACTTTTATCCTAAGGATGCCATGACAAAAAGTTGATACTCTACGATCTTTTGATTCAAGAAATAATTTATTTTATTCTTTTGAAGATAATATCTGAAGTTGCACCTGAAAAAGAGGTTTATTAAACCTTCTTAAAACATAAATAATGAATGCATTTTTTATAAGCAAATTAAACACAGTAGCTAAAAACAGAAGTTTAAATATTTGTTATGTACTGTATGCCCTATGTTGTTTTTCAGTTTCACTTAGGGGTAAGTCAGTACCTGCACTTTTTTCTGGTTTGAGCTAATTGTCAATCCTTATAACTAGTCCCATCAACTGGAAGAATTTAATGTATTTATTTTAGAAAATTACTAAAACTAGCAATTATCCAAAGCTTGGAAGCTATTATAAATGCTGTATCAACTAAAATAGTTTAGTGATTACTGACACCCCTTTTTCATAGAACAAACTACTGTGTGTACTAACTAATTATTGCTTCTTCTATGGATGCAAACCTGTAGGCATCTTGTATACAGCTGGCTGATTGTGTGTTACAGGTTGAGTATCCCTTATCCAAAATGCTCAGAACCAGGAAAATTTTGGATTACGGATTTTTCCGTATTTCAGAATATTTTAATATTTCAATGATGTATTTTGAAGTATCTTGCATTTATGCTGTATAAACACATCAACCACATGAAATACACACAAATATATTGCATTTGTTCAAAAAACAAGGTTTCAAAACATGAAACAAAATACATTTAGTATCTCAGGTACTGAATTTGAATGCCAAGCAATCATTTTCTTGCATATATATAGTGCCAATTACATATCATGTCCTCAGTAGTGCCAGTTACAGATGTCCCCAGTAAGTTTTTAGGCAAAAAAAAATGTTTTCACTTTCTAGAAAGTATGGTTTTCGGAATAATTCGGATAACGGATATTCGGATAAGGGATACTCAACCTGTATTACAAAGAATTATCCAGCTAGACATTGACAATGACACATTAATGTATTGCAAACCCTGTATTAATGCATGTACTACATGTATTTGAAGGTTTTTTTATATATAAATATGACCAGATGCTTTACTAAAAAAGAACTAGATAGCCTATACCCAAAGATGCTAGAGATTTCAATTAGTCTTTATTGGCTGACAATTGTTCTTCAGTGAGTCTAACCAGACTTCCTGAAGCCCCTTCTACAAGGTCCCTGCTGCAATCTGAGCCTGCGGGGAAGGCTCAGATTGCAGAAGCCAGAAATTGGTAGCATGGCTATGAAATGAACTGGAAATAATATATTGTTCTTAGATATTGTTTCTAATTTATTATGAAAACCATTGACTAGAAGATATTGTAGAACCATATTGACTTTTGTAAGAGTAAAAAATCAGAAAATAAAATATACTGAAAATATTCCTGTATATCGTAACAAAATGAAAAAGATCAGAAAATATTTTGAAGACAAACTCTTGAAAACTGACAGTCCCATTACACAAGTTAATAGGCAAAACAAGGTATGTTTACTGTACATATGGAGCCGCTCTCATTGGATGGGGACCTGGCTCCACTACCACCATGCTACAGGTCTGCCGTCTGCCAGCTTTTCTGATTTGGCAAGCTGGCAGACTGAACGAGAGAGGCTCTGTCTGTACATACCAAGTATTTAAAATCATTTCCCACTGATCACTTTCTTTTTTCTGGGTTAAATAATACATTCCCCATAAATATTGATTAATGAATACTGAATCTCAGAGAGGAAGACAAAAAGTTTAGACATGAAATAAAAACAGTTCTCAGTTAATTCTCTACAAAAGAGATATTTCTACATACCGAAGATGAAGCATGTACCATTAAGAGGAGAAATTTGGGTACTTGTGAGTTATCCGGGCTGCCGATTTTGTCCTTAAGTTAAGGACACCCGACCGACGCGATGCCCGCGATTTAGCCCCAAATCGGGGGCATCGCGTCGGTCGTGGCCGTTATAAGGGGCCGCGACGCGATGCTCACGATTTCCCATTGACAGTAATGTTAAAAGACACGATGGACCCGATTTCCCATAGACAGTAATGTTAAAAGACGCGATGGACCCGATTTCCCATAGACAGCAATGTTAAAATAAAATGACAATATGAAATTGTCCAATATGTTTTAAAAAAAAATGTTTCATGGCCCCCCACCACCGTTAACGCCACCCCGCTATTGACGCCAACCCGAAGCGTGGCGAGCGCAGCGAGCCCGCGAGGGGCGGCGGTACGCGTCCTCCGACCTTTTCATGCCCTACTATCCACTAGGGCGTGGAGTGAGAATAGAATAGTGTGGCGAGCGCAGCGAGCCACCGAGCCCGAAGCGTGGCGAGCGCAGCGAGCCCCGCGAGGGGACGCGGACACCTGTGAAGCCCACAAGGGCACGCGGATACCTGTGAAGGTGTCCACGTCCCCTCGCGGGGCTCGCTGCGCTCGCCACGCTTCGGGCTCGGTGGCTCGCTGCGCTCGCCACACTATTCTATTCTCACTCCACGCCCTAGTGGATAGTAGGGCATGAAAAGGTCGGAGGACGCGTACCGCCGCCCCTCGCGGGCTCACTGCGCTCGCCACGCTTCGGGTTGGCGTCAATAGCGGGGTGGCGTTAACGGTGGTGGGGGGCCATGAAACATTTTTTTTTAAAACATATTGGACAATTTCATATTGTCATTTTATTTTAACATTGCTGTCTATGGGAAATCGGGTCCATCGCGTCTTTTAACATTACTGTCTATGGGAAATCGGGTCGGAAATCGGGTCCATCGTGTCTTTTAACATTACTGTCTATGGGAAATCGTGGGCATCGCGTCGCGGCTCCTTATAACGGCCACGACCGACGCGATGCCCACGATTTCGGGCGCGATAAAAAAATCGGCAGCCCGGATAACTCACAAGTACCGAAATTTGAGTGAAAACCTTTTTTAAAGTACAGTATACTGCATATAATTGGATTTATAGAAATTATGCAACTCAAACCTAGGACATAATAGTGATTTCAGTATGATGTTCAGAATATACTTTATAGTACAGTACTTGAAATAATGATTAATAACAAACAAGCAACTTTCCTTAAATACAATAGTGACAGTAAAATTGGGTACAAGTGTTTACAGGCAAAGCAAGGGTATCATCAAAGCAAACAAGGGTATCATCAAAAAATAATTCATCCTAAATGCCAGTCCGTGACAGAATTATGCTTCAGAAGCCATAGCAGGCCCAGAGGCATGGGAATTAAAGTCTTTCAAAGTCACAAAAATAATAATGTGTTCAATGAGATTGCATTCAATATTTTTCCGCTTCTCTAGAGTACAGGAAGATGCACAAAAGACATATTGCTTCATCATGAGAAATTCATCATTACAGTAAAACAAATAAAAATGTTATTCTTTGGAGAACAGTAATCTCCTAATGTGACCTTTCTAACTCCCACTTGGCATTGACATTGGCATTGGTAGACTTCTATGTATGGGTTGACAAAATGAGACTTAGTTCACAACATAAACATTGGCTAACTATTCCACTGTGTTCTTCTGTGTTTATGTTACTATATAGAGATATAAAATTGATTATTTAAAAATAAAAACTTTGAGTCAATCCTTCTCTTGGTAATGTCTGAAATCAATTTGCACATTATAGCACAAGATGTTTAAATCATCAAGTGTAGTCATCAACTATACAAAAAAGACAAACATTGGGCGCATTATATAATCTATAGGTTTTGCATCTGTATGCAATACCTTTTAATTATTTAAAAAAATTAATACTGATTAATTAATGATTGACTGGACGATCAAATCAACATTTGTTTCGGGCAGCTCCCAGTGGCAAACTGGATATTTGCTATTTTGACTATAAAGAATGAAAAAAGTTGTATATAATTATGTGCGAAATTATAATCACACATACAGTATATTCCTTTTTAAGAGAGAGTGCCACACAGCTGTATCAATTTAATTAAATTTATTATGTATTAATATATTTAATATTTATAAAAAATAGAGCATATAACAAAGATATATCATGTATAATGAAACAATAGTAGCTGGAAACCACACTCCAATATATTCACAATCAACTTTCCCGGATTTAGGGAAGAAAGTGTCCTGTGCTGTATTAAATGAACAGAAATGGTATTTTTTGCGGCACCTATTAGTTGGACTTAATATAAGTATCCGCAGCTGTTTTAAGATCCTTTATGTTAATGGCAATTATATATCCACTTTATGTATGTTTCTTTGTTGGCTTTATTTAGATAGAATAAAAATAAGGGCTAGGGAGAATGTCCTATTTTTTTGGAAAATGTCCAAAATGTCCAAGGTATGGACGACTCTAGCTCACCTGTGCGGCTGCCCCCGCTTGATGTTGTGCTGCTAGATGTTGTTTGCAGCCGTCCGTCTCTTTTTCCAAATATCCGCCGTACTAGTGGACTCACCGGGAGGATCACGGTGAGAGCTTGATGGTAGCCTCAATGTAGTTTTCTTGAAAAGAACAAAAGTCAGCCGGGATGTGCCTTAGAACCACAAGGGCAATAATACCAAGGAGTGTCAAAAGTTTCCAGATCAACTGTAGATCTGGAGATACAAGTACAGTCTGTCATTGATGCATTATTCTGCCATAATGTCCTGTCTGAATTTTGTTGACTATGACCATATCCCTTGTGAGAAAATGAAATAGTGTATATACAATATTAAACTCTTAACTGTATACAGTAGTACAAAAAAAACAAAAACAAAAGAGAGGTGCAGAAAAGTTCTCATGATGTGTTACATGGATACATTTAGTTTCTTAACAATCTTTACTTAAGTATATTATACAGGTATAATAGTTCACAATAATGTAGCAATATCAGTTAAAATAATTGTAACATTTCTCTTGATTTAGCCACAGGGTTTATCATGTGGGAAAAAAATTCAGGTTTAATAACTGAGGCTGCTCAATGATTCTGCCTTTTCCTGTGAAGTATACCCTGTGGGTCATTTGCAACCAACAACACATACTGTACATGTACTGTATATCCTTTGTTAAATGCTGGAATATTTAGGCAGGGGCAGATTGGGAATAAAAAGTGGGTATGGAATATTTTGTAGAAGTGGCCCAACATGGATAGCACCAGAGATATAACATGCTGTGTAGACAGCATCACTGGATGGTAGAGTTTCTGTTCTGCAGAGATGGAATATCAGAATGAATGGGGACAGTGTAATGAGTATGTCATGCTTTCCTGGGCCACATAACAGCAAACAAAACAGCCCTCAGAGGTATGTCAGAGCATGAGGAATCTTTTCTGTGAGTTCTATGGTCAATCTGTCACTAGGTATCCCTGCTTGTTAAACTACAGAGGCTGAATTTAATGCAGATATCTCCTCACAGCTATTTAAACTGTAAGAGAAAAATCTGGATTACACAGGGGATGCATGACTTAATTGAATTGGTGTGATCTATCAGTTAGCTGTGAGTTTAACCCTGCTGCTAACTGGTTATGCCTTTATGTGTTTATCTATCTGTTGAATTGTATATACTCGCATAGCTTAAGGGGTGTACACACGGAGCAAATTTTTGCTATTTTCTAAGCAATCTGACTAGATTGCTTAGAAAGTAAGCTCAGATCTCTCCGTGTGTATGCTCCGAGAGATTAAATATCTCTTGCTAACTAAGTCAGTGCGTGCAGTCACAATCTAGTCAGATTGCTTAGCAAATGACTGCAAATCTCTCTGTGTGTACAGAATGAGAGATACTGATCACAATCTCCCATTCTGAACCATTACCCTGACTTTTTTTGCTTAAGCAAAATTGCTTAGAAAAATCGCTTAGCAAAATCACTTAGCACAAATCTCTGCATGTGTATGTGCTCCCCATGGGAGATCTTGACACCAGCAAAATTGCTTAGCAAAATAGCTTAGCAAAATTGCTTAGCACAGATCTCTACGTGTGTATGCCCCTTTACAAAGATTTATTATCCTATAAAATGGCAGTAGCGTGGAAAGGTTTTGGCATATGTGATTATGTGTTGTGATAATATTTTGTCATAATTCAGCATTAAAGAGATGCCTCCTTGTTTAATTCTGGTACTAAAGCTAGGGCTAATAGCTGAGTTAGCATCTGAGGTTTAGTTAGAATGACACATTAGCACAACAGCCTCTACTGTAATACAGCCTGTTGCTTAGGCTCCAGGGAGAGCTTAATAGAAAATCACATGTTTTTACTGGCATTTGCCTAAACATATGCTCATCAGTCTCTTCTAGCTCCTAAATGTGTACAGCACTATAAAATGTGTATTTTATAGTGGAAGTAAGTAACATGCATTTCTCAAGGTATGACTACAATTAAGGGTCCACTGGAGGTACAGATGAGTTATTATGAAGATAAAGGGATTGCTATATAGTGACTATTCTATAGATATACTGTACTGTACTGTATGTCCATTTTGTATATAGTACATTATAATTTAAATGACTAGATATCACAAAGCAGACAAAATAATTATTATTAAATAAATTCTCAGTTACCAAACCTCATTAACAAATGTAACTTTTCATCTTCTTCCACAGTAAAAAATATTTTTTTTTTTCATAATAATAATAATAATAATAATAATAATTATTATTATTATTATTATTATTATTATTATTATTATTATTATTATATATCTTTATTTTGTGTCTACTTTGGTTCAAACACTAATATCTTCTGTTCAAAGTACACCCATATAGCCTCAGGTTTTAAATTATTATAAAAGTTTATTAAAACAACTGACCTCTCTTGTCATTTTTCTTAAAAAAATATTTTCAGAAGTATTTACAGTACATCCATTATAATAACAGTCTTAAAATATTAATTGCCACCCTTTTGGGTTGGTGCTCTTTATATTGATGTAAATTTGTAGTTGAAATATCCAATGTGTTTTGTCTCTCTAATGAGACTTCATGAGGGGTTCCTTTACATCATAGTATATTGGAATCTAGTTTATCAACCAAGCAGTCGTGTAGAACACAGTAAACATGATATTTTCAGTAACACCTTAAGATGTCATAAGCAATATTATATCAAAACAGTATGGCATAAAAAATGGAGTGTCCCCTACTGTTGTTAACCTTGGATAGGGTAAGCTGCAGATTTACGCCTGAGAGTAAGAATTTCATATCTCTGCTTGTGTTTTTATTGTTTTTGAGGACTACTTGGCTTGTGTTTCTGTAATTGCTATTTTTCAAAGTGTCTCTTTGTTTTGAAAAACCTGCTCCATTATAGCAGTTTAGCAGTGAATACATTGAAAAATATATGCAAATGCTTAAATGCAGATGGAGCATGCTCCATCTTTGCAGGGGATGGTGATTCCATCGCCAGGGGGCGCGCGTGCACAAGACACCCGTGCGCCCCGTGGAGACTGAGCTCCCTGCCGCCATCCAACGCTTTCCCTGAAGCAGAGACGGGCAGGGTCTCGCTGCCCAGCCGGTGAGAGACTGGGACGTGCATGCGCATGAGACGCACACGCGTCCCAGTCTGATGGAGGCCCTCTCCGTCAGCTCTCACCAGGGTGGACAGTCTGGATAAAGCTAGGCAAAGAAGAGAGGGGCTCCATCTGTAAATTGAATGAGATATAATGTCTTTTTTGTTTTATTATTATTATTATTATTATTATTATTATTAATATTAATAATGATAATAATAATAATAATAAAAAATATGACAAAAAAGTATTATTCTTATTATTATTAATAATAAAAGTTATATTATTATTACTTTAGTAATAAAATAATACCTACATTAAAACAGGTTAGACCATTTTTACATCTGTTTCTATTTCTGCAACAAGCCTTTTACTAAATAGTTTTAACATTTAAATCATAGTTTTCGATAGATTACAAATGTATTCTGACTTGATCCTTAATCAATAATGTTGCTGAACTGTTTTAACCTTTACATTTAAATACTCAATGTCATAAATGTAGGCATGCATGAAAATTAATAAAGTCTGAGATACAAACAGAGCTCGATGCTGGAGGGTCACAGTTTTAAAATGACAGTGCATATTCAATGAAATGTTCATTTCTTCACCTATCCATTTCTCATGTGGCAGTTAGTCCTGTCTTTACAAAATGTCTAGTTAAAGAAAGATAAATAAGTACCGTAAAGGCCCCCATACACTATGCGATTTTGGGCCGATTTAATCCGATTTCGGCCCTTTGGGCCGATAAATCGGGTGAAATCAGCCCAAAATCGCATGTGCTTGACATCTGACCGGATCACGGCGTCGGACCTGCAGAACATAAGATATATCGGAATCTGAGCCATCATTGGCGCTTTTTAGCACCCACGATGTTCAGATCCGATATATCTTTATATACAGCCCCCCTGTCTTACTAGCAGCACCCCCCCCCCCCCGCGCATTTACGGCTCCCGGCGGAGGTAGTGCAGGCAGGGACCGCAGGTGTCGCAGAGCAGAGAGGTGGTAGAATAGGAAGAAATTCTATTCAAAAGACCGGGCGGCCGCTGATTGGCTGAGCTCTCAGCCAATCAGCGGCCGCCCAGTCTTTTGAATAAAATTTCTTTCTATTCTCCCGCCGCGCCGACAGTCTCTGCTCTGCGACGCCTGCGGTCCCCGCCTGCACTACCTCAGCAGGGAGCCGTCAATGCGGGGGGGGGGGGCACTGCTAGTAAGACAGGGGGCACTGCGGGGGACACAGAGTTGGCAGTAACAGAGCCGGGCAGGAAAAGCTGTCAGCACTGGCAAAAAAAAGCCCATACAATGAATGAAAGAGCGCTCAGCCAATCACAGGCTGCCCATTCATTGTATGGGCTTTTTTTTCCAGCACTGACAGCTCCTGCCTCCCCCTGCCCGGCTCTGTCACTGTCCCCCGCAGCATCACCTGCACGCTGCCTTAGCAGCGCCCCCCACCAGCAGCCCTGTTCTGCAGCCCCCCCCCCTGCTACCCGGGTTTACATGTGATAAATCGAGACGATTTATCACATGTAAAAAATGGCACATCAAGTGCCAATCTTATCAAGCTCCCCCGGGGAGCTGCCGGGGAAGCTCAGGGGGAAGTCGGGGGCGACTTGTCCTCAGGACAAGTCGCCCTAGTATATGGGTGCCTTAAGTCTCCTTTTTATGTCTTATCATTGTGCAACACAGATTTTGTGGTGTACTCACTCTGATGAATGAGAGACAGCTCAGACATTTAATCTAGTGAATAGCATAAAGCTATCTCATTTTGATTTCATGCAATTTTAAACATCCTAGAATATAGTAGGATATCTTTCATTATGGCAATGGGCTGTAAATATCATTTTTTATGCAGTGGTGAATTTCAATGTTACCATATAACAACCAATACCAATATATGTTTTTTTTTATATTAATGTATAAGTATGTTATAATCCAGAAATATTAGGATGAGTTAAATTGTACTTGGTCATCTCTCATACTATGCCCATGTTCTTCATTTTACTTTTCTATACACAGATTGCTTTTTACCTCCTATTCTCTTGTGTTTGGATGTTTCCCCAAAGATGTCTGTCTGACTCTAGTTTATTACAATATAGTGTACTGTATCATTCAGCAATCCTAATTTTCCAGTTATAATGTTTGTGTCGGGATTTCGGCGTTCGGGATTCCAGCGTCGGGATTTTGAATGCCGGGATTTAAACTGCACCCCCCCAGTAATGCTGTTACAGATGTCCCCAGTAGGTTTTTAGCAAGAATTGTTGTTTCTCACTTTCTGGAATGTATGGTTTTCTGAATAATTTGGATAACGGATATTGTATAAGGTATACTAAACCTGTAATAATAATAATAATAATAATAATAATAATAATAATAATAATTTGATTTAAATAGCACTTCTCTCTCATAGGACAGAGACAGAGACTGACTCATCGCACACAAAAACAATGGTGTTAGATTTTAGGAAGGCTGATTTTGTAGTAATGGGAAACTCTGTAAGGGATTCTTTGGCATAGTGAAGGAACTTGGAAGGAGTGCAGGAGAAGTGGGAAAAATTAAAAAGTGCAATACTAAAAGCAACAGAACTTTGTGTCAAAAGAGTTAGGAAAAACACAAGGAAAAGGAAGCCATTGTGGTTTGCGAAAGAAGTAGCAAGTATTGTGAAAAAAATAAATTGGCCTTTAAGAAATTTAAGCAGACACAGAATAATGAGGACAAAGTGGTGTGTCTTTATAGACAGAAGGAGGCTAAGAAGGTAATCAGATGTGCAAAAGCACAGGCTGATGAGAAAATGGCCGAGTCAGTGGGTAAAGGGGGGGGGGGACGACGACTTTTTTTTAGGTATATAAGTGAAAGGAGAAAAACAAAAAGTGGAATAATAAGACTACAGACAGATAGTGGAAGTCTTCTTGAGGGGGACAATGTAATAGCAGATCATATTAATAATTATTTCTGCTCAGTATTCACTGCTGAAAGAGAGGGGAAGGGGC
Organism: Crinia signifera; assembly: GCF_055691185.1. NCBI lineage: Eukaryota > Metazoa > Chordata > Amphibia > Anura > Myobatrachidae > Crinia > Crinia signifera. Next base: position 137,631,498 of record NC_139219.1, read on the forward strand.
CACAGTTAAGTTTCAAGTATAGTCAGAAAACTGAGGGAGAAATAAGTACATTTACAGAGGAGAAAGTCCTCACAGAACTCTCAAAACTGAAAGTGGATAAATCAATGGGGCCATCCAATGATACTAAAAGTGCTTAAAGGGGAGCTGGTAAAACCAATAACAGAATTATTCAACCAGTCAATAGCTAATGGATTAATCCCAGAGGACTGGAAAACAGCAAATGTAGTCCCACTGCACAAAAGTGGAAGCAAGGAAGATGTAAGTAACTATCGACCAGTGAGCCTTACATGAGTTGTAGGTAAACTGCAAAGTTTACACTGTAGGAGGAAAGCCAGAAACAAGTCACATAAGGGAAAACTGACATATATGTAGTAATATGGTATACCCTGTAAAAATAGATCCATGTGTAGTACATCCTACCCACAGAGGAACAATAAAAAGCAAGCATCTGGGACACAAGGCATAGTTTGCTGCTGGCAGGGTGTGCACAACAGTGAAGGTACAGGATCCAGGCATAGCATTCAATGGGGCATGTTAAAACCAACAACAGGAGATGGTGTAATTACTGTAGATACAATAATTACAACAAAAAAACATCTTAGGCAATGCAGCTTTTATCAAAGTTGATGGTGGGAAGAGTCCAAGTAAGATAGGGAGCCTGGAGCCATGAATAACCCTAATATACTGGTATTTAGTAGATTACTCATTTGCCTGCAGAAGGAAGAAATGTATGCAGCTGTGGAAATAAGGCCCCTCAAGATGATGGATCCAACAAAGATGAATAGCAGGCAGCTAGCAGCAGTGCAGGAACAGTGTCCAGCAGCCTTGGAGCAAGAAAATGGCCAAGGAGAAGAGTGGGGCACAAATATTGTCATTATCTTTCCCAGGCTTACGTACAATTACAGCAGATCTGGTGCTGGGAGGGCAGTGTGCATGCAGCATTATGGCACTTGCAGCATGCAATCCTGTCACAATACTTTCCCTCCTTGGATTCCTCCTCACCCTGTGGTTGGGGCTCTCTGTGAGCAATCTGGTGGGGGAGTGTGCATATTGGCTGTCCAGGAGCATATACCAGGAGGAGGAAGTGGGCTGAGGAAGTAATCAGGTGAAAAGCTCCCAATGTCAATGTGGGATGAGGAGATGAGTCCATGCTATAGTCAGCAAGCATCTCTGGGTGGTAGGTGGACACCCCTGGGTAACCGGTGGGCATCTTCAGGCAGTTGTGGGGTGGTTTCGCTGGGATGTAGCAGGTGAACATGAATTTGGGGAAAATGTTATCATGTGTATCCCCAGCCCCTCCAGAAGCAATGCTATAATTAAATTCCACAGTTGCTGAAAAGCTACAATACTTTGCAAAAGGATTAATAGGCAGGCCCTTTAACGAGTCTCTCATTTTTATTAATTTGCATAGCACCCTTGGACTTCCATTGAAGCTATCCACTTGGCCTCAGGGTACCACAACAGTCACCCTGCTATCCAGATGCGTTTGCTGTGGGTCAGCAGTTGTGCTTTCATCCAGGCTCTGTGCCACTGGGAATAGTGCCGCTTGCATATCTCTCCCTATTATTATTATTATTATTATTATTATTATTATCCTTTATTTATATGGCACCACAAGGGTCCCACAGCATCCAGTTACAGAGTACACATAATCAAACAGGAAAAAAAATGGTAACTTACAGTTGAAGACAATACAGGACAAATACAGGGTAAATGATTATAGGTATATCAGCCGATTGCTGCAACATAAGTATCCAGGTGGCAGCAAACAGCATGCTTTGGTGCAGTCGAAGACTGCTGAAGCAAGAAAGGATAAGCACATGAGGTAAGGTCCCTGCTCATGAGAGCTTACATTCTTAAGAGGAGGGGTAGACAGACAGGGGTGACACAGGAGGGGTAAACAGGGTGAGAAACAGAAGGTTAGGAGGACAGTTTGCTGGGTTTGGTGAAGAAGCAGGTGTTAAGAGCCCATTTGAAGTTCTGTATAGAGGTGGAAAGTCTGAGGGGGAGAGGTAGAGAATTCCAGAGTAAGCGAGCAGCACGTGAAAAATCTTGGAGGTAGGAGTGGGAGGAGGTGGCAGGAGAGCCGACGGGTGTTTGCCAAGCGAAGGGGATGAGTAGGAGTGTAAAGGGATATAAGGTCAGAGATGTAAATGGGAGAGGAGTGGGTGAGGGCTTTGTAAATGAGTGTGAGAAGTTTTAATTGAATTCTGAAAGAGAAGGGATGCAAGTGAATGGCTTGTAGAAGAGAGGAGGTGAAGGTAGTGAGTTTGGTGAGGCAGGCATTTGTCAGGGATACCAGTTAGGATGAGATTGCAGTAGTTGAGCCTGGATATGATCAGTGAGTGGATAATAGTGTTAGTGACATCCTGAGTGAGAAAATGTCTAATTCTGGAAATATTTTTGATATGGCAAGTGGCAGGTTTGTGAAAGGAACTGAATATGTGGTTTAAACGAGAGAGAGAAGTCAAGGATTTCTCCTAGGCAGCATACCTGGGAGCTAGAGGTGATAGTAGTGCCATCAATAGATAATGAGATTGTGGAATGTGAGGTTGTGCGGAAGGGTGGGAAGATGATTATCTCAGTCTTTGACACGTTAACTTTAAGAAAGCTCTGGGACATCCAGGAAGAGATAGCAGAGAGACAGTTGGAGATATGAGTGAGGAGAGCGGGGGAAAGGTCAGAGGATTAAAGGTAGATTTGAGTATCATCAGCATAGAGTTGATATTGGTCAAAAGAACTAATGAGCTCACCTAATGAGGATGTATAGAGAGAGAAAAGGAGAGGAGCAAGAACAGAACCTTGTGGGACACCAACGGTTAGTGGAAGTAGGGAGAAGGAAGTGTTATGAGAGGATACAGAGAAGGAATGATCAGAGAGGTAGGAGCACAGCCAGGAAAGAGCAGTATCATGCAAACCAAGGGAAGTGAAGGGTTCGGAGAAGGAGAGGGTGGTCCACAGTGTCAAATGCAGCAGAAAGGTCAAGAAGAATAAGCAGAGAGTAGTGGCCCTTAGATTTGGCAGCATGAAGATCATTGCAAACTTTTGTGAGGGCAGTTTCAGTGGAGTGGAGAGAACAGAAGCCAGATTGGAATGGGTCAAGCAGAGAGTGGGAGGAAAGTCAGTGAGGCAATTGTAAACAATACGTTTAGGGAGTTTGGAGGTTAAATAGCATGCTTGTAGGCAGAGGAGACAGTGCCTGATGAGAGGGAGAGATTGAGAAGGTGGGCAAGATGGGAACAGCCAGAAGGAGAGAGATGGCAGAGGAGGTTGGAGGGGATAGGGTCAAGTGGGGAGGTGGTTGTGGGGGAGGAATGGATAAGGGCCATAACTTCCTCACCAGATACATTGGAGAAAGATGTCAGAGTTGGTGAGAGTAGTGGTAAGGGATAGGAGGTGGCTGGTTGCTGGCATTCTGGTGGGATACAATGTCTTGACATATGGAGTCAATCTTGGATGTGAAATAAGTGGCAGAGTCAAAAGCCAACAGTGAGGAAGGGAAAGGAGGTGGTGGTGGACAGAGGAGGGAGTTGACAGTGGCAAAGAGGCGTCGGGGGTTGGAAGACTGGGAGGAGATTAGAATTTTGAAGTACAATTCTTTAGCGAGGGAAAGGGCAGCACCAAAGGATGAGAGCATAAGTTTGAAGTGAAGGAGGTCTGGCTTAGAGCGTGATTTCCTCCATTGTCGCTCGGCAGAGCATCAGTATTTTTGAAGATATCTGGTGCATTTGGTATGCCATATTTGAGTTGCGAAGGTGAATTGTGGTTGATGGGGCAACAGTGTCAAGTGCAGAGGTAAGGGATGAATTGTATATGGAAGTGGCTTGTTCAGGACACAAGAGAGAGAGAATAGGAGAGAGAAGTGAGTCAAATAGGGAGGACAAGGATGAGATGTCAATAGCCTCAATGTTCCGTTTGGTGATGGTAGCCTTAGGAGGTAGAGATGGGGAAGCAGAGAGAGATAAGGTAAAGGAGAGCAGGTGGTGGTCAGAGAGGGGAAAAGGGGAGTTGGAGATATCAGAAATATCACAGCGATGAGTGAAAACCAGATCCAGTGAGTTCCCATTCACGTGGGAGGGTGAGGTGGTCCACTGGGAGAGACCAAGTGAAGATGTGAGATTAAGGAGTTTGGAGGCAGGTGATTCTGAGAGGTTATCAATAGGGATGATGAAATCACCTAGGGTAATAGAGGGAATGTCAGAAGAGAGGAAGTGAGGAAGCCAGGAAGCAAAGTTGTCAAGGAATTTGGAGGGCATGCCAGGGGGACGGTAAATTACAGCAACTCGAAGATTGGCAGGTTGGTAGAGGCAAATAGCATGGACCTCAAATGTAGAGAATGTAAGGGATGGTTCTGGAGGAATGAGTTGATAAGAGTAGCCAGAGGGTAATAGGACCCAAACACCACCACCATGGCGACCTCCAGGTCGAGGTGTGTGAGAATGTGAGGCCCCCAGCAGAGAGAGCAGCAGGAGAAGTAGTGTCATAGTAGGTAATCCAAGTTTCAGTAATGGCTAGGAGATGCAGGGAGTTGGAAATGAAAAGGTCATGAGTGGGGGGGGGGGTTGTCAGGCAGGACATAGTGTGGATAAGATAAATAGAGTTTGAGAATGGAAAAGAGGAGTGGTGGCAGAATGATAGATAAAGCAGCAGATTTGCAGGTAATGGTAATACCAATGTAATTCACAGGTTAATAGAAAAGCAAATATTTAGATGATGAAAGTGTGTTCGTTGATGCAAACACCAACCTTTCTAACCCAGTGGATTACAATGTCAAACAAATGATAGCATTACAAACAACATTTAAACATGAGTTGGTTGTATAGTGAGGTGAATGGTGAGGAGTGCACTCACATTTGTTAAAGTTGGTCTTTAATTTTCTGAGTTTTGATAGAGTGGTCGCCTTCAGTTTCACTTCGGTGTAACACTGGAATAACTCTGTAGTTATGATTCAGTTTTCCCACTTTAATAACGGCCCACTTCAATGTAGGCCCACAGCTAAACTATGGCCACAGCCTATCCGGCCACAGCCGTATGCAATGAGAACTAAAATACTCATAATGCGTGAGTTCCCATTTCCCAATAATTGGAATCTACTCACTCAGACCCCACCCCCTGCAATACATAGCAATAAAAGTGGCTTACAAAAATAGTTCCGGCATTCCAGGATACTATATATCATTTGGAATAAAAATAAATTCCTCCCTACACACAGGCAAGGTACTGTTGTGATTTACACAGATCAGATATTCAGTTGTTGTTTTTTACCTAGTCAGTTATATAAGACAATCCCACACAATAGACGTAATGCTCTGCAGTGAAGATATTCAGTTGTTTTTTGTTGTTATCCTAGTCAGTTAAATAAGATAATTCCCACAATAGACATAATGCTCTGCAGTGCAGATATTCCGTTGTTGTTGTTTTTTTTTTTTTAACCTAGTCAGTTATATAAGACAATCCCACACAATAGATGTAATGCTCTGCAGTGCAGATATTCACAGCCCTGTATCTCACTATAAATGTGGTATTAGTAGTTTTACATTTATAGCACACATATTGCTTTTGAACTTCACCCCAAAAAACTTTATATTGGTCTCATCTGACAAATATGCCATTAAAACATTGAAATTGGTTCACTTTCCTTAAACGCTGTTTATAGTCCATTGATTTCTGGGACTAGCGCAACTCTTAACCGTTTGCTCAACACTGGGTACAAAACTTTCTAGCTGATTTGTATTTTAAATACAGTATGCTGATAGATTTGAGGAACTATTTTTATTAAACAACTGGGTGGTATGATGTAGCTTCTATTTTGTAATAATGAAACCATTATTGCCCATCGCTCCTAACCCAAACATAGACATTTTGTGTGAGATTTAATGGGATGCAAATTTGTGTTTTTTTAGCTAAAAAAGGGTGAATTTGCACGTTTTTCCAAAATTGCCAAATTAATGGGATGCCAATTGCACTTTTTGCAGTGAATTTGCACATTCTGATCTGGGAATTTTTCAACACACTTCAACTTGTATCCAGATGTTACCAACAATCACCACACAAACAGACAAGGTTGTGATAGGTGATTTTGACAGAACCATGCACAGACCAGTGCAATCTGTGCATGGGTATGTTCAAAAAAAGTGTAAAATAAAAAAAATCTGAAAAAAGCATGGGGTCCCCGTTCCTGAGCAAACCAATCTTGGTCTGAAAGAGCCGGTTCTGGTCTCAAAAGATCATGGGGCAAATCAACTAGGGGTCCCCCGGATTTTTAAAACCAGCACCAGTTCCCAAAATACAAGGGAGAAAACAAGTAGGGGTCCCCCGTATTTCAAGAACCAGCACTGGGTCCAACCAGCCAGTATGGTAATGCCACAGCCGGGGGGGGACGACGACTTTTTATACAAGTCCCCCCGGCCAAAGCATTCACCACCTGATCTGTCAGCCTGGACATAGATCCTGGGGAAGTGGGGACCCCACAATGAAGGGGTTCCCCCTCCAGAATTTACCTGCCCAGACTGAAGCCCTGGCTGTCCCCGATGCCCCTTGGGTGGTGGACATCGAGCTAATAAATGTGTAACAATATAAATTACTATTGTGTATTGCTGTGGAACTATGAGTCCCAGCAAGGCTTCACCGCATGCAGGGACTTGGAGAACCATGTGTCCCAGCATGTGGGGCATTAAAAGGCCTGTTGGAACTTGTAGTATCACACAGTACAAATAGTGAAATAAAAACACACACACAAGTAAAGTACAACTTTATTACACACTGAACCCATCCATACTGATATTTACCTACCAGACAGATGGAGGATACCTACCTAAAGTATCAGTATGGATGGGCTCAGTGTGTAATAAAGTTGTACTTTACTTGTGTGTGTGTTTTTCACTATTTGTACTGGTGTGGAACTACAAGTTCCAGTGGGCCCATTAATGCCCCTCATGCTGGGACTTGTGGTTCTCCAAGTCCCTGCATGCAGTGCAGGCTTGCTGGGACTCATAACGTGAAAATGTAAAAGTTACAGTATGTTTTAAAAAACATTGGTACTTTTAGTACCACATGAAAATCCTACGTCAATCCAAAACATGGTTAAAGTAAAAAATAAAAAGTTATTACCAGCAAAACCCATGCAGTATGAAAATGTGATAAATGCTTGGCCTTCACGAGGTGTGAATTTGACATGGACCCATGACAACGAGTTAAACCATTTACTAAAAGGTCAACATAATTTCTTCTAAATCTTACTGACAGAAATTGCACAAAGATCAAATTTATACTATTAGAAGAAAAGTTTTATGGGAATAAATTTCTGCTCCCAATTTGAATAAAAACTCATTCATCATTTCTTCCTTTTAATGCAAAGAGAAGCAAAAAAGAACCCAGGTTACGTCTACAGAAATATCTGTTTCTTAGCTGAGAAAGAAAGAAAAATTCTGCCTGTAATGGTGGCTTTGTTGTATAAAAGAATTTTACCTGTCAAAACATAATGTGAAGTGTTTTTTATTTAGGTTTAGTGCTAAAAAAGTAAAATAAAAAGTGAGTCTGGAAAAAGGCTTGTGAATAAATACAACAGCAAAGTAAATATATTGTAAGTTAGTATTGAGGGACATCATTTTATTAGTAAATTGGAGAGAAATTTTATATTTATACACTTAGACAATTATAATGTGTGTTTGTATGATTAAGCATGGCTTAAACTTCATGCGGATGTGTATTTAAAATGTATAATGTTCCTTTAAAAGAACATATATAAAGAACATATATTAAAATAAACCCATTACCCTGACTTAACTTGTTCTCAAACTAAATGATAATTGTAAACTACATTGCATTCCATCATCCTGTAATCTACTGAAGAAAAGAAAAACTATACATTGATCTATTGATGAATAAGTATTTAATTTAAACTATTTAACACACTCTACACATAAACAATGTGGATAAAATATACAATATTTATGAAACACGTTAATTTTAATTATGTCAATCATGGAAATAATAGAAACATGTATAAATTGAAATTGTCTGCAAATGAACTCTGATGTGTCTGAGGCCAATCTCATCAGAATTACAGTCTATACACTGTGGTGCTAGTAGTTTCAATGTCTTTAAGGTATGCTGTGTGGAATAATTGAGCATGGCAATTTATCATCACTCTGTGACACTGCTCTTTAGAGCTGCTGAGCATCCCTTGATCACAGATAGTAAAGGCTCTATCTCACTACCTTCAGAATTGTATAATACAGTAGTAAGATAATATACAAATTCATATGAGCTATCTACTGTATGTTACAATACACATTGAACTTTCACTAGTTTGGTATTCACAGAGCTTATCATGTGATGCAAACATGTTAACCAAATAATGACGGAAGCTGAAAAGAAGCAGATTACACTAAAATCTTAATCAATAAGGTGACTAGCAACCAATGATTTAACATCATCAAAAAAACAATGGCACCAGTGTGGATTGTGTTTTTTTTATTGTGTATTTTATTGTGATAGTGGGTGATTATCACAAGCATTCAGCTGTACTTGGTTTGAATCATACAAATCTAGATCTTGAATTATTTGTATAATGATTTACCATACTCATGTTTTGGTGAGATTACTTTAAATTCCAAATCCTTATGGTAAGACAATAATGCTAACATTCAAATTTATTTAAAAAAAGATGTTTATGTTCTTAGATCATAACTGTGATGCTTCCAAGGCAATGAAGATAGGAATAAGGACTTCTGGTTTGCCCTCATTATGTGTTGACCCAAGAAAGAGATTATACATCAGAAACCAAGACCTTCACAGTGACACCAGACACTGGCTTCCAAATGGTAGCCCCATGTAACACTTTTGCAGTAATAACTACTGCACACTGCATGAAGAAGTTTTAATTCATCTCCAGTCAGCTCAAATCAAAGATAGCAGGAGCATAAGCATCACACTTCTATATAATAAGTTGAAGAGTGTGTGTGCATGTTTGTGCATGTCTGTCGCACTGTGGACACACTGTGGCATTCAGAGCCACCAAATTCAGCAACAAGGTACCTCTGGACCTGGTGGTGTGCACCTTAGAGCCATTTTTGGTAAATTTCACTTAGAAATGTAAAAAAACACCAAGGTTTAATTTGCCTACATTGATGATCTGGGAAAAAGATTGACAAGCTGGGAAACCGATAACCGATAACTAAGGAACAACACACCTAATTTCATTGATGGGTACTTATATGTTATTTGGGCGCCCACTAAGCTATTTGCTTAGTTTTACGCGGCCCCTCGCAGGGCTCGCTACGCTTGCCGCGCTTCGGGCTCGGTGGCTCACTGCGTTCGCCACACTATATAGAATCGACTCCATGCCGACATGGATAATGGGGGTATGAGCGGACTTACTTTAGTGGGCGCCCAACTAACATATAAGTACCCATTGCTGTCATTGAGTATGAATGACACATTGTAACATTATGGTGGAGGCTTTAAACAATTAGGAGTAATTGAGGATATACATATACTGTACCACACATCACACACGTACACATTGTACACACACATAGCATGCAACATGTATATATGTAGTGCACCTCACACACTTACACATTGGACAGATACACACAACAAAATACACACACACATAACATGTCACATGCAGTATAACACAAACACACATACACTACAACCAGTGGCAGCTCTTACCCTTTTGGCGGGGGGGGGATGGAACAATGCGGGCCCCCCTCCACTGCAGTTGCCACTCTCCATGCACCTGCCGATCCCCTAAATGGGGCCAGTGCATGCACAGTAACTTCATACATACTGCGCATTTGCTGGCCCAAGCCTCCATGGGCTGCGCCGAAGATGATACAGCTGTGGTACTGCGCATGTGCAGAATCTATTTTGGCGGCTGCCCCACATTTGCGCACAGAGAGGCATCCCGGAGGGTGGGAACACCTCTCAATAGGACTGCCTTGGGTGACTGGCAGGTCGGACTTCCAATAGGAAGTTACTGCCAGTCACATTGAAGCCAGAGCAGTCTCACAGACTGCATCTGGCTTCAAGTAGGTAGAGACAATTGCGGATTTTACCTGGGGGGGGCTGCAGCCCTGCAGCCCTGCAGCCCATAGGTAAAAACCGCCACTGACAACAACACACACCCAAAAACAGTACAACACACAGAACACACACACTTAAATATTGCCAGGATATGCACAGCACACTACACACACATATATACGTAGCGCAACTCACACACTTACACATTAGACAGATACACACAACACACACACAAAACATACTTCTAACAGTACAACACACACCCACATTCACTACACACACCCAAAAACAGTACAACACACACAAAACACACACTTAAACATTACACAGATACACAATGACAACACACAAAAGGAATTGTGTGGGAAACGGTCATGGAGGGAAAAAATGCAGAGGAAATGTGGGATACTCTAAAAAAGGTGCTTGATTCATTAACTATTAAATACATTCCTAAAGTAAATAAGGGTAAATTCAATAAAAAAAAGCCACCATGGTTGGACAAAAAAGTTAGGTCAGCAATCAACAATAAAGCAAGAGCATTTAAATTCTATAAAAATAACTTAAATGAGGAAGCGCTCACCAAATATAAAGAATCAAACAAAGCTTGTAAAGGGGTAATCAAAGCAGCTAAAAAATTATATGAAGAGCACATAGCCACTGAAAGCAAAACCAACCCCAAAAAGTTTTTTAAATACATAAATAGTAAGCGTATAATCAAGGAAAACATATGTCCATTAACTGATATCAATGGAATAAGTGTTACAGAGGATATGGGAAAAGCAAAATTGTTAAATGAGTTCTTCTCATCAGTATTTACCAAGGGAGAGCAGACTGCGGAATGAACATCTATCACAAAAAGGACAAATATACCAGATCTTATTATTGAATTCACGCCCAAGGAAATAACACTAAGGCTCAGCAAAATCAAAACAAATAAATCACCGGGGCCAGATGGGATTCATCCAAGGGTAGTAATGGAACTAAGAGAAGAACTAGCTACCCCCCTACATTATATCTTTAGCAATTCACTATTTTCAGGTAAAGTACCAAAAGATTGGAGAGTAGCGGAGGTAGTGCCAATATTCAAAAAAGGAGGATCCCGCTAACTACAGACCCGTTAGTTTATCATCAATTGTGGGTAAACTATTTGAAGGATTTTTAAGGGATGGTATCCAGAAATATTTAGACCATCATCATCTACTCAGTACTAACCAGCATGGGTTTGTGAAAAATCATTCATGCCAAAGTAATCTACTAGGGTTCTATGAGGAGGTTAGCAAAAGCCATGATAATGGAAACGCTGTAGATGTGATTTTCCTAGATTTTGCTAAAGCCTTTGATACTGTCCCACACAAGAGGTTGATAAATAAAATGGAGGACCTAGGATTGGGTGAAAATATCTGCAGATGGGTAGGGAATTGGCTGTGTAAAAGAGAACAAAGAGTGGTTGTAAACAGTGCCGTATCAGATACGATATCAGTACTAAGTGGAGTGCCTCAGGGTTCGGTTTTGGGGCCCATTTTGTTTAACATTTTTATTAATGATATAGGGATGGGGTTACTCAGCAATGTATACATCTTTGCAGATGATACAAAACTAAGCAAAGTTATCAAATCAGCAGGAGATGTCATCACGCTTCAAAAGGATCTTGCAAATCTAGAGGAGTGGGCTGATAAGTGGAAGATGAGGTTCAATGTAGATAAATGTAAGGTTATGCACCTAGCGGAGAGGAATTGGGTAATTCATTACTCGAAAAAGACCTAGGAGTCCAAATAGAAAGCAAACTGGGGTGTAGTGCCCAATGTAATGTAACAGCAAAGAAGGCCAACAAAATTTTAGCATGCATTGAAAGGGGCATGGAAACCAGGGACTCAAAAGTGATTATGCCTCTGTATAAAGACCTCACCTCGAATACGGAGTACAATTCTGGGCCCCACACTTTAAAAAGGACATCTTAGAATTAGAAAAAAATCCAAAGACGAGCAACAAAGCTTATTAGGGGAATGGAGAACTTAAGCTACGAGGAGAGATTAAACAATTTGGGACTATTTACATTAGAGAAGAGACGTTTAAGGGGGGATATGCTCAACATGTACAAATATATCAGGGGCCAATATAAGGAGCTGTCAAACACCCTTTTTTCTACTAGGCAGGAATCTAGGACGAAAGGGCATGAATATAGATTAGAAGAAAAAAGATTTTGTTCAGCTAGTAGAAAAAAATTCTTTACGGTCAGAGCAGTCAAACTCTGGAACTCTCTTCCTGGAGAGGTGGTGTCGGCAGACACAATTAATACATTCAAAATAAGGTTGGACAAACACTTACTGGTTAATAACATCCACTGGTACAAATAAGAAACCTAATCTGTCTTAAAATATCAGAACATACTATAAAGCAACGGATAAGCTATTATAAAAATATAGGTTGAACTAGATGGACGCAAGTCTTTCTTCAGCCTTAACTACTATGTAACTATGGCCCTTATTCTGATCGGTGCGGCCCGATCAGAATATGCGGCCAAGACCGTGCTGGCGAATCCCCGCCTTCCATACGGATCGCCACCTCCGTCCGTACGCGGATATGTGGCGATCCGCATGAAAGTGGACGGGGATACGCCTCCTCCGTCTTGGGAGCAGCCCCTGCATTCGATGGTCGCCGAACATTGAATGCAGGGCCGCACGCTCCACTAGGTCCCGCCACCCAAGACCACACGGACACTTGTCCGTGTGAAATCATGTATGGGGGCGGGCAGCTGACATCCGGCGATGTCAGATGCCCGCCCCCTACACACGCGTCACGGCTTCATTACCATGCATACGCCCCGCGTTTGCATGGGAACGCCCATGAAACGCGGGGCGTATGCATAGGGTAATGAGGCTTAGTAGCCCCTCACGCCCCTCTACGCCCCCTGTGCGGCATGTAAAGAATTTGTGCGGCAAAATCGCCTGCACATGCGCAGAGTGACCTCTGCACATGCGCAGACGATAAACATCGGCGGGACGTCCGCATGCGGAGAAATCCGCACCGATCAGAATAAGGCCCTATGTAACTATGTAGCGCACCTCACACACTTACACATTGGACAGATACACACAACACACACCCACATACACTACAAAACACACGCAGAACCAGGACAACACACACAGAACACATAAAAAATAATTGCATGATAGCATACCCTCCAACTATAATGAAATTTGCCATTTTTTAACAGGCTGTAAAAATAAAAACTGTACCGAATATACATTTTTTTTTTCCCCATATCCGTCTCTCCAGTCCTCCAGGCTGTCACTGCGCATCCTGGCTGGTGGCACTGAGAAATCTTTGTCCTGGCCAATGCACCCATTGATCATTAAAAAGTGGGTACACTGCACTCACCCTGTTAGTTGGATGTTAGGCGCTGCTCTGTCTTAAGGGTGTCACAGACCCTTTTGGTTCATAGATAATGTTTGTTCGATGGGCATGAGCACTACCTGTATTTGATTGAATGTTATGAGTGTGAGAAATTGAAAAATAAGACTTATGGGCCCTACACACAGCACAATATTCAGGCATTTTCTGAGCGATTTTAACAAATCACTCAGAAAATGCCTGAAAATGCATGTAAATCGCTGTGTATATAGCCCACACAGCAATTTACATGGACAGATTCAGAACGGACCCGCCATACAATTGATAGCAGTCGCTCAGAAAGCTCCTGCTCATCTCCCGCATGTGTGGCCGCGGGCAGATGAGCAGGGCTGTTCTGAGCGACTGAAGCCCCGCTGGATGCCGCCCCCATGATGCCGCCGCTGCACCAGGCTGAGTAGAGTACGCCGGACACCGCCGCCGAGCCCAATGACATCAGGCACTGCCAGAGACCGCCAGACACCACCGCCAAGCAGATGACGTCAGACACCACCGGAGACCGCCGCCCCTCCTGATGATGCCGCGGGACAGAGAGCCCGCGATGCTGGATTCCAGAGTTGGTAAGTATTTTTTTTCTTCCCACTGTGCCACCAATGTTTGGGGGGTGAACATCACTATACCACCAACGTAACCCTATTCAACGTGCAATATTCGCCGACAGCAAACAGTGAATGATGGACAATTCGCCATCTGATAGTCACCGCAATTCGCTGTGGTTTTTCAATGGGTTTTTCAATGTGATTCGCCATGAGTGTATTCAATGATAAGATGGCTTATTGCTTTCTAAGTGATTTTCGCTGTGTGTCACCGTGTAGCAATCGCCATCTTTTTATGATGAACTGGAATGTGAACTTTTAAAATAAAGGTTTTTTTTTTATTATTTGGTGTAAAAAAATCAGGAATTTTATTATGTGGTGGGGCATGCTATTTTTATTCATGTGCTGACAGCACATGAATATATACTTTAAATTATTTATTTTTTTACACATGACAGCCAGCAGGGCCGAGAGCTGCTCATTAGATATTCACTGCTCACGATCATTACACATGCACGATCGGGAGCAGTGCAAGTGGCTCCCTACCTGCGTCCCCTGCTAGCGCTCCCCTGCTAGCTTCTGCCCCACAGTGTCCGGCGCAGGCAGGGAGGCTTCCATCTCTCTGCCTGCCGCCGTCCCTCGGCTCCCTGCGGCGTTTGCCGCAGGGTTTAAGAATACGGTGACATGGAGGGCTGGCTGCGAATGCTCCAGCCCTCCAGAACACGGTGACTGTGCAGCGAATCCTAAACAGGATTCGCTGCACATGCCGAGAATTCTCATTGAATACTGCCCAGAGAGTTTTAGATGTGGAACATTAGTTAACGGGAATTGGTTCAAGATGTCCAGTATCCACTCTTAAAGTAGAACATATTCATCATTAGCTATGGAAAAAGTGGATGACCTCTAAAAATAAGTTAAACCACAAATACCTTTGTACAGGATATAGTAGGCTTTCTTGAAAAAGTAAATGACCATATTTTGACCATTGATTTTATAAATAATATTTTATCTGATTAACACAGTATATGCGGATGTATCATATGATATCACTGATCTACATTAATAATGCAGTACAATTCTGATAAAGATAATAACAGAGAGATTGAAAAAAATGCTGCCCACAATATTTCACCCAGACTATACAGGATTCATTTCAGAAAGACAATCAGTGGCGGATTCAGGGGGGGGGCACCCGGACACGTGCCCCCTGTCATTTTGTAGCTGAGGACCAGGGCTTTCCAACGAGCCCAGCCCCATGTCTCTAGCCCCCCGGGAACCGGAGATATCGCCTGGCAAAGCCATAACGTTTTTTCCCCATAGGATAATATGGGACCCGTCAATTTCGACCCCCACCAGGTTCCGACGGCTGCCAGTTCCTGCCCTGGAATCACAGAAGCTTGTTGATTGATTTCATTCAATTCCAAATCGCTGGGCCTTCAATATGGTACCAGGCTGGTCCATATCGGTTAATCTGTTCCAGAGATATTGCGTGTAAACCGATTTCTTTATTTTTGAAATGTAATTTCATGGCTGTTCATGTTCTTTGAGGGCAGATTACTCTGGAACCAAATGTTCCAGTTTCACTGGACCAAAATCATTCAAAGCCCACTCAAAAGTTCTTCAATATGATACTTGTCTCATGTAAATGGGTCAGTTGCTTCTGAAGATATAGCTGGTTAAATGAGATAACTGGCCAAAGGGGGCGAGGGGTGATTTTCTCTCCCCTCACACCAAAAAATGCAGGGACTAGGCTGGTGTAAAATGGGCCAACCTGGGAATGCATTTTCTGGTGTGAAAGGGGTATTATTTAAAATAGCTGGTACCTGCTGTGCTCTGAATACAGCCAGGATCTGCCACTGTCAGTGGCTATCACTTCTGCCTGGTGGCAGCTGTCCTTATTTACCGCGAGCATGTATTCCCCCTTGGCAATGAACATGTAATCCCACATTGCAACGAGCATGGAACCTCGGGCAATGAGCATGGAACCCTTGACAATGAGCATGTAGCTAAGCAACACTTATGTAGCATAATTTTTAATAGGCATTATGGTGCTTGGCATAATACATAATACATAATACATGAATTTTGGCTCAATCCATGTGGCATTATTTGAATTTTGGCTCAATCCGTGTGTCATTATGTGAATTTTGGCTCAATCCATGTGGCATTATTTGAATTTTGTCTCAATCCGTGTGGCATTATGTGAATTTTGGCTCAATCCATGTGGCATTATTTAAATTTTGGCTCAATCCGTGTGGCATTATGTGAATTTTGGCTCAATCCATGTGGCATTATTTAAATTTTTGCTCAATCCGTGTGGCATTATGTGAATTTTGGCTCAATCCGTGTGGCATTATTTAAATTTTGGCTCAATCCGTGCGGCATTATGTGAATTTTGGCCCCCGGCACCCCCACATGCACAGTGCCCCCCCCCCCCCCCCCCCCCCGTGGTGGCGGGGGCTGCGGTGCTATAGTTACGCTGCTGGGCCTATTTTTAATCCCATTCCCACCCTCTCTCTGCTGCTCTCTTAGCATGTACACTGGCACCACTAACACCGCCCCTCCCTCACCTAAACCCTCTTTTATTATGGTGCCCCCCCTGTCATTTTATCCTGGATCCGCCCCTGGACACTCTGTGGTAAACATATGCATGTAATCTTTGCATATTACTGTATTGTATTACAGTTTGGTATCGTAAAACCATTAGAACACGAAGCTAAGACCTTATGCATTTTGAGCATGTGATATATACAGCTGTGAGTATTATAGACAGTGATCTACCATCAATAGGAGATACATCCAAATTTGCCATCACAAGGGAAATAGCAGTGTACAAGATTGTTATAATCCTAAATATATATATTTTTTCTTTCTTCCATCAAAAAAGGGATTAGGTGCATTAAAACTAGGACACCTTGATTAAAAAACAGCTTCCATTAGTAAATTACAGATTTAGTCAGAATTGGTGATTTGTATCTGTTTGTGTGGCCTGGAATGTAATGTTGTTGTGTTTTTTAGAATAACAATAAATTAATATTGATCAATAAATGTAAGTTGTTATTCAGCCGCAGGACCAGTTCTCTAAAGTAAGTCAATAATTAGATGCTGAAAATTCCAATGACATGGTCCTCCGGCATCATCTTTATGATACAATAAAGAGGTTTGTTTTTCCCAATTACTTTGTTTCTGTTTTATAAGCATTATTTTCTCCAGCCTTCAGGTGTTCTGCAATAGTGTGTTCACCAATCCCATTTGCATACAAGGGGTACTTGTCAAGGGTGTCCTTTATCCCCACTATTATTTGTTGTGGTTTTAAGTGATTAAAACCGGGATGCAGTTAATTTACCGGCGGTCGGGATCCCGGCGGTCGGAATCCCGACACTGGAATCCCGACCGCCGAAATCCTGAAACTTTCTCCCTCTGTGGGTGTCCACGACACCCATAGAGGGAGAATAAAATAGCGTGCCGAGCGTAGCGAGGCACCGAGTGGGTTTGAACACACCCCACTCAAATCTAAAGGGGTGTACACACTGTGAGATTTTGCCAGGAGATTCTGACTAGCCAAAGTCTCCCAATTTCCTTATGCTTAGTCAGTATTGTCTAGCATAGATTGCTTAGCAAAGATTGACTTTGCAGGCAAGGCAATTTTGACTAGATTATATTGCTAATCAACCCAGTGCATCTATCCAAAATCTCTTGTGCATCTAGTCAAAATTGCTTAGATAAAATTGGCCCTTAGCCAATCTCTCACTGTGTGTACGGGGCTTAACTCTCTCAGCACATGTTACATTTGCCCTATCTGTAGTGCACATTTGAGAAAGATTTTGCTTTTGCAATCAGATCTAAATCAATGTCTTTTGTTTAGAGGGATTATGGATGGGAATGTAGATACAAGAGAAGCTTTGTTGGCAGATGACATGTTTCTGTTTTTATCAGATCCTTAATTCCTGCAGTAATATAGCTTTCAGTGTTAAGTGCTTTTTCAGTGTTCAGTTCCTGCAGTAATGAAGATCTCAGGGTTTGGTGCTCTTTTTAGTTTACAAAAATAATGTAGACAAGTCAGGGATTCTGCCTTCTGTCTCATTCTTTGTTAGCACTTAGATAGACCCTGATCAAATTAACTATCTGTGCAGTGGCGTAACTATAAATTTTGCTCCCCCCTGCCAAAAAAATTGTTGCGCCCCCCCTCCCTGCAGGCGATGCGATGCTCCATCTGAACGTCCCAGTTTCCTGGCGACGGGGGGATGCAAACCCTGCCAGTTTCTGCTTCAGGGAGACGGGCAGGGTTAGGGGGGAGCAGGGAGGTGGTATCAAGCGGCGGGGAGCACCGTAGTAAGGGGACACATGTGCGTCTCGTGCGCGCATGTCCCCTTCTGGCAGCTGGCAAATCTACTGCCAGCCCCTGCAAGAATGTCGGGCGCTCTATCTATAGATATATACACACACACACAGATATACACTACACATTATGGGACACGCCGTAGTGCCCACTACACATTATGGGACATGCCGTAGTGCCCACTACACATTATGGGACACGCCGTAGTGCCCACTACACATTATGGGACACGCCGTAGTGCCCACTACACATTATGGGACACGCCGTAGTGCCCACTACACATTATGGGACACGCCGTAGTTCCCACTACACATTATGGGACACGCCATAGTGCCCCCTACACATTATGGGACACGCCGTAGTTCCCACTACACATTATAGGACACGCCGTAGTGCCCACTACACATTATGCGACACGCCGTAATGCCCATTACACATTATGGGACACTACGTATTACACATTATATGATATGTGTTGCACAGGGAGCCAGCCACCAGCGTGGTGTCTAGGGTTGCCACCTCATGAATCATCGATTCCTGGAGATGCGAAACCAGGTGGAGCCTAATTCATTGGGTGGGGCTACTATCGCAACCCGCGCTCAGACAAAAAATGGCCATTACATATAATTCCCTCATACCATAATGCCCTTTACACATAATACCACACACCATAATGCCCACTACACATAATGCCACCCACTATAATGCCCATTACACATGCCACCCAACACAATGCCCATTTCAAATTATACCACCAATTATGCCATTTTGAAGGGGCTTCAGCAGACATAATGTGCCTGCAGCCTGCTGTGGGTTGGAGACCTGTGATGCAGTGATAAATCTTTGGGGACATGGCAAGAAATAGATGACAGGTAGAGGACAAAGATGGATGGACAGAAGTGACAGGATAAGGATAGAGGTGAGAGGGTTAGGAAAAGGTGACAGAGAAGAACATAAGTGACAGCCGCTTACCCCCACAATGCTGCCACCTCCCCATGTACGAGATACATGCATTACGCTGCCTGTTTGGGCTGGCTGCTGCTGCTGCTGCTCCTCTAGAATGGAGAAGGGACCTCCTCCTCCACTTCAGCCTGCCGGTGCCGGACAGTGCAGGGACACGCTGTCATACTGTACGCGCGCGCGGGCGGGCGGCGTCGGCATGACGTCACTCGCACGGCGTGACTGAATGGGACTGGGGACAGGAGGCTGAGAAGCCCGGCGGCAACATATTGGATCTTCCGACACAACGCCCCTGCCTCCCTCCCATTGGACCGGCCGCCCGCCCTTCAAGTAAGGTTGTTTTTGTTTTTGACTGACAGTGTCCGCGGCCACACTTAGTGTGCCGGCTGCCAGGCGGGTGCCGGCACCCGGCGCCCATGCAGCCCCCGCTCCCCCAAGCAGCAGCGGGGGCTGCCTTACGCTATCTACGCCTCTGTATCTGTGTTAACATTTCCTCCAAAGCTTCTAATTTATATTATGTTACAAAGGTGTCCACTATGACTCTATAATATTATAGTGGAAAATGCTACTTTTTTGCCATAATAATAATGCCTGTGGCTGGAGTGTGAGGGGTACTATAAATCTCCTATATAATAGCCCAGAATTGTCAAGCTGTGAGTGTGTGTATAATGCTGGGCGGAGTCTGGGCCGAGTCATACACACATTCGCAGAGTGAACCTGGAGCAGGGTGACAGAGAATGGGGCCATAAAACAGCAGGAACACACAGTATAAGAGTAAGGCGATACACTAACGGTTTCAAAATGAATAATTGAAACCTAAAATATACATTACCCCCGAGGTGAGCCACGCAGACGCCCCGTGGTGTTACCACATGGAGTCGTGCCCTCTCACCCATCAGGGGCGTGCCTCCAGGTCAAGCCCACACACCCCAATGATGGCTCCGGCCAGTAGGAGGAGACGCTGCCTTGCACCCAACACCCTCTCCCACAGTGTGTCTCACCCATGCTCCTCTCCTCCGGCGCTGCAACTTCACTCCCCCTGGGTAAATGTCACAGCCCGGGAGCGGGAGCTGCGTCAGACAGGCAAAGAGCTGCTCTCTGCTCCGGGTTTCCTCAGCTGACCACCACGAACTCCGAGTGATACATAGCTGCGGCACTCACAATGTGTCCCGGCCACTCCTCTCTGTTGCTGCTGTGCCCGGTTGTGTGCAAGGAGGCAGCACTGCTCAAGCTCAGCTGTTCCCATCTGCCTGCGGCCACCCGTTGCATGACAGTCACAGCTGGTCCATCTCAAACTCATTGTAACAGTAAGTGGGGGGTCTCACACTTATACTAACAGTAAGGGGGTTTCGCAAAGACAGCCGGGGGGGGGGTCTCACTCACACTGAGAGCTAAAAAGGGTTTAACACTGACAGCCAGTGGGTCTTGCACTTACAGCCAGAGAGGGGGTCTCACACTCACACTGACAGTCGGGGGGCTCACACTGACAGCCAGGGGTCTCTCACTCACACTTAAATATAGTTGTTGGTAGGGGACTGGGAAGGGGAGGTGTTGGGAATGGGAGGGGGAGGTGTAAGGACTGGGAAGGGGAAGAGTCCAGACTGGATTGTCAAGATTAAAAAGTAAGCACCCCCCCACACACACACTAGAAGAAAAGTCTAGATCGCCCCTCTCCCACCCAGGCCACCCTTGCACACACCCGCTCCTCCCCAACCCGCGGTAACACTACGCACACCCACACCACCCCCGCAATACACAACTGCACCAACTGTGCACACAGTACGCCCACAGTCATCACAATCATCTGCACCCGACCCTCACCCACCTGCAACACCACCGCACCCGCTCCACCCACAGGACCCACCCACGGTACTACGTGCACCACCGCACCCATCCATCTCCCATTCGCAGTACCCACGTACCCATACCTCCACCACCACACCACCATTGGTCCCGCACCCACAGCACCACCGCCCCTCACTCAACTGTGCACCCCCTCCAAACCACATGGGGCACCCCCGCACCTGCAATTTCACCACCCACAGTATCCCGGCACCCACCATTCACAGGTTAAGGGGGCGCAGTATACCACACCCGCCCCACCTGCACAAATCATAACCAATAAAGGCATTCACAGGGTAAGGGGGTGGAGCCCCTTAGGACGGTGTGAAGAGCGCCCGTAGGGCACGATAAATCACCTAGTGTTTAATATTTGGCCATAGGAGATGATAAGCAATACAATTGGGTACATTATATACATATGAACCTTACTATTATTGCTCTTAACCAATAAATATATAACTTATATATGAATACCAAAATATTGTATACCTGTACTACTAAGGGGAAACATAACATAAAAATTGAATCTAAAATAATGGCACAACATAATAATATTATAATGGCAATGGAATTAAGACAAAAGGTCTCAGTATCTATTTGGAGATTCCATCACAGTGCATGGCTCATCCCATTCTGTACCAATATTTGAGAGTCTTTTCAATACTTCATTCATAATATAAGAATAGTAAACCAAGTGCCACTGAACTCTCCCAAATACTGATTTTTTTTCACTTCACTGACTCCACGAACCTCTAATGAGCAGACCCAATTTGTGTGTTCGAACATACAATATTTTTGTCCTTAAGCATGTCCTCTCCTCTAATTAAATGTAAAGCTTGGTTTTAGAATGTGATATACCCATGAAGTAATATTATTAAACCTTGTACAATTATAGATTTGAAAACTCACAGTATTTATTTAAATCATTACTTACTGTAATTACTTACTTACTCTCCTGTACTGTACTTCGTTATTAAGGATTATTTGTTACTTTATTGTGAGCAAAGATTACTTTGTATCTTGAATAATTTATGTTCAGGTTTTGTGCTGCCACAACAAGTATAAGATTATTATCAATTATTAAATGACTACATGGTGTATGTTTCTCCATTAAAGATTATTTAGTACTTTGGTGAGCATACTGTAGGTGCATTAAATGGTCAATTATTTGGGTTCAATGTAGTCTTCTGTAACAGCATGAATATTACCTATTATTTTATTTTTTTATTTCATTCCAATTCTTAACTCTTATATTTTAATGATATAGTTGATTACACATTCTCATTCAACATTTTTCTACATCTTACATTCTAAAAGTTATATATTTAATTTTTAAATCCTGTCTGTTTTTATCTGACTTTTAAAAAAATGACATAATATCCTTTTATATGTGAAATGTTATTATAAACTCTTCTCACTTGTGTTTATTTATTTTTAACACTGACAACTTGCCCATGGTAACATGCTGCTTCCCTACATCTATTTATTTATTTATTTACAGTTTCTTATATAGCGCAGCTGATTCCGTTGCTCTTTACAATAGTAGACAGTGATAAAACAAACTGGACAGACTTGGAGGTAGTAGGGCCCTGCTGCAAGCTTACAATCTTTAGGGATATAGAAAGGAAACACAAAGACACAAGGACATCTCAGCTGTAATGTGTACTAAGCACTGTGCTGCTAGTTGTTACCTGTGCTTTGTTTTTGTTCTTCGGTTACTGTTACTGTATGTTTAGGTCTGTGTACCGTGTATTTTTCTAATATGTGCTGTATGTGTATGGTACTGCATACCACTTGTGGCACTTTAAAATTAAACGTAATAATAAAAATAAATGTATGCTCTCACTTAGCACTCTCTTAACCTTTTTGTATATGTTTTTTAAATGGACCCCAGTTAATAGATTGTCAAGAGGGACTTTTGAATGTACTGTGATTAGCTCAGTCAGACCAGTCTGCAAGCCAGTGTTATTTACACTTATATTTATTTGAAAGCTAGAAGTACAGTGTTAGAACTGCTGCTGACATGTGAAATCCTGCAAGATGGCTGTACTTACCTAATTTACATTATTAATGTTTTTATATACTTTCCTCAGAAGAGCTGTTTACAGAACTAAAGATCTCAATGTGGTCCGTATTCCTCTAGATCAGGGGTGGCCAACCAACCTGAGGCAGTGAGCCAAAAAATAGGTTGCGGTAAGACAAAGAGCCGATACATGCTAAAAAAGGGGGCGTGGCCTATCAAGGCCATGCACCTTTTTTGTGTTCACGCAGGGTGCACAACAAGTAGGAGCCAGGGTCACACAGTTAATGTCAGCGACCCTGCCGCATTTAAGACATTCCCCTGACCAATATATATCTTTAACTATCTATCAAGATAGAAAAAATATATATATAAAAAAAATAAAAAAAATATATATATGTGTGTTAATATACATATATGTGGATATACATGCCTTAATTGGCCTCTGCTGGGGCTAAGGAAAGGAGGGCAGGTGGAGGAGAAGAAAGTGGTTAAAATGGCGCCAAAGACACTGGATTATTTTGATGAATATTTTTTTCCTTTTTATAATATCCTGCTCTTGTAGCCCACTCTATAACTGTAAATGGCTATTTACATGATCAATTACATGCCAATAAAATGCAGTGCTAGCAGTTCATACATACAGAAATACCAGTGATTTCGAACTGGTGAGAAACCCCTGAACACTGAAGTCTGCAGCACATCTCATGTCACAGGCAATCTGCAGACACTGACTGGACAGACTCCTGTCTTTGACCCAGTGCTGCTGCTGTCACCCTGTATGCATTACTAAAGGGTGTGCAGAGACACTGGCTAAACTGCACAGTGCACGCAAACAGGACACTGACCTCTGAAAACAGACGTTGCTTAAGTGAGGTTAGAGAGGGCTTTTCCTGCAGCTCAGGTTACATGTGACTCGAGTAATGCAGGCTGGCCGGACTGTAAAGGGAGAAAGGGAGGAGGAGGAGCAGGGGTGGAAGGCCAGCTATGATTGGCTGGAACTCGAGAGAGCTCTCTCCTCTCTCTTCACAAGTGCTGCCCGGCTGGCTGGACTCCAGACCCATCTCTCAGTCACACCCAGCAGTGACTCGCTCTGTTGTGGGAGGGATTTATGCAGATCTCTCCACTCCAGCATGATGATTACGCACAGGCAGAGCAGCTTGTGGCCGGGAGCCTCAGCTTAGTAAGTAAAGAGCCGCATGCGGCTCGAGAGCCGCGGGTTGGCCGCCCCTGCTCTAGATGCTTGTAGAGTGTTGTCAAACACTTTTCAGTCTAGGGAACAAGACTTTCCTTCTCTCATTAGTGGTGAGGAATCCTGCCCCACTATGTCTCCACACTCGGTATATTATATTCAGAGCACTTTAAGAGGTATACATTATGATGATTAAGAGAGCATATTGTATATTTCACAGTCTCAATGTACATTTATGTTACCTGGAAAAGCTACAGCTTCCATAAATATATAAATATATAAATAAATATGACTAATTTTGCCCATAATGTTTTGGGCTGTAAGGCATTTTTTTTACATACAGTAATTATTACCAAATTGTTTATATTTCTCAAAAGCATTCTAAAATTGTGATGCTATGGCTCTTTTAAATGTATTTGTTACTACAATAATTGGATTTTTGGCTCTGAAAACAACAATTTGTGTCCTATCCTTATTGTGGCTAAGAAACTGATTTTGAAACATATTACATGACAATCTTCATATCCTTATCTTATGTAAGATACCTTATTGGGCTCTTCCCTTATTGGGGGAGGGGGGCTGCCTCTGGCCACAGCAGGGGTACTGCAATTCAGGCACTCTCCTCCCCCTGTCGCCGCCGCTGCTTCCTCTTCCCCAGCGCCTGTGCTGTGATGACAGGAGCCGAGACTGGTGCATGTGCAGTACAAACATGTGTACTGCACATGCGGCCAGCTTCTATAGGCTGCTTGGGCAACAGTCCATAGAAGCAATCTTGGTCCTGGCGCCTGTACAATACAAATGACAGGCACCAGGACCACTGCATGCGCAGTACCGATATAGGTACTGCACATGCGCAATCACCGTTTTTGCACGGCTGCCCGCACGAAGGCGTCCGGACAGCCTGCCTTTGTGACTGGCAGGTTGGACTTCCAATTGGAAGGCGTTCCGACAGCCTGCCTTTGTGCCTGGCAGGTTGGACTTCCAATTGGAAGTCACTGCCAGTCACAGTGATGCCAGTGCAGTCTCACAGACTGCATCTGGCTTCACTACAGTGGTGGATTTTACCTGGGGGGGGGGGGAAGGGCTGCAGCCCATAGGTTAAAACTGCCACTGAATGTAACTCATATTTTGTGATTACCATAATGTGGCATTCAGTCTATCATACCAGATTCCAATAAAAAGGGTTATTAGGATTTATCAGAAATGGTATCTTTATGTTGACACCTTGGATGTCACCACTCAAACATAAATATTGAAATGATTTGAGCCTACTGACTGGTATAAGCAGTTACTAAACTTCTTATAGGCTTTACTCAAATGCTATGTGAGTTTTGCTCCATAATCTACTCCAATAAACCTGCATTGTGCTGCTCAATGTTCTAATGCCACTCAGCTGTTTGCCTAATTTCAACTCTCCAATTTTCCCATTTGTTCTCTTGGTGTGTTCTTTTGTCATTCATCAAATTGTGTATTTTATTTTCATTGTACTTTATTTTGTTTTATTTATTTTCCAAACTATAATCTTAATTCTAGTGGCAACACAACTTTCTGATAGAAGTAGATTATTATTCATAATTATAATTATTACATTATATGCTAAACACTTTCATTGCCGTATATTTAATCCTTAAAATTCTTAACTGATGTGCAATCTAAAAATATATATACATACTGCATGCTGTCTTCCTGTTTTGAAGTCCTCGTTATAAAACTGTAATTCCCACAATATCTTTATAAGATCACTCTGTTTGTTACTGTTGTGTTGAGAAATGGCCACTTGATCTGTTTAGCCTATATAATAAAATAAATGTGTTCTTAAACTACATTTTTATTAAGCTTGATTTTCAGCAAAGGCGCCAAAAGTTCATATTACTTGCATTCAGATCCAAAGCAAATAAAATAAACAGCTTGAGTCCGTGTTTTCAGCAGAAATAAAGGTCCTTGAAAGTTTATATAACCACAATAAAGGAAAATTTTACAAATGCACAATTAAATATGTTGCTTCAAATCTGATATATATATATATATATATATATATATATATATATATATACACACACATATACATATTGTGACAAATAATCACATACACTGGACATAGATGCAGTCTGAGTCTTTATGTGTAGCAGACAATACAGAAACAAACAGGTATCAGCAGCAAAGTTCAAACTAACTCATTGGTTCCCTACTGTAGCTCACACTACTGGCCTATCACCTGGGACTGGGTGGCTATTCCACCATCATAAAAAATTACCCTATGCCCTGGACACAGTAATAAAAGAAAACAAAATGTGCTGCTAATCAGCCAAACCCTGATCCCATCAGCCTAGGAAATCTGGACAGGATTTAATCATCCTGCTGCTGCTGCTGCTCTTAAACCTGGTCCGGATAGTTTACATTCACCTCATGTGAACTTACGCTGACCCTGCCACAATATGTATACTGTATAATAGATAGATAGATAGATAGATAGATAGATAGATAGATAGATAGATAGATAGATAGATAGGCTTGAGGTGCCAGTGGTATGTGAGCACACATATATAAATAAAAGTCACAGAGCACAGCCCTCACAATAATAAATTCAGCGACTTTAATAAAGGGCAATTGTTATGGCTAGAAAGGACAACTAGTAACTGATGCCAATGCCATGCACACCCATGGCTTATGAATGCTCTTTGGTTTGAACCCACAGAAGAACTATGGTAGCACAAATTGCTGAAAATTGTAATTCGGTCTATGTTTCAAAGCACACAGTACATCATAACTTGCTGAGTAGCTACAGACTACTCAAAGTGCTATTGATCCCTGTTCATTGCTGAACGCACTTATGATGAGCAATGGACAAAGGTGGTGTAGTCTCATGAATCATGTTTTCTTTTACATCATGAGAATGGCAGAGGGTGCTTGTGTTGTTTACCTGGGAAAGAGATGCTTTATAATAGAAAGGTAAGCTGTCGGGGGCAGTGTGGAAAGGTTTTAGAAACATCAGAAATGTTGACTTGGGTTCCGAATTCCTCATCTCTCATTCAGATCAAGCATCTGTATGATGTGCTGGAAAAACAAGTCCAAGCCATGGAGGCCCACCTCACAACTTCCAGGAGTTAAAGGATTGGCTGAAAATGTCTTGTGTCAGTAAACACAGGGTACCTTAAGAGGTCTTGTGAAGTCCATACCTTGACAGGTTTGGGCTTATTTTGAAGGTAACTACCACAATATTATGTAGGTGGATTTAATCGTATGACAATTACAGTACACATAAGAAAATCTGAGTGTTTGTCAGCAAGTACAGTTAAGTGCATTTAGTTTTCTAAATCCTCATATTAAAATTGAATTCTACATTAATTCTACATTAATATCAGAGGTTACATTTTAATTTTTGAATCAATAAAGGGTCATTTTTTAAAGTTACAGTTATGGAATCAACCTTTAAAATTAATCTACTGCATGTCTTTCTTTCTTTTCTTTTTATAAATACAAACTGTACATGACTACTGGTGCCAGAAGTAGATAGCTCATACTTTAAAAAGTAAAAAAGTTAATATATTTTTTGCTAAAACATTTTTTTCTTATTGCTTGCAGTGGCAAACAAATTGAAAAGGCCTATTTAGCAATGTGTGAATTGGTTATTGTGTTTTTGTTGAATTTTCAAGTAGCTTTTTATCTTTTCAGTGATTTATAAATGTAAATTCCTCATAGGAATAACAGTACATATTAAAAAAAGATATGAGAGTGTCTATGCTTTAAAAAAAACATGTACTTGGGCGTGGCCACGGATAGCTGGGAGTAGGCAGCAGATCGCAGTGCTCTCCCGCTCCGTAGAAATGGCTATAATGGCTATAATGATAATATAGCCCCCGCTGACTCACCCTTTGCTGCCCGCTTGGACCTGTGGAGTATCGCCAGACCGATTGCCGAAGTGGAGATGAGGCGCACAATGTACGGAGCGGCTGCGTTGAGGTGGTGAGCAGGCGCGCTGAACCGGTGAGGTGACGCCGCCGGAAGCTGCAGATCAGTGCCGGGTCAAGAAGGTAGCGTATCTGGGGCGTCTGGGAGAGAAGTGGCGTTTGTTGTGCTGGCCGTGCCCTTCCCCACTGTCACGCTCTCAACACGCCACCCTGGATGACTGAGAGCAGTGGAGACGCTTCTGGTGTTGGAAGTCTGCTGGGGAATCTCCGTTTGAGTGAGAGGGTGCCCTGGTACATTCCTGGACTCCCGGACAATATTGCATGGGGGTGAAGCTTTTGATTTGGTTCTCCTGCACAAGAAGCTCGATTTGTGAGTAATCCACCCAGTGTGGAGCCATCCCTATTACCACCCTAATATCTGTACGATTACATAACAGCCACATTAGAGGGTGGTATCTGACTGTGTTTGACTGTGGTTCTGTGGACCTAGGCTGGTGAACGACCTGTAAGTAAAGGCAATAGTCAAGCCTTTTGGAGGAGAGTAGTCTGTGTCGCTGTGATTAACAGGCAATATGGGGAAATCTCAGAATACCTCTGCCGCTAACAGACTAGCTAAGTATGCGCGCCAGCCGGGGACCCCAACTTCTACTTCTAGAGGAGAAGGCTCTCCCCCAGTTACCCCCCCTGAAGCAGAAAAACAACAGGACCAGCTATCCTCATCTATCCAAATGGTGCTTGATGCACTAGCTGCAAGTGAAGGTAGACTGGCTAACAAAATTGAGAAAGTGCAGGGCGACCTGGACATAATATGCCAGTCAGTCAGTAAGCTGCAGGACCGGGCCAAGGAATTGGAAACTCGCACCTCTACTATCGAGGATATAGTCACCCCCCTAGCAGACAGAGTGGAAAACATGGCTACACAGATTAAAATGATTACTACAAAACTTACTGATATGGAGGGGCGTTTATGCCGGAATAACCTAAGACTGGTGGGCCTGCCGGAAAAATCTGAGGGAGAGACGCCAGAATCATTCATTGAAAATTGGTTATTGAATTCTTTTGGTCGGGAATCTTTCTCACAGTACTTTGCAATTGAGAGAGCCCACAGAGTCCCTATGAAGGCACCCCCCCCCCAGGTGCTAAAGATCGGACCTTTATTATCAAGCTACTGCATTATGCTGACAGAGACGCGGTACTTAGGCTGATCAGGCTTAAGGGCCCTTTAATGTGGAACAGCAAAAAGGTCCTGGTTTTTCCAGATTATGCTAGCGGGGTTCAGCAAGAAAGAGCTCAATTCTTTCAGATAAAAAAAGTCTGAGGGATTTACAAATACAATATGCGATGCTTTTCCCGGCAAAATTAAGGGTTATCCACGAGGGCAGCGCAAAGTTCTTCTTCTCACCCAATGAAGCCGCAGCCTGGCTAGATGTGAAATTTCCTACTCACCGTATAATGTCCTCCCGTGAATAGACTGTAGATGGAATTTTGGAAGAGAATGGTCTAGGATGAGACTTTATACCTTTTTTTTTTTTATTATTTTTATTTTTTAAATTTTTTAAATTTTTTATCTTTTTTTTTTTTTGTGTAGAATGTGTCTACACTATGAAATCATAGGGGAGGCCATGCTCTACTATCTAAGCGAAGCTGTCTGTGTATATGAGGAGTACAATTGAAGACGCATGGTCCCCTTTTGTTTCTGTGGACCTGTGATGCCATCCCCTTTTTTTTTATTTTTTTACCTATATATGTATTTGTATACTTACATGAGTATTCGTGTCACTTGTGGGTAACTACTGGTATAAATTTTGCACAATTGAAGTTTTCGGCATGTACCTAGCCAGAACGTTTCACTTTACTAACATTTAAATAAGGATGTTGGAGTCCATGTATATTAACAAAATATGGAAGAATGTGAGTCACTATATACACATATTTCTCCTCTCTCGACTATAGTTATCAGTATACCTATATCTGTATACACATATGAGTATTAGTATCACCTGTGGGTAATTATTGGTATAAACTTTGCACAATTGGAGTTTTTTTTTTTTTTTTTTTTTGGATGACACAGCTAGAACGTTTCACTGTGCTAATAAGGACACTCGAGTCCAGTTATATTGGTAAAATACGGAATAATTTGAGTCACTATATATTGAGTCACTTTTTTTTTTTTCTTTTTTTTTTCCTCTAGTATATATATTTGTATATCTATACGAGTACTTGCATCACCTGTGGGCAACTAGTGGTATAAATTTTGCATAATTGGAGTTTTTTGTATGTATTTAACTAGAATGTTTTACTTTGCTGATAAGGACGTTGAAGCCCATGTATATCAGCAAAATATGGAATAATTTTGAGTCATTACTCCGGGTTTCCTTTTTTTTTTTTTTTTTCTTCTTTTTTTTTTTCTCTCTTACTACAGTAGAAGCGGGGGTGGGACTGTGGGGGTATTGGTGGGGTTAAGTAAAGGGGCGGGGGAGCACCCCCAGCTGGTGGTTAGTAAGTGTTTGCCCGAGAAGTATGACTGTTTGTAGTGGGATTTGGGAAAATAAGGGAGGGAAAAGGAAGAGGCATGCCAGGGGGGGAGGTGGACATGCAGGGAGGGGGGGTGGGGGGGAGGGGTCTATGTTGGGGGTGGGGATGGGTAGGCCAATCCAGCTCATTAGTAAGATAATGGTATGGGGAAAAACACTCAGGTAAAGCAAAGTTCCGTAAGCTATAAATTCCTCTCCTGGAATGTTAGGGGGTTAAATAATAAAATCAAGCGTTCCCTTGTCATGAACTATATCCGCAAACAAGCTGCAGATGTCATCTGTCTACAAGAGACTCATCTGGTAGGGGAAAAAGTGTTGGCATTAAAAAAAACCTGGATAGGGTATGCCGCCCATTCAACTCATACCTCCGCTTCCAGGGGGGTTTCAGTCCTCGTTCGGAGGGGAGTACCATTTACCGCTGACAAGGTGGTTTTAGATCAGTGGGGGAGATATGTTTTTATTAAATGTCGATTGGGACCTAAGACTCTTATACTAATGTCTATTTATATCCCCCCACCTTTCTCCTATGACGTGGTAAAAGCAGCGGCAGAATTTATAACATTCTACCCTAATCTTCATGTTATTATGCTGGGAGATTTCAACAAAATCATGGATCCAAGAATAGACAGGAAATACGCTGTCGGTATGGGTAGGGAATCTCGTAAAACGGGATTTTCAGAAGTGATAAAAGAGATGGGGTTAAGGGATGCCTGGAGGGAGAAGTATCCGGCCCAACAGCAATACTCATTTTTTTCTAGTCCGGGTAATTCTTTCTCCAGGATTGACCTGGCCCTTGTTTCAGAGGAATTGATCCCTAGTATTCAGGATATTGAATATTTAACTCGAGGAATATCGGATCACTCCCCGTTACAGCTTATGCTGGACTCGGGGGTGGAAAGGGGCTACTCGTTTTGGAGGCTAAATACTTTTTGGTTAACCCAGGCCCAATTTGGAGAGAAGTTGGAAGCTATGTGGGAAGATTTTTTAATTAACAATGAAGGTTCCACTACAATTGATATTATGTGGGATGCTTTTAAAGCAAGTGTTAGGGGCAGCCTGATAAGAGAGGTAGCTGGGCTTAAGTCGTTTTTTAGAATTAAGGAAAGGGAGTTGGAGGCTGAATGCCGCACCCTAGAAACAGCTTATTTACATAATCCCGCAGAGGAACATAAGTTAAGATGGAGGGCGGCTCAAGAAAAGTGGCTGGATTGCCTCTCTCAAAAAGAAAAGTTCCGGGAACTATATGCTGGCCATAGGAGGTATTTGGAGGGAGATAGACCCGGAAGTTTCCTTGCAAATATAATACGTACAAGGAGAGCAGCCAATATAGTTACGGAAATCAAGCTTAAGGAGGGTGGCTCGGTATATCAAACCCCGGAGATAGTGGAAAGTTTTAGGCAATTCTACTATCAACTATATAGTTCCCATCAAAGGCACACTCCTGAAGAAATAGCAAAGTATTTATCCATCATTAAGCATCCCGTTCTATCCGTAGAGGCTAGAGATATGTTGGATGCCCCTATCTCTTTAAAAGAGATTGAAGAGGCATTAGGTACGATCCCCATAGGAAAAGCCCCCGGATTAGACGGGATACCCCAGGAAGTATATAGGAAGTATAGTGGATTCTTTGCCCCTGCATTCCTGTCGTTGTTCAACGAAAGCTATAAACTTGAGAGGCTTCCAGCGTCGATGTCTGAGGCTCTTATAACTGTGATAATAAAAAAAAGATAAAGACCCTAAAGAAGTTGAGTCCTACAGACCTATCTCGCTGTTGACCAACGATGTGAAGGTAATGGCCAAAGTCCTTGCGAATAGGTTAAATCTGGTCTTACCAGATGTGATACATAGGGATCAAGCCGGCTTTATGCCGGGAAGGTCGACCACTTCCAACTTAAGAAGACTCTTTCTCCACATACAGGCTCATCGGGAGGGGTTGCAGGAGGAGGCTGTAATCTCTCTTGATGCGGCCAAAGCTTTCAATACTGTAGAATGGGCCTATTTGTGGGAAGTAATGAAGTGGATTGGGATTGGACCTATATTTACCAACTGGATAAAACTGTTATACCAGTCTCCCACCGCAAGAGTCTCTGTTAATAACTACATCTCCTGTGCATTTAAGATAGCAAGAGGTACACGTCAGGGATGCCCGATGTCTCCGGGCCTCTTTGCCTTGGCCATCGAACCGCTGGCATGCCTCATCAGAGATAGTACCTCTCCGTGGAATTAATATTGGATTAAAGGAAGACCGAATTGCACTGTATGCAGACGATCTGCTTCTGTTTGTACATAACCACCTGGAGGCAGTGCCGGTGGTGATGGGGTTGGTGGAGAGGTTCGGGGGATATTCAGGCCTTAAAATTAACTGGAATAAGTCCTACATCCTCCCGCTGGAAGGTCCGTGCCCACCAAGTATCTCAGTTCCATCTCCACTAAAATGGGTTACTGAATTCCAGTATCTGGGTATCCAGGTATCCCGTGATATTAATAAGTTTATAACCCTAAATATATTCCCACAAATGGAATTTATTAAGTCTAAAATTGAGCCGTGGGGCCGGCTCCCCCTGACAGTTTCAGGCAGGGTTAATTTAGTTAAAATGGTGATGCAGCCAAGAATATTCTATGTTTTACAGCACTCACCCCTATACCTCCCGCGCCGTATATTTCGGCAGATCGAGGGATTAGTTTCCTCCCTAATTTGGTCCAATAGGAGACCTAGAATAAGATTGAAAACATTAATGCGAACAAAGGATGATGGTGGTTTGGCGTTAACGAATTTCTGGCTGTATTACCTGGTAGGACAATTGGCGCATCTTAAATTGTTAATCCAGGAGAATCCTGGGGAAGATAGCTACATAGAGATCATTAACCCCTTCCCGACATTTGACGTACATTTACGTCATGGTCGGGAAGCACTTCCCGACACATGGCGTAAATGTACGTCATGGATTTAAACTGTCACCGCGTCTATAGACGCGGTGACAGTTTCAACATGTCTGCTGTCCCTGACAGCAGACATGTCCGTGCATGCCCCGGGGGGGCTGCGATGCCGCCCCCCCGTCGGCGATCGCTGTGATTGGCTGTTCAGTGTGAACAGCCATTCACAGCGTTTTCCTGTGTCACCGGCGAATAACGTTCGCCGGTGACACGGGATCAGAGGTGATTGGTGCTGTAAAGTACAGCACCAATCACCGCGGGGTGTAAGGGTGACACTGGTGTCACCCCACCTCACCCCGCCCGCCCCCAAAGGCCGTGATTGGTCCGTCGGACCGACGGACCAATCACAGCCAAGGAGGGAGATTTAAACTAACGGTGACTGCACTGCAGACGCCATTCCGGTCTGGAAAGCGTGCAGTGCGGTCACCGTACCCCCCTGCCGCCATACTGACCAGAAATACTTGCTGCAATACTTACCTGATCGCTGCTGATTACTTCCTGGATCCTGTGCAATAATTGTGCCATACTGTGATATTGTGCTGCTGCACTGTATTAGGTATTAGCTAGATAGATAGAGAGATAGATAGAGATAGATAGAGAGATAGATAGAGAGAGATAGAGAGAGATAGAGAGAGAGAGATAGAGAGAGATAGAGAGAGATAGAGAGAGAGATAGTGTCAGAGAGTGCTATATTTTGTGCTGCTGCAGTGTGATATAGTTATAGATAGAGAGAGAGAGATAGAGAGAGAGAGATAGAGAGAGAGGCCTACTGACAGAGTGCTATATTTTGTGCTGCTGCAGTGTGATAGTTATAGAGAGATAGAGAGAGATAGAGAGAGAGAGATAGAGAGAGATAGAGAGAGATAGTGACAGATTGTGCTATATATTTTTTATATAACTGACTGCTGCCCCCTCCTTTTGTGCTGATCAGTATAAATTAACTGATCAGTAACTTTTTGGGGGCGCAGTTTTTTTTTTATATATAGATATACCTGTGAGTGCTGCTGCTGCAGTGTCATAGAGTGTTAGATAGTGTTAGATAGTGAGAGATAGAGAGATAGAGAGAGATAGTGATAGAGAGTGCTAAATTTTGTGTCTGCTGTCCCCGCCTTTTGTGCTGATCACTATATCTGAGGTGATCAGCAACTTTTTTGGGGGTACAGAGGTTTTTTTTTTTTTATATATACCTGTCAGTTGCACCAAAGGTTGTGCACCTGCTGCACCTCACTGGTAATCAGTGTCGCATCACTGATCACCTTTTTTTTTTGTGTGTGTGCTGTGGGGTATTTTTTTAATTTTTTTTTTTACACACACTGTGATTTTGTGGGTGTCCTGTGGCCGCTGTGCGCTGATCAGTGACGTACATCACTGATCATCTTTTTCGGCACAGGGTTGATCTATTTTTTTTTTTTTTTTGATCAAATTCCTGTTGCCTTTGAGCGCTGTTCAGTGACAGACGTTACTGACCAACATCTGTGCTCAATTTTTGGCGCAGGACCTTTTTTTTTTTTAACCCCTTCCTTTTTTTTTTTTTTTAACCCCTTCATTTTTTTTTTTTTAACCCCTTCATTTTTTTTTTTTTTATTGGTATAAAGCATTTTTTTTTTTTTCTGCACCACATACACACTACACAATACATACCACCCGGATTGAAATAAAGTTTGTGCCCCCCCCCTACACTATACACGTGTTGAAACATTTCACTACCGGTAACACAAAAATAAAAATGGCATCCCAAATGTCCTCCCAAATGTCCTCCCAAATGTCCTCCCAATCATCCAGGAGAATGTATTCAGTGGAGGAGGCATATGCCATGCTTGCTTCTGACTCTGACACAGGCAGTGATGCAAGCGGGGAATTTGAAGGATTTGCCTTAAGCTCCTCTTCCTCCTCTGCTGATGAGGGACCCCCTCAAAGACGCCCCCGTAGATCAGCTGAGATTCCCCCCCCAATAATTGATCTAGTATGGACCCCACCACCAGACAATTTTGAGCCCCAGGTTCCTGAGTTTTTGGGCATGCCAGGAATCCAATTTGATTCCACAGGTCTCAGAGAAATTGACTTTTTCAAATTATTTTTCTCTGATGATTTTATAAATTTAATGGTGGACCAAACTAATTTATATGCCCAGCAGTTTATTGCTCAAAACCCCACGTCATCATTTGCTAGGTGGACCCCTGTAGATGCAGTAGAGATGATGACGTTTTGGGGTCTGGTGTTTCATATGGGCATAGTAAAAAAGCCAGAAATTAGGCAATATTGGAGTACAGATGTTCTGTACAGTACTCCATTTTACCGTATGGCCATGCCCCGGACTCGATTTGAGACAATTCTTAAATTCATACATTACACCGATAATGCACAGTGCCCACCCAGAGATGATCCCACCTTTGACCGGCTATTCAAAGTCAGGCCGGTCATTGATCATTTCAGTGCCAAATTTGAAGAGGTGTACATCCCTGAAAAATTTATTTGTATCGACGAGTCCCTTATACATTTTAAAGGAAGGGTTAAATTCCGCCAGTACCTTCCCAGTAAGAGGGCAAGGTATGGCATAAAAATGTATAAGCTGTGTGAAAGCACCTCAGGGTACACCCACAGGTTTAGGGTTTATGAAGGGAAGGATTCAAGAATTCAACCGCCAGAATGCCCCCCCTCCCTCGTAGGTGTTAGTGGGAAAATTGTCTGGGATTTAGTGCACCCCTTCCTGGATAAAGGTTATCACCTCTATGTGGATAACTTTTACACTAGCATCCCCCTGTTTAAGGCCCTTGGTTCAAGAGGTACAGCAGCTTGCGGTACTGTGCGCAAGAACCAAAGAGGCCTCCCAAAAACGCACATTGCCCAAGTAATGAGAAGGGGTGAAAGCAGGGGAATATGCACCGAAAATATGTTGTTGGTCAAATATAAGGACAAGAGGGATGTCCTTATACTGACAACAATTCACGGAGACAGTACCACCTCCGTCCCTGTACGAGGTACCAGTACCCACACCTCAAAACCTAATTGTATCCTGGATTACAATAGGTACATGGGCGGAGTGGATCTTTCAGATCAGGTACTGAAGCCGTACAGTGCCCTGCGGAAAACAAAAATCTGGTACAAGAAGGTGGCCGTGTATATCATCCAGATGGCACTGTATAACGCTTACGTGCTATTCCGTTCTACCGGCCAGAGGGGGACATTTATGCACTTTCAAGAGGAAGTCATAAAGGGCCTAATATTTGGGAACCAGCAGGCAGAGGGCCCCAGTACTTCTAGTACTGGCCCCCGTATTGTACCAGGGCAGCATTTTCCTGATGAAATCCCCTCCACTGGAAAAAAGGGCAGGACACAAAAAAGGTGCAAAGTTTGCTATAAAAAGGGAATAAGAAAGCAAACTATTTTCCAGTGTGACACTTGCCCCGACAAACCCGGCCTATGTATAAAGGAGTGTTTTAAATTATACCACACATCTATGGAATATTAGGTTCATAATTTCACCGTGCTTCGGGGGTCTTGCTAATGCCACATAGCACCCACCATTCATTCCACCAGAATCTGAGCCGCAAAATCCAAAAATCACTCCTTCCCTTCTGAGTCCTGCCATGCACCCAACTGGTATTTTTTGGTCACATGTGAGGCATTGCCGTACTCGGGAGATATTGGGGCACAGATTTTGGGGTGCTTTTTCTCCTTCATACCTTCTTAAAATGAAAAATTTTGAGCCAGAACTGCATTTTTGTATAAAAAATGTAATTTTTCTTTTTCACTGCCCACTTGTATCAAAATTGGTGAAACCCCTGGGGGTTTTAAATGTACACTATACCCCTAGATGAATTCCCTGAGGGGTGTAGTTTTCAAAATGGGGTGACTTGTGGGGGGGTTCCACTGTATTGGTGCTTGGGGGGTCTTGCTAATGCGACATAGCACCCACCAAAATTCCACCAGAATTTGTGCTGCAAACTCCAAATATCACTCCTTCCCTTCTGAGTCCTGCCACTTTTTGGTCACACATGAGGCATTGCCGTACTCGGGAGAAATTGGGGCACAGATTTTGGGGTGCTTTGTCTCCTTCATTCCTTGTGAAAATGAAATATTTTGAGCCAGAACTGCATTTTTGTGTAAAAAAATGTAATTTTTCATTTTCACTGCCCACTTGTATCAAAATTGGTGAAACCCCTGGGGGTTTGAAATGTACACTATACCCCTAGATGAATTCCCTGAGGGGTGTAGTTTGCAAAATGGGGTGACTTGTGGGGGGGTTCCACTGTATTGGTGCAACATAGCACCCACCATTCATTCCACCAGAATCTGTGCTGCAAAATCCAAAAATCACTCCTTCCCTTCTGAGTCCTGCCATGCACCCAACTGGTATTTTTTGGTCACATGTGAGGCATTGCCGTACTCGGGAGAACTTGG
The DNA here is from genome assembly GCF_055691185.1 of Crinia signifera. Taxonomy (NCBI): domain Eukaryota; kingdom Metazoa; phylum Chordata; class Amphibia; order Anura; family Myobatrachidae; genus Crinia; species Crinia signifera. The sequence goes on from NC_139219.1 coordinate 137,669,610, forward strand.
GGCACAGATTTTGGGGTGCTTTTTCTCCTTCATACCTTCTGAAAATGAAAAATTTTGAGCCAGAACTGCATTTTTGTGTAAAAAATGTAATTTTTCTTTTTCACTGCCCACTTGTATCAAAATTGGTGAAACCCCTGGGGGTTTGAAATGTACACTATACCCCTAGATGAATTCCCTGAGGGGTGTAGTTTGCAAAATGGGGTCACTTGTGGGGGGGTTCTACTGTATTGGTGCTTGGGGGGTCTTGCTAATGCGACATAGCACCCACCAAAATTCCACCAGAATCTGAGCTGCAAAATCCAAAAATCACTCCTTCCCTTTTGAGTCCTGCCATGCACCCAACTGGTATTTTTTGGTCACATGTGAGGCATTGCCGTACTCGGGAGAAATTGGGGCACAGATTTTGGGGTGCTTTTTCTCCTTCATATCTTCTGAAAATGAAAAATTTTGAGCCAGAACTGCATTTTTGTGTAAAAAATGTAATTTTTCATGTTCACTGCCCACTTGTATCAAAATTGGTGAAACCCCTGGGGGTTTGAAATGTACACTATACCCCTAGATGAATTCCCTGAGGGGTGTAGTTTGCAAAATGGGGTGACTTGTGGGGGGGTTCCACTGTATTGGTGCTTGGGGGGTCTTGCTAATGCGACATAGCACCCACCAAAATGCCACCAGAATCTGAGCTGCAAAATCCAAAAATCACTCCTTCCCTTTTGAGTCCTGCCATGCACCCAACTGGTATTTTTTGGTCACATGTGAGGCATTGCCGTACTCGGGAGAAATTGGGGCACAGATTTTGGGGTGCTTTTTCTCCTTCATACCTTCTGAAAATGAAAAATTGTGAGCCAGAACTGCATTTTTGTGTAAAAAAATGTAATTTTTCATTTTCACTGCCCACTTGTATCAAAATTGGTGAAACCCCTGGGGGTTTGAAATGTACACTATACCCCTAGATGAATTCCCTGAGGGGTGTATTTTGCAAAATGGGGTGACTTGTGGGGGGGTTCCACTGTATTGGTGCAACATAGCACCCACCATTCATTCCACCAGAATGTGTGCTGCAAAATCCAAAAATCACTCCTTCCGTTCTGAGTCCTGCCATGCACCCAACTGGTATTTTTTGGTCACATGTGAGGCATTGCCGTACTCGGGAGATATTGGGGCACAGATTTTGGGGTGCTTTTTCTCCTTCATACCTTCTGAAAATGAAAAATTTTGAGCCAGAACTGCATTTTTGTGTAAAAAAATGTAATTTTTCATTTTCACTGCCCACTTGTATCAAAATTGGTGAAACCCCTGGGGGTTTGAAATGTACACTATACCCCTAGATGAATTCCCTGAGGGGTGTAGTTTTCAAAATGGGGTGACTTGTGGGGGGGTTCCACTGTATTGGTGCTTGGGGGGTCTTGCTAATGCGACATAGCACCCACCAAAATTCCACCAGAATCTGAGCTGCAAAATCCAAAAATCACTCCTTCCCTTCTGAGTCCTGCCATGCACCCAACTGGTATTTTTTGGTCACATGTGAGGCATTGCCGTACTCGGGAGAAATTGGGGCACAGATTTTGGGGTGCTTTTTCTCCTTCATACCTTCTGAAAATGAAAAATTTTGAGCCAGAACTGCATTTTTGTGTAAAAAATGTAATTTTTCTTTTTCACTGCCCACTTGTATCAAAATTGGTGAAACCCCTGGGGGTTTTAAATGTACACTATACCCCTAGATGAATTCCCTGAGGGGTGTAGTTTTCAAAATGGGGTGACTTGTGGGGGGGTTCCACTGTATTGGTGCTTGGGGGGTCTTGCTAATGCGACATAGCACCCACCAAAATTCCACCAGAATCTGAGCCGCAAAATCCAAAAATCACTCCTTCCGTTCTGAGTCCTGCCATGCACCCAACTGGTATTTTTTGGTCACATGTGAGGCATTGCCGTACTCGGAAGAAATTGGGGCACATATTTTGGGGTGCTTTTTCTCCTTCATACCTTCTGAAAATGAAAAATTGTGAGCCAGAACTGCATTTTTGTGTAAAAAAATGTAATTTTTCATTTTCACTGCCCACTTGTATCAAAATTGGTGAAACCCCTGGGGGTTTGAAATGTACACTATACCCCTAGATGAATTCCCTGAGGGGTGTACTTTGCAAAATGGGGTGACTTGTGGGGGGGTTCCACTGTATTGGTGCAACATAGCACCCACCATTCATTCCACCAGAATCTGTGCTGCAAAATCCAAAAATCACTCCTTCCCTTCTGAGTCCTGCCATGCACCCAACTGGTATTTTTTGGTCACATGTGAGGCATTGCCGTACTCGGGAGAAATTGGGGCACAGATTTTGGGGTGCTTTTTCTCCTTCATACCTTCTGAAAATGAAAAATTTTGAGCCAGAACTGCATTTTTGTGTAAAAAAATGTAATTTTTCATTTTCACTGCCCACTTGTATCAAAATTGGTGAAACCCCTGGGGGTTTGAAATGTACACTATACCCCTAGATGAATTCCCTGAGGGGTGTAGTTTGCAAAATGGGGTGACTTGTGGGGGGGTTCCACTGTATTGGTGCTTGGGGGGTCTTGCTAATGCGACATAGCACCCACCAAAATTCCACCAGAATCTGAGCTGCAAAATCCAAAAATCACTCCTTCCCTTTTGAGTCCTGCCATGCACCCAACTGGTATTTTTTGGTCACATGTGAGGCATTGCCGTACTCGGGAGAAATTGGGGCACAGATTTTGGGGTGCTTTTTCTCCTTCATACCTTCTGAAAATGACAAATTTGGAGCCAGAACTGCATTTTTGTGTAAAAAAAATAATTTTTCATTTTCACTGCCCAGTTGTACCACAATTGGTGAAACTTCTGGGGGTTTGAAATGTACACTATACCCCTAGCTGAATTCCCTGAGGGGTGTAGTTTGCAAAATGGGGTCACTTGTGGGGGGGTTCCTAACTTTTAGCATGTTATGGTGCCTAGAAACCTACATGGTGCCTAAAAAATAATCTCATAAAAAGGAGGCTCCAAAATCAAGTAGGTGCTCCTTCTATTATGAAGCCTGTGGTTTGGTCACCGTGCACACTAGGGCCACATATAGGATATTTATGAAAACAAAAGAATTGGGGGAATCAATTTTTAGTCACATTTCTCTAGTAAAATGTACTGTGTTCCTTAGAAAAATGTATTAAAATTGCAAATCTGCAAAAAAAAAGAAATTTTGAAATTTCACCTACACTTTGTTTTAATTCCTGTGAAACACCTAAAGGGTTAACAAACTTCCAAAATGCTGTTTTGAATACTGTGAGGGGTGCAGTTTTTGAAATGGCATCATTTATGGGGGTGTCTCACATACAAGTCCCTCAAAGTCACATCAGAACTGAACTGGTCCCTAAAAAAATCAGTGTTTGAAATTTTCTTGAAAATTTGAGAATTTGCTATTCATATTGTAAGCCTCCTAGTGTCCCAAAAAATTAAAAGGAAGTTGAAATAATGATGTCAACATAAAGTAGACATATGGTCTATGTTAGTTATTCACTATTTTGAGTGGTAAGATTATTTGTCTCACAAGCAGAAAATTTAACATTTTGCAAATCGCTAAATTTTCCATTTTTTCACGATATTTTGGTATTTTTCACAAAAAAACACAGACTGTATCGACGAAAATTTACCACTAACTTGAAGTACAATGTGTCACGAAAAAACAATCTCAAAATCACTGGGATAAGTAAAAGCAAAAAAAAGTTATCCCCACTTAAGTGAGACATGTCAGAATTGAAAAAAAGGGCTCTGTCAGGAAGGCAAAAACAGGCTCTGTCAGGAAGGGGTTAAGATCCTCTCCTTAGGCCACACCCCTATTCAACACTTCCTCAGTGGTAACGTGAAACGTAGGTGGCCCCCAATTATCCAGCAGCTGACTTATGTATGGAGACATGCGGAAAGGCTATTGGAAACCAGGGGTATAGATCCTGAGACCCCTCTCTATAATGCCAACGTTCTACCGGAGTTAAAGAAACTCCAAGGGGTTAGGATTTGGGGAGAACAGGGTGTACAAACTTTGGGACAGGTTTACGAAAACCTACAGCTCAAAACATTTCAATCCCTAAAATCTGAGTTCTCACTCCCTAATAAATTCTTATTCAGCTATATCCAACTTCGACATGCTTGCAGTGTTCAATTTAGTAATACTACCTTCGGGCTTGAACGTCTCTAACCAAAAAAATTTTAAGAAGGTGCCCTAATACACATCAGGTCGCTTTCCTATACAGGGCGTTTAATCATGAAATCCAGAAAGATAAGCTACTGGACCTGAAGTATAAGTGGGAGCAAGATATAGGTCCTATATCCATGGAAGGGTGGCGTCAAGCCCAGAATAATATTCGGTTAGCAACTTGCCAAGTATAGCTACAGCAGATTCAACTATATATCTTTCATAGAATATATATGACCACTGAGTTATTATGTAGGATTGGGGGCAGGACCGACGCTAATTGCCCGAAATGTTTGGTAAACATAGGGTCATATTGGCACTTGATGTGGACATGCCCCAAAGTGATGTCCTTCTGGGAAGCAGTGTTTAAAGAATTAACAAGTAGAGGAGTACCCAAGGAGCACTGTACACCAGCAACCTCCGTATTATCTATATTTAATGTAGCACTAAGAGATAAGTCTCTGAAACAATTTATTATTATAGTCTGCTTAGTAGCTAAGTCCTGTATAGCTAGGAAGTGGCTTGCTGAAGAAGGTCCCAATCTGGAGACCTGGAAGGCGCGGGTAAATGAGATTATGGCACATGAAAGATTTGTCTATATGGCTAGAGGCACAGAATCCACCTTTCTAAAGATCTGGAAGTACTGGAAGATATGAGCCTCAATAGGTTGACTGATTAGTTTACGGATGGCTCCTATAATGATTCCCTCTTTCTTTTTTTCCTCTCTTTATCTTTTTTTTTTGTTTGTTTGTTCTGTGAATCGGCCTACTGGGAGTTAGGTTAGTGGGGTGGGGGTTTTGAGGGGGGGGCGGGAGGAGGAGGAGGGGGGGGGGTCGTATTGTCCTTTATGCTGCTTGCCTCATATCTGCTGGGATGGTTAGTGAAGATAGGGGTTAGATCTGCTAGATTATCCTGATGAATGTTGTATAACTGGGCCAACTAACTCCATAATGGGTGCAGTGAACTTCAATATTAATGGATGAATAATGAATTATTGAACAGTTCCGCTGCAGCTAGGGCTCAACAAAAGGGTTAATAGCTAATTCTGTAAATCTCCCGGCGAGTTCCCCCACTTATATCTGAATAAACACACTATTAATACCCTATAAGTAAAACTTAAGAATGTATAAGTAAATTTAAACACCATGAGCAGTTTAAAATTAGGTTCCAATTGAAATTTTGGAGCCCCTGAAACCACATGGTAATGAATTGGTGTAAATTTGTAATGTGTAAATTAAGCTGCACTTTAAACACTATAGGGAACAATTAAATTCCCTATTGGAATCTGAGAGGGTGAGCTCGCCTGGCGATAAAAAGAATAACTCTAACTGTATATTTCTACCCTCTGCATTCTCTCTCTCTCCCCTCTATAGTATGGGAGACGAAATGTGAAACAACCTGTACCGATGTATTTTACAATGCAGATTCTCTAAGAACCTTTTTAAAATTGTTTGTATTATATGTTTAAAAATAAAAATAAAGTGGAAATTTAAAAAAAAAAAAACCATGTACTTTTAGGTTTTTATGATGTTTAGTTTAACTCTAAACTGACATACATTTTTAAACTTGTTATATACATTAAATGACCTATGATGATCAGCGGTGTAGCTAGGTGCCATGGTGCCCGGAGCAAGGGCATATTTTGCGCCCCCCGGTAATAAATTGGGGGCGTGGCTAACATGTGTTGGCATGTTACATTTGAAATATATAAGACACTGTAACGGAATCTGCTGCGCTATATAAGACACTGTAACAGAATCTGCTGAGCTATAAAAGACGCTGTAACAGAATCTGCTGCGCTATATAAGACGCTGTGACGGAATCTGCTGCACTATATAAGACACTGTAACGGAATCTGCTGCGCTATATAAGACACTGTAACGGAATCTGCTGCGCTATATAAGACACTGTAACGGAATCTGCTGCGCTATATAAGACACGTTAACGGAATCTGCTGCGCTATATAAGACACTGTAACGGAATCTGCTGCGCTATATAAGACACTGTAACGGAATCTGCTGCGCTATATAAGGTGCTGTAACAGAATCTGCTGCGCTATATAAGATGCTGTAACGGAATCTGCTGAACTATATAAGACGCTGTAACGGAATCTGCTGTGCTATATAAGATGCTGTAACGGAATCTGCTGCACTATATAAGACACTGTAATGGAATCTTCTGCGCTATATAAGACGATGTAACGGAATCTGCTGCGCTATATAAGATGCTGTAACGGAATCTGCTGTGCTATATAAGATGCTGTAAATAAATAAATAAATATATATATATATATATATATATATATATACAGATAAAGATATATACAGCAGAGCATGGCGGCAGCAGAAGCCAGAGAGATTCACTCCCCCCCCCCACCCCCCACCCAGACCCCTCCCCTCCCCCGGACCCCACTAACCCCCAAACCCCAAGTTTATTACCATGTTTATTAGCATCATTAATTAGCTTTATAAATAAAAAAAAAGAAATCCACCTTGAATAATGATACCTGAGCACAGCAGGGCAGCACAGGCGGCAGCAGAAAACCTCCTCCTCCTCCAGGCTACAGCCAGTGCTTGAGAAGGCTGATGACGCTGCTGTAGCCAGGGAGGAGGGAGTGAGTCACTCTGCATAGCAGGGGCAGGTGACTCTGGGAGGAGTCTGGAATTCTGCTGCGCTGTGCTGCCCGGAAGCCGGCCCGAGCAGCAGCAGCAACAACTTAGAGAGGAGTGAGTCAGCAGCCCTCACCGTCCGTGGCGTTTGGCGGCAGGGACTGGGTGAGCAGGGCAGGAGGCAGGTGCAGGGCAGAGCAGCCACCAGCGCACGCTGCCCGCTGCCCATTACTAGTAGTACTTAGTATGATCTTAGTGCAGGGCTCATTTGCGGGGGGGGCGTGCCGGTGACACCATTCGACCAATCGGCGGCCGGAGTCTGCGCTCCACTGGCTCCGCCCTCCCTATGCCTCTGATGATGATGGTATATTTAATGATGAAGAGCAAATTGAAAAATGTTAATATTTTAATAAAGTATTGAAAATGTACTGTATGCTTCAATAATGTATTATAATGGGGAGGTCACTATATGTTACAAATTATAAGCAACATGAGTTCAAACCTATATACTGTATATGGTATTGTGTAAATCCATATTTTTGATAAAACATATCAAATGAGCTTCACAGTTGGCTGTGATGGAAATTATTGAATGAGAAAAAAAACCTCTATAAATGTACCCAAAAAAAATTTACTTGGCAAAAGGATAGAACTGTGCATTAACAATGTTTTTCAGACTTCTGTCAATGTCTAATTTTTCCCAGCATATAATTTCCATAATTATAATTATAACCATGCCCATAACATTAATATAGTCAGGGATACATAATCATTTTATCCCATAGGCCAGGAAATGTTGCATTTCAAGTTACACATTTCAGCCCATAATGTCATGTTTGGACTCTAAATGAGCGAAATTACATTAGCTGTCAGATGACAGTTATTAGAATTCCATATCATATCGCACTCACATGTTATAACAAATTATAAGTTAGTCACAGAAAAACCAGCATTAGAGATGAATTCATTAACATTCCCTTACACCAGTGAGCCAATCACAGGATACTGTAAACAAAGGCTAGTGATACCAGGTGAATGAATGGATTCTCCCCTCCCCCGAGAGTTCTCTTGTAAGCAAGAGAAAAGTACACAGTTCACTTGCTGTTCGAACACGACGCAGAGAGGATGGGTCTGGCTTCACCGGGAGGCTCCTTCCATAACATATGGATTTGGATGTGATAAGTAAATATGTATCATCAAACTGAATTGTGTGCCAGGACTAGGATATGATTAATGGACTGGATGTTTAGGATGAGTAGTATGTGTTTCACGGTGGCTACGTATAGCAGCGGTTGGTAGAAAGAGGATAGACATGCTTAAATTGGTAGATATAGCCGTGTACGTTTACATGTGGACAAAGTGAGGCCTAAGCCTGCTGCTGCCATGTGGCAAAGCAGAGGCCTAGTTCCTGGATCTTTTGTATGCAAGGAGTGTAAATAGCTTGCTTTTCTCTGCTATGTGTCTGGATATTTAAACTAGCCACTGTGTGTCTAAGTGTGGTTGTAAAACTGAAAGCTTTTAAAGTATATTGTCCGGCTAGAGTATCTAGATAATCGGATGTAACTGTAAGAAACATGTGCTGTGAGGGTAGTCCACTATTGTCTGGATTCTAGGTATTTGAATGCATGTGTAAGGCTATGCGTGAACATGTATGGACTCTTTGTATTGGAGAGTGTGAATGCTTTGTGTAATATCCAGTGAGAATATCTAGGTAAACTAGCGGAATGAACCAACATATATGTAACAGGTATGTATAGTGTTGTTAGCATGTGATGCTTGGATAGTGTGTTTGATGGATGTGCAAGTTATAGTCAGGATTGTGAGTATCGCATGATGCAAGTTAGAGGTTAATTCGGAGTAAATGTTGTGAATAGAAATTATGAACGTACAGGCAGTTTATGTTTGATTGCCAGGCGGAAGTTATTAGTCTTTTGTTAAGGTTTCCTTTGTGTGCCATGTAGTGGAATCTAAGATGGCAGAATGCCATGCGGCAGACTACATGTGCCCTGGCCAAAATGGCCGACAATAAGGTTCCTTTGTGTGCCATGCGGCGGTACACAAAATGGCGGACACCAAGACTTGGTATCACAAAATGGCTGCTTCTTCATAGCCACGCCCCCTCCCGCGCTGTATTCACACACACACATATATAACACTGAGGTTAATTGTATTTAAGGATGCTGGAATAATAATCGTTATTATGTATAATACCTGTATTGTTATATTTATTATCCATGATACAGTTTCATCTGGTTACACTTATAAATAATATTCATTGATTATAAATCTGGACATTCGCTTTTTGATTGCGTGCGACATGAATAAATTAGATAGACTTTGCATATTTAAATAAATGGACTTCCATACTTCATAGGAAAATTGTGCAAGTAACAATAAAAGATAGTTTAAAACTATAATCACTTCTTTAACTCCATTGTAAAATGTAGCACAACTGGCTGGAAGATTATTCCAGGAACACCTTTATTAATACATAAATGTTGTACATTAAGCATCTCTGAAGTATGTCTGAAGAACGTAGAAGACACTTCTGATCATACAATTTTGTGAAGACTATCACTTAACCATTATATACATTATCAGCAGTATTCAATGTGGCAGATGAGGGGTTTGTACGGTGAGGATGGATTTTTGTCGCCAAAAACAAGCCATCCTCGCTGTCAAACCCGCTCGATGTCCCTTGCTGTATTCAATGTAAGGGAAAAATCCTCTCCGTTAGAGGACAGTGAGGATCCTCTTAAATAGCGTGGTTTGCCGCAAATGCCGCAAGTCCGCTGCATTTTGTGGTGAGCCCCGCTGTTTTAATGGCCACATTCGCCGTTTCCACTTCGCCTCAGAGAACCAGAAAGGTGGAAATGGCGAATTAATGGGAGATAGTTCAATACTTTACGGCAAGCTATCAGCAATTCTTGCCATCATAGCTTGCAATCAGGGACATTGACTTGCCAATCTTTTTAGAGCAGAATTTTTTTTCAATATTTTTGTGTTTGTTTCTCGTCATGTTAGCGTAAATATACATATAATCTTGTAATGCAAATATATTTTTCCTTGCAGAAACACTTTGTTGACAAATGCGGTAGATGGTAAAAAAAAGAAAGCGTTACTAAAAATGCAAATTTTCAGAATGTGTTTTTATAGCATTGGCAGTAAATTATGTTGAAAGTGTAACAAGGATAATATAATATAGTACATGTACTGGATTCAGAAAGTACACATTAAGGAGTGACCTTAATTTAATGTGATGTTAGACATTGGTCTTAGACATTAAATTCAAGGGTTTGTTGAATTAATGAATCCATCAAATCCAAAAAGACATCACTTAAACCTCATAAATTTCCATCAATATACTTCTATATCTTATTTCCTGCTAAATGTTTCCAAAGCAGGCAGCTACTTGCATTGTTTACTATTTGAATTCACCACTATATGTATACATATCATCCTTTAAGTCTGTTATGACAGTATTGATATTTATTTTATATATTATATATTATACCATCTCTATTATTAGCAAATGTACTTTCATTTTAGCTATCCATGAAAACCAATGACACAGCAAGTTTTCAGCAATATTCCTAATAAAACAGATTGCATAGTGATGTGTATAATTAATTTACTTGATATGCCTCATTTAATTAATATAGCTTATAATAATGTGAAATAAATCATTTCAAAATTCCAATGTATTTACACATATTTATTTATATTAAGCAAATATGGTATTATGCAAGGGCTGAATGGATGGTGTAATGGTTAGCATTACTACCTCACAGCACTGAGGTCATGGGTTTGATTCCCACCATGGCCCTAACTGTGCGGAGTTTGTATATTCTCTATGTGCTTGCATGGGTTTCCTCCGGGTACTCTGGTTTTCTCCCACAATCCAAAATTATACTGGTAGGTTAAATGGTTCCCAACAAAATTATCCCTAGAATAATTGTGTGCGTGTACATGTGAAAAGGAATATAGATTGTAACCTCCACTGGGGCAGGGATGGATGTGAATGTTGCTCAACACTGCGGAATATGTTTGTGCTATATAAATAAGGTAAAATGGAGGGATTACATTTTTCCTCAGTATTATAAATTTATCCTGGTATTCCGGGTACTCCAGTTTCCTCCCATAATTCCAAAATATACTGGTAGGTTAATTGACTCCCAATAAAATTAGCCATAGAATGAATGTGTGTGCATGTACAAATGATAGGGAATATAGATTGTAAGGTCCACTGGGGCAGGGACGGATGTGAATATTCATGTTGCAAAATATATGTGTGCGCTATATAAATAACTGTTAAAAAAAGAAATAAAATAATATTAAATATTCCACAAAAGTAACATGGAGGGATTACGGTAGATATTTTCCAAGAGCAGCAAAATCCTCCATAGTTTTCTGGTATGAACCCTGTTAGGCTATCAGATTTACTGAGCTTCAGAATGTGAAATATTTAGTTGGCATCAGTTACTGTAGCCTATGGTGTACAGATCACCAAAATCACTATTTTAAGTACATTTACAAGTGTGAGATTTTAGGAGTGAGACATTTTGTCCATAGCAAATAATCAGATTATTGCTTTTATCCTCTAGATCAGTGGTTCTCAACCTCAATCTTTAAGACCCACGTTTTCCAAGTCACTTGGCAGGTGCACAGTTGTACTCATTACTCACAGACACATTTTAAAAGATCCACAGGTGTAGCTAATTATTTCACTTGTGAGTCTGTGTGGAGACATGGAAAATGTGCACTGTGTTGGGGTCCTGAAGACTGAGGTTGAGAAGCACTGATCTAGATGGTACTAGTTAAATGATAAGTAGTATCTGATAGGTTGCTATGGGCAACATTTCTCACTTCTAAAAACTCACACTTTATTAGATGTACCCCCTAAAGTGTTCCTCGGGAACCATCCTTGGCAATTGCAGCTGCATATTAGCACTGCAACATCCTGATAGAGTATTGGAGTGCTACAGAAATTGTGTGCGCTATATAAATAACTGGTAGTAAAGAAATAAATAATTGATTAAATTAGATTCTTACACTTTGCAGAGATGGGCTCCTTCCATAGTCTCTTTCCCTGCATGTGTATTTAACCCCTTCCCGACATTGCCTTTTTTGTTAATTTTTTTTTTTTTTTTCCTCCTTGCGTTCAAATAAGCGTAACTTTTTTAATTTTCCGGCTATATAGACACATGAGGGCTTTTTTTTGCGGGACAAGTTGTACTTTGTAATGGTACCATTTACTATACCGTATAATATTCTGGGGAATCAGGAAATAATTCAATGTGGGGTAAAAAAAAAAAAAACGCCATTCCACAATTTTGCGCTGGTTACGCTTTTTTTGGAGTTCATAGTTCGTTTAAAATGATGGGTTATCTTTATTCTATGGGTCGTTACGATTCTGGTGATACCAAACTTATATAGTTTTCGTTAGGTTTTACCACTAAAAAAAAAAATAGCAACTTTTACGGTTTTTCGAATTTGCGTCGCGTCGCCATGTTCTGCGGCTTATAACTTTTTTATTTTTCCACCTACGGACCTGGGTGAGGGCTCATTTTTTGCGGGCTGAAGTGTACTTTTTAATTAATACCATTATGGGATATGGGCGACTTTCTGATCTCTTTTAGTTATTTTTTTTTGGGTAGGCGATGCGACCAAAAAACGTAGTTTTGGCGTTGGGAATTATTTTCCGTTTACGCCTTTAACCGTGCGGGATAACTAATGTTATATTTTAATAGATCGGACTTTTAGGAATGCGGCGATACCAAATATGTTTATTTTTTTATTTTTTATTTATTTTTATTTGTGAAATGGGGAAAGGGGGGTGATTTGAACTTTTTATATTTTTTTATTTTTTTTTTATTTTTAAACTTTATTTTTTTTTTTTTTTTACTTTTACTACAAGGCCCCCTAGTGTACTTGACCACTAGGGGGCGCGATCGCCTGTACTAGGTTCAGCCATAGAGCTCTATGGCTGAACATAGTGATTTTCAGCACTTTCTATTACATCCTGCCTCAGGCAGGATGTAATAGGAATGCTGACACGGCCAGCACAGGGGTCTACATTAGACCCCTGGCTACCATGGCAACCGATCGGCACCCTCCGATCTCGCCGCGGGGGCCGCGATCGGCGCCGGAGGGGCGCGCCCCCCCTCCGATCAGCTATTTAAGCACTGCGGGCGCTTTGCCCGCGGTGCTTAAAGGGTTAAACGGCCACGATCGGCGAACTCGCCGCTCGTGGCCGTGAGAGCAGGTGCCTGGCTGTAATATACAGCCATTACCTGCTCTCTTTCAAGCCAGCTCACTCCGTGAGCTGGCTTGATTCCCCCGCAACCGACATATGACGTAAATGTACGTCATATGTCGGGAAGGGGTTAAGTAAATTTGAGTCGTACAAAATTTCGGTACTTATGTAATATCTGGGCTCCCACGTCCCATCGCGGGGCTCGCTGCGCTTTCCTCGCTTCGGGCATGGTGGCTCACTGCTCTCGCCCCACTATATAAAATCAACTCCATGCGTAGTTGGATAGTAGGGATATGAAAAAATGGGTTGCATTTAACATGGGAGCCCAGATAATACATAAGTACCAAAATTTCTTATTGCCACAAATGTATAACATTAATGAGAATGCTGGAGAGTTAATATGTTGGAGCGATTAAGTGTAGAGTTACATGTTACATCTGCCCCACCTGCAGTGCACATGGTTTTTGCCCATTTTGAGAACAAATTTGTTTTTGCGATCAGATCTGAAGAAGGGCTAATGTGTGATGCTGCAAAAACACGTAAAAAAACCCAACTATAAGTCCCTTGTTTATTAAAGTGAACCTGCACTACTCTAATCAAGGAAATTATTCTGCAGTGTAGTATTGTTTGTCACTTTGGGCCTTATTCTGCTTGGTGCGGTCTGTTCCGAATTCTTTCGGAGGGCTCTTTTTAGCAGTCTGCGCATGCGTAGGCAATGCAATTTGCATGTGCAATGTAGTGTCTCCGCACTCGTTCTCGCCAATACCGTCCGAAGTGGCTCGGGAAATATGGGTGTAACATGGGCCTCATGTGGGCATACACAAGGGCGCGGTTTCAAAGTGGGCAAAACTGGGCGTAAATCTGGACGTACACGTGGGAGTGCAGGAACTGTGGTAGGCGTGCATTCGAACAGGACACCGACTGCAAGCGAACCAACACACATGAAATATGCGGTGTCCATAATCAAGTTTCAGTTTGCGGAGAGCACTTGTTCATGCGCTAGGCATTCGGTTCGCCCAATTAGTACCTGAAGCACTCTCAGCTGACCACAATACAATCCACTCCTCTACTCATTAGTGATTAATTATACTCTTTTCACAGGTTCAATTGGAAGACAGGTAAAGGGGCAACAATGAAGTAATACCACTTAACATGATGTAAGAGTTAATCTAAAGTGCTAGTAATGTGTTTAAGTATCAATTAGGAATTAATTGATTACATTTAAAAATAATCAATTTGTTATGAGGTTGGCTAATTGGATAAGTGTGTCATGTTGCAGAAGCATGAGTTCCGAATAGAGTAGTGAGGTTTGCAGAAATACACCAACTCGGTACGTACGGCCAGCTTCCCGTCCGTTCGGACACTGTAAGACCGTGCATCTTTGTGTTCCCACCGCACACGCACGTTTGGATGTAGTCCGAAGACACTCCCTCTTCTTAGTGAGTCCATCCGAAGGGATGCGGACGACCTGTGGGTGTGTATTCTTAGAATGTCATTTCCAAAAGAATTCGGAACGGACCGCAATAACCAGAATAAGGCCCTTTGTGTTTGAACCTCGGCAGAGACAGTAATTAGATGATTATTTGTGTACCCCAGAAAAAAACATAGTTACACCCCAAGAAAAAATATGTTTGCTTTTGTTACTATTATAAATAATCTTATTTAAAAAATAATTATTGCAAAAAAGGATATTTTTTTTACTTAATTGTTAACAGTGATGCAGAGTACAATATACTGTATACAATATTATTTGCTGGTTTGTATTACTGGTTGCCTGCCTATCTGTACTGGAAAATTAATCTTATTATTATTAATAATATTATTATTGGGAAAAATCTTTTGTTCCTGCGGTTTTAAAATTTAAACAAGTGATGTAGCATATATATTATATTATAGAAGCCGGGATGTGTTACATACTGGCCCTTATTCAGATCTGATCGTAGTACAAATTTTAAATTTTAAAACAGCAGGAACAAAAGATTTTTCGACTTATACTCGAGTATATACGGTATATATATATATATATATATATATATATATATATATATATATAGGAAAAGGATTCACTGGGGCTCTTAGTAGTAACACCAGAAGAATACAGGCGGCACTCGAGGGTTAAATGGAGTATATCCAAAAACAAATTTTATGGCATCAATGTAATGATACAGACAGCGTCATGTCGACGTTTCAAAGCCGACCAGGCTTTTTCATCAGGACGTGTGCGTCTCAGTGGTGCATAAAGTGCTGTGCGATAGAAAGAAAAGAACAGGGTGTTTTTCCTACCTTATGTAGCAGCTCTGTCTAGGTGCGCGTTCACTCAAGACGCCGGTATCCACTGGCAGCGCTTCCGGGATCTCAGCTCCGCCCAGTGATGTCATAGGGCCGTTGCTGGGTTACCTAGGACGCTCATTCACCACGTATCGCCGGGTCTGGAAGTGCGTGTAGAAGACCAGCAGTACACTCACTGCTGGAAGGGTGAAGTGTGTGAATAACTGCAAAAAAAACAGTGAAAAACGATCATGGAGCTGTTAAGACTATTTGCAAGTGCTAGAAAAAAGGGGGGTTAAAAAACGGGAGGTTAAAAAACGGAACTAAGCTAAGTAATGGGCAAAATTTAGAAAAAAAGATAAATCAATACAAAATACACAGCATCTTATGCTCCCTTGAGATGAGCATTTTTCATACAGGGTGCACAAATATACAAATTGCACATAATAGATATAGGAGGGGAAAGGTATAGAGACAGCAGCACGACATGATTTTTAAGGTACACGTTGCTTGTAACATCATATAAATGCATTCCATGCTATCTTCTCATTAAGGCCAATGGGGGCCATGGTATTTAATTTGAAAATCCATTGTGATTCCCTTTGTGAAAGAAGCTTTTGTCGGTCACCACCACGGCTTAGTGGGGGAATATGATCGATTATTTTGCTCTTAAGATCATTAAGGGTATGGCCACTGTTCTTAAAGTGTTTGGCCACTGGTTGTTCTATTTTTTCTCCACGTAAGCAGGCGCCGATTGCTGACCTGTGTAAGGCCATTCTCTCACGAAACGTTCTGATGGTCTGGCCAACGTAGTGTTTTCCGCAGGGACAGGATAGTAAATAGATAATGTACTGTGACCTGCAGGACAGGACATGTTTGATGGGAAATGTTTGGCCTGTCACGGGATGTATCACTACGTTTCCAGGAATCATTGAATTACAAGTTGTACAGTTGGGACATCTTTTTTTGCAGTTATTCACACACTTCACCCTTCCAGCAGTGAGTGTACTGCTGGTCTTCTACACGCACTTCCAGACCCGGCGATACGTGGTGAATGAGCGTCCTAGGTAACCCAGCAACGGCCCTATGACATCACTGGGCGGAGCTGAGATCCCGGAAGCGCTGCCAGTGGATACCGGCGTCTTGAGTGAACGCGCACCTAGACAGAGCTGCTACATAAGGTAGGAAAAACACCCTGTTCTTTTCTTTCTATCGCACAGCACTTTATGCACCACTGAGACGCACACGTCCTGATGAAAAAGCTGTCTGTATCATTACATTGATGCCATAAAATTTGTTTTTGGATATACTCCATTTAACCCTCGAGTGCCGCCTGTATTCTTCTGGTGTTACTACTAAGAGCCCCAGTGAATCCTTTTCCTAGCTACCCATGTGAGGAAGGCACCAAGGACCTTTATCCATTTGATGAGAGTGCCGGACAACTCCTACAGCTATATATATATATATATATATATATATATATATATATATATAATTTTACAAGCTTCCAGCTATCGTATCAATTTTACAAGAACACCAGATAATTATCATAATATATTTGATGTCTGCCTAGTCTAACCCCACCTGAGTGACAAGACTAAATACACCTTAGCTACTGTAGATAGTTAATCATGCATGCCTGCTGTTTTGTTTCCTGTTCTATTGATCTAAGTAATCAACATGTGGCACCAGACAATGGGCCGTATTCAGCATGGATTGCAAATGCAAAAAAATTCTAATATAAACCATGTGCACTGCAGGAGGGGAAAATGTAATATGTGTTGAGAGTAAGATTTGGGTGAATTATTTTGTTTCTGTGCAGAGTAATTCCTGCCTGCATTATTTTTACACTGCTATTTAGATTTCAGTTGGAACACACCCCACCCAAATGTAACTCTTTCTAGACATGTTACATGTGCCCCACCTGTAGTGCAGCATGGTTTTGGCCATTAGAGAGACATTTTGCTTTTCTAACCCATGCTTAATCAGGCTCAATGTGCAGATGTATGATTATGAAGTTTACATTTCATAACGAGGAAAACCCATATCACCCTGATGTATGATGCCGGGGGAAGCCGATAAGGAGAGCTGTTATGTCCTGAGACCACAGCTCTCCTTATCAGCGACCCCATCAGCACTGCGCATGCTCATTTAAAAAAAACCTTCTCTCCGCCAAGTCGGCTCACTAGGCACATGGCTATTAGAGCGAGATCTCGAGCAAAGCCCGGAGCAAACAGCAGGGCTAGCTTTGTCCCTGCAGTGGGACAATGTTAGCCATGGGCTGGTGAAGCGGCAGGGGCAGATCAGTGCCTAGGAGGCTGTTACATCACAACGTGCCACTAGGTGCTAGGGGGATTGAAGGGCACTGCCATGCTGAGGGTTGTCCCTAGCACACGTTAGGTGCCCTAGTAATACATAAGAAAAATGTTGTCCCCTAGTTAATTAGCGTTAAGTGCAGCGTAAGCACTTAACGCTAGTTGACACATCTGCCCCGTTATGTTCCATATTATATCCAATTAAAAAAAGGCATAACAAAAGGTATTTTAAATTACCTGCCTCCTTGACTGATTATCGTACAAAGCAATTAATTTAATTGTTAACATTTAATAACATTCAATTAACAAACTAGCATCACATTAATACTACACCTATAATATATCCTAATATTTATATTTCTCTACATGAAGGAAACAAGAAGATATACTTTAAGTGTAATTTATTTTAGTCAGCAAATATGTATTAAGTGATAAGATATCAATACTGAAATACTGCCTGAAACTTATTCTGCAAATTAATAGCTTAATTAGAATATGTCAGTAAGTGAAATTAGTCAATTAGTACATTAGTAAAAAAAAAAGTAAATACTGTAACTGTTTATCCTAAAATAAAGTATTAATTGTCAAAAATGTAGCAAATAAATAGAATGTTACTGGACAAGTCCAAGTACATAATATCAGTAGTTAATAGGCTTACAAATTACATTTAACCACAAACAAATAACTTGAGGCACTATATAGCTATAAATATAATATAATTAGTAACAGCTGCCGCCAGAAAAGAAAGTCTCTAAGATAATTTAAAGCATGTAAAAGATAAACAATGTGGC
Organism: Crinia signifera; assembly: GCF_055691185.1. Classification (NCBI taxonomy): domain Eukaryota; kingdom Metazoa; phylum Chordata; class Amphibia; order Anura; family Myobatrachidae; genus Crinia; species Crinia signifera. Next base: position 137,688,042 of record NC_139219.1, read on the forward strand.
TGTGATCTATATAATAGATGACTATAATGGGTGGGTGAATTTATAAAGAAAGCAGAATACAAAGTTCAGGGAATGCAAGGGATCTAGAAAAGAAAAATAATTGCTCCTTCATAGTGCTTTATGTATACAGAACAAATATTGGCCCTACAGATATTTATCTCACAGTATATAGAAATACAATGTTATAATCTAACCACTGATCTGAAAAGTAAGATAGGCTCTCCGCAAAAAATATCTCCCCGATTGGAAATTATTTAATTTCAAATATAGATTGCAACACCACAGTTGATGTAAAAGGTGGTTTCCTTAACTTAAGATATACACCAAGTTAATTTGCAAATCAGTTATCTCGATTCATTATCATGATGTCCGTTCGAAATGACTGAATTCCATAATGCATTTAGCACTGTCACTTTAAGCAGAATGAAAAAATTGAATAGCATGGTCTTAATGTTTAAATACAGGATTGACAATTAGATATATACATTAATTATACACAATAAGTGAATTTACAGTGGGCACACAAAAAATATATAAAACTAGGGTTTTTGTTTAATAAATACTGACTTCAAGAGACAAGTTGATAATGTATATGTAGTGCAGTACCTTCCATGGCTTTAAATGCTTTTTTTATGCTTTTACAGTATGACATTTTTTATAGATTTTTACAGTTTTTGCATTTTTTTAATGATGTTAAAAAGATACCAAAAAATGAGCATCAATGAGAAACACTAGAAGACAATAGCACTTCATAAAACCATTATAAGAATCTGCAATCTCTACATTATAATAACCATGCCAATTTCTACATTAATTTTAATTGGAGGGATTTAATTTGTTAATAAAAAAGGATGATTGCAAATTATTAAAACAAAAATAAAGTGTCAAATAAATTCCCAGCTTTGCTTCATTTCAAACCAAAATCATTTCTTTATAAGACAATTAGTTTCCCAATTACTTTTGTAATTATAACAAATATGGAGTTATACATTAACACATTAAAAATAGTTTTGAATTGTTAAGCCCATAGGTCATTTTAAAATCATTGTTTCCAGTAATCAAAATGTCAAAACCTTAAATGGTTTCATAGTCATCTTACTCACACAGTTATGTTTTTTTGTTAAACTTGTACAACAGGCATGTCCAAACTATGGCCCTCCAGCTGTTGTGAAACTACACGTCCCATCATGCTTTGCCACAGTTTTGCTATTAGGGAATGCTAAAACTATTGCAAGGCATGCTGGGACGTGTATTTTCACAACAGCTGGATGGCCATAGTTTGGACATGCTTGTTGTACAACAAAAATATAACCTCCACGCTTATCTTCAGCTTTAAATCATTACAGGTATAAAGAAACATGGTATGACAATCATATAATATTTTAAATGTTACTTATTTTTATTTTTCATACATTATTTAAAAAAAAATCCTCAATAATGAAATGTTTTACAAATTGTTATCTAAATAGAAATTCTTCTAATGTCTAGCACTAGCATTGAACATTCAATTTCAAATGTAAACAGACTATGCACATTTGAATATTTTATTGTTAAATTATGTTATTATTTAATTTTATTACCTTATATCTCCATATATAGCAGTAATCTTTTATAAAATAATCTCAAATCAAAGAGTCAATTTAAATAATTCTCTCTTGCTATTTTTTACTTCGGATAATGCCATACACTATATTTAATAGAAGGAAAAAAGAGTCAATACATTTTCTGAGATTGAAACAATAAAAACAACCAATATAACATTATACCATACCATACTTTTAAACATACAGGTACATGAAATACTGATAAATTAAATTTATATTTTACTTCTTAAAGCTGAGAAAAAAAAATCTAATCATATAAAACCATAAAGTTATAAGCAAATAAGTAATGATAGGATAAATAATGTTACATATTCGATATCAGATTATAGAAGAGTTACCAAAATACAAATCAACAGTTTAATTTTACCCTAAATGATAGAGGGTTCTAATTTGGTCAGTTAGACGTTGCTAGTGTGGCGTTTGATGTTGCTGTTGAGTATAATGCTTACGTTCATCCACCAGATGTCACTTTTATAATCACCACTGCGCATGCGTGAGGTCTTCATTGAAATGCAGTACAGTAATATAGTCCAAGAACTACAGTACTTTACTGTATGTTAAATGCAGTTATGTACAGTATACTTTACAGATTCACACTGGATGCAGACATCTAAAAGCCTTATTTCATTATGCAGTACTAATGCCGATGATGATTGGAGTTTGTCACAATTCAAGCAATTTTCTTGTGTTAAAAACTATATCCAATGCTGTTAAGTCTAGTAGTCTCACCCACCACTATTTTTGTATGCTACATAGTCACTATTTCAGCCTATGGGACTCAGTGTGGAAATGCTTGCCAAGCTTTGCCTGCCCTTACAGAGTCCCTGGGGATAATAAAGCGACTGCGTAGAATAATTACTGTACAACATGGTGGCAGTCTGAGACTCTTGGCCACAATGGTGCCCAGCCCTATGGAGCTAAGTTCATCATGCTGTACACAAGTAGACGCAAAGGTGGCCAGCGAATGCCAATGGTGCTCAGGGTCGGTGCAAGGCACCGGAGCGCCCCAGGCGAGTCGGTGGTGGTGGTACCTGTGTAAAATACTTGCTATGCGCGTGGCGGCATGGGAAGCGCTAGGTATTTTCTATTCACTGCAGGGACCCTGCCGGACGCCGCCAGCTTTATACACAATGACAGCGCCGCAGGTACCCCCGCGGCACGGACACCCCTGCCCGCTCCAGCACTGCAGGGACGCCGGCGCCACAAGTTTTTTACACAGTTCGCTAACCCTCCATGCTGGGGGTGAGGGGCGAACTGCTGCCCTCCAGGTTCCGGCGCCCTAGGCAAATGCCTAGAGCTGCCTAGTGGTGGCGCCGGCACCTGATGGTGCTTCACATATTTATTTGTGGCACTGTACTGTACTATTCAATTGTGGAGCAATCACAACCCAGCTGGGAAGCACTGCAATTTTATACTTTCGCTATAGTATGCCTTAGTGCACCATTACAGGACATTTCTCATGGTGGGACAAGGAAGCCAGGATGGAGGGCCAACAGGCTAGATGAGCGTAGCTATATTTGTACATCTTGTTCACTTAACGTGTTCTAAATATCCATTTTTAGTTGTAATAATAAGCATTATACAACTTCTTACAGTATGTGAATATATGTATTGCAATATCTAATAGTATAAGGGTGATACCCAGGAAGTTGATGGTGAAAAGGGGTTGGGATCTTTTGGTCTACAGCATGATGGTCAACAGTCATTAGGTCGACACCATTAGGTCGACATGGGAAAGGTCGACATATGTCTAGGTCGACTAAGGAAAAGGTCGACATGGTTCTAGGTTGAAAGGTCATTAGTTCAACAGGTCGTTATTTCGACAGGTCATTAGTTCGACAGGTCAATGTCTAGGTTAATAGACAGGTCAATGACAGGTCAATGTCTAGGTTAACAGTGAAAAGGTCGACATGGGGTTTTTCACTATTTTTTTACCTGCATGTCAACACAGTCAACATGGACACAGTTTCAAGTGCATCGCATCCGCTCGCTGTGCATCAGGCACACTATTTTATTCTCCCACCACGCCCTAGTGGATGGTAGGGCACGAAATACCACCTGTCGGCACATGTCAGCTCAAAAAACAGTGAAAAACCCCATGTCGACCTTTTCACTGTCGACCTAGACACTGTCTAACTAATGACCTGTCGAACCAACAACCTATCGAACTAATGACCTGTCGACCTACAACCATGTCAACCTTTTCCTATGTCGACCTTTTCCCATGTCGACCTAATGGTGTTGACCTAATGACTGTCTACCATAATGCTGTAGACCAAATGACAGCATCCTGGTGAAAAGTGCTTTAGAAGGTCAGTATTACAGAGCTACAGTATTCATGATAAACATGCTACAAAATAGGAAACAGGCTGCCAGTCCTCCTAGGTTCACAATGAACTTGTTTCTCCAGATGACTTATTCTTTCATCTGTTTCATATATAGGTTTTTGAATTTATGTACTGTACTGTATAAACCTGATCTTCACTGCTCTGGTGAGGATCTGTAAATAATGATTGTTATTAAATAAAACTAGATGTGTGTTAAAATAGATTCATTAGAGTATTTATTATTATTATTTCAAAATGTTCTGCTCTTTTCCTCATCATCTGAACAAAGAAGTGATTCAAACACCATTTTACTTTCATCTGGAATTTTCAATTTATGTGCATGAACATCACAGGTCATGAAAACATAATATGATTACCATTTAATTTATTTAAGCACCTTCAAAAATTGTGTTGTGTCTCAAATATGAAATCTCAAGTAAAAAGCATGGGGCTATTAAAAAGACAAAAACAAAGGTTTGAAAATTAGTAGGGTATTGCTCAATTTTTGGAAAGTGAAAATTTGTTGACCTAATAAAAAATGTGTTGATGTAATAGAAGGAACAAAAAATAAAAATTTATTTTACCCTACCATCAAAATTTTAAACCAATGAGTGCTTGAGATCTTTCTAAAATAATATAGCCAGATCATAGAGTGCTACATACCTCACCAAATTTTTATTAAAAGCATTAGGTATTAAATAGGGACTGTAATAGATGTTTGATCTGAGTGCCTGCAACCACTGAACGATATATATATATATGCTCCTGACGACGGTGGACACACACCGAAATGGGCGTCGGGCATCAGTGACTGCCCAGTGGACCATCATGTTTCTTGATTACTTGTGGTAATATTCCGTTTCATGGACTTGTTCTTTTGCATGATGTGTCCAATTTGGATGATTTGAATCACATTGGCTTTTTTCTATAAAAGTTTACTATTGCCTTTAAATCGGATGTGCTGGCTTCTTATTTTTTCTATATATATATATATATATATATATATATATATATATATATATATATATATATATATATATATATATATATATATATATATATATATATACCAACAATAGTGTCCTCAGCGCCCTAACTTAGTAATGTCCATCAAATATTTTAATAAAAAATTTCAATAAAAAATTGACAATACAGTTGTAGTAGTTCTTTTTGTGAGAAGCTTTTCTCTTTTTATTTTCAGTACATCTGACCAATACCCAACGCGTTTCGTCTCATCAGAGACTTCATCAGGGGTTCATGATCTAAAACGTAACATACATTTTATAAGAAACATGATTTTTCTGGACATTACATTTACATAGAATAAAAAATTAAATTCATTATAAAAAGTACATATAAGGTACATAAAAGATACATACATAGTACATGAAAATACAGATATAGTACATAAAATAGGAGAGGGGAGACTAGGATGAAGGAGGACAAGGAGGACTAATTATTTTACATATGTATAGATCCAAGAGGGATATTCTGTTTTAGAGGTACATACCTTAAAAATAAACAAGATTTATTTAACCCTTCTGGGTCCAAAAGGTAAGAATAACACGATTTGAAAAGAGGACCGTAATTAGGGTCCAATTGCGACACCTCTGTATTATTTCTGGCCTGCATATTACTCATTATTACATTTGCATCTGGATCCTGTGTCTGCACCTCTCAGCCGCTGCCTTATCCAGAGGTCAGATTGAATTCTCAGTGCAAGTTTATACATGTTTTTTACATCTAAATCTAAATTTATTCAGTGCCAGATGACCCATGGCAAAGGGTCATGACTTGCATGCCAGGGGCAGATAAGTCCATATCCACTTGCGAGGGAGTGTTAGATACCATGCCTCTGCTCTGGGTTTAGTGAATTACCTGATTTTTTATTCTGATCCACAAGTTTTAAGAACAATTCCTTTAGTGTCACATTTGGGTGCAAATTCTGAGAGACAGACACATACAGATATACATATGGGTCTAGATCAGGGCTGGGCAACACCGGCCCTCCAGATGTTAATGAACTACACATCCCAGAATGCTTTGCATTAGTTTTGCTATGTGGCCATGCTGAAACTGATGCAAGGCATGCTGGGATGTGTAGTTCATCAACATCTGGAGGGCCGGTGTTGCCCAGCCCTGGTCTAGATACTGTATTTCCAAATTAGCCAAGTAGTGGAAATTGCCAAAACAGCTACACCTTGTGATTTTTCTTAAGATATGCTACTGTACTTTAATCTGTTACTTTATATGACATCTTGTGTGGAAAATAATTCAAAATCTATCCATTCAATATTCATGGTGGAGCAACTTAAGCTGCCCATACTGTACATCTACAGATTTATTGTCCAGATCAAAAACCTGGTAATGGATGAGAGCAAATGACAGCTGGCCATTTCTTCAAAATGCTGGAAAAATCATTCAGATAGTACCAAATTTTTGTTCCAACCAGCCAGATCTGACAATGAATCTGTAGATGCATGGCCAGCTTTAGCCATGTATAACAATTTGTGCCAAATTAAGCAAAAAGGGATATTGTAGATGTATGGGGACACATCTGTACAAGTGTCACATATCAAATTAGTCAACATGGTCTCCTGGCACATCCTAGTTGTATTGCATTGTAACTAAGGGTCTAATTCAGACCTGATTGCAAAGCACCTTTTCTTCTCAAATGGATAAGTCCATGCTACACTGCAGGTTGGTAAAATATAACTATGCAGTGAGAGTTAATTCTGGGACTTATTTTGTTTATATTCAGGGTAAATACTCTCTGTTTTATTCTTTCACTGCAATTTAGATTTCAGTTTGAACACACCTCACCCAAATCTAAATCTCTTTGAAAATTTTACATTTGCCTCACCTGCAGGGCCCATGGCTTTGTCCATTTGAGAAAAAAAGGTGCTTTGCGATCAGGTCTGAGTTAGGCCCTAATACTGCTTTCACATTGCAGAAATGGGTAATGACACGGTATTCTTAAATGGGACTTTAAAACGGGTCTGAGCCTTGAGACCTTTCACATTGCAGGTGAAAACCGTTTTAAAAATCATTTAATACCATTCAAAATTCAACCCGTTTAACCCCCAAGGGACACGTTTCAAGCCATTGAAATAGAGCCATTCACACTGCCTAAAAAATGGCTTTAAAACGTGTAGGACTCTGCTTTTTAACCGTGTTAAAATACCGGTTATCTTTAACCGGTAAATCAACTTTGGCACTTTCACATTGCAGCCTTAAACGTTTTAAAATGGGAAAAAAACGGCAATATACCGGTTTAAAAGTGCAATGTGAAAGGGGTATAAGATGCATAATTGGTAAAAAAACAATGCAAAAAGTAGTCCAATACTAGCAGCAGAATTGGAACTACCGTTGGTGCAGCAGACCAGCAATGACTTTTTGGTTTGGTGTAGAGTTGGAGGTCCAACTTATATTTTTAAACTGATTACGTGACTCATTGAAGCCCCTTTCACATTGCAGTTTTAATATGGCATATTGCTGATTTTTAACTGCTTTAAAATGGTACCAGCTGCAATATGAAAGCTCCACAATCAATTTACCGGTTACAAAATACCGGTATTTTGAAACGTGTTGAAAGCAGGATCTTACACGTTTCAGAGCCATTTTCCCTGCAGTCAGAACAGCTCAGAAACGGTATTTGCTACAAATTGTAACCACACTTGATCCCCGCCCACAAGCAGGAAAATAACATTTAAAATGACATGGTATTGAAACTGCAATATACCTTTACAACATGCAATATGAAAGGGGTTTAACTGGCTTTTGACCCGTTTAAAGACATGTTTACAAAAATGGGTTGAAAGCAGGTTTTTGGAATGTGAAACCAGCTTGAGTCTCTTGGGACCTGGTATGCTGGGAGGGGTTGTTTGGTGTGACTGTTGCAATGATGTTTGAGGCACATTATTTATTTTTTCCATCTGTTGAATACTCTCAAAGCTTTTTGTCTGTGTTTGTATTGGCAAGAGAGGAGTATTTCATTAACTAAGAGTTTTTGATTTGCAAATTGCATTATAATGGAGTCCTGGTTTACAATAAAGATGAAAGCATAAGAGATATACATATAATATATGTCATTTTTTGTGGAATTGTTTAATGTGATACATTCTAACAAGTTCTCTAGCACATTCTGTTTACTATCTAATATCCAATATTGGGGATTTTCAGGCATGATCACTGCTCTATGAAATTTCTGAGGCCTGCGATCAGATAACCCCCACCCCACCAGATAAGATCCCGCCCTGTGCAAGGCTTTGAATCGCTTGCAAAAATCATGCTGTTCTGCAAAAAGCTGCAAATCAAATTGCATCTACAATGCACAATTAAATGATTTTTCCATTGTGTGCAGTCTGTGCGTAACCAAGGACCTACTCTTCCAATGCAATAGAAGCAGGCTGATCGTGGCTGGTGCTGACATCACATGCCTTTCTTGAAAGCACCTGGGCATTCCTGCATTTTCTCTGACATTCCCAGATAATGGCCGGTTACCATCCCCAAATGCCAGCTTCCTGTCAGCCAACTTGTGTATGGCTAGTGATCACAAATGATTATGAATATTAGAGCTGAATGGCCTCACACATGCGAGCTGTGATCCATATGCATGTGCAGTCATTTGCTAATTGTCCGTCTTGTGAAATTGCACAAAAGCAATGAGGTCTGAATAATGTCCATTGATACTAGAAACTAGTCGAAACTCCTGATATTTTAAATAGTGGAAGTTAAATGAACAATGTTTCAGTATTAAGAATGTTATTGTTTGGGTGGGCTAAAGCGCCGCCTGTGTATGTAGTGCGTTGTTGGTTTGTGTGCAGAAAAATGAAAGAGAGGATAGTGTGTATAAAATTACTTTATCGGTTGTGCTACCTGTATGGGGTGGAAAAGGAGTTGGTGATATAAAGGTTGTTTTACTTGGTGTTTCTATACACACCTGTTTGGGGTCCCCTCTTTCAGGGAATTTTGTTCAGAGCCATGTCACCCTAAGGAGATCCCCGACAGGGGTTCAGATAACCCTTTTTGGGGTTCCTTTCTCCTCCATAGGTCCCTTGGTGTGGGGTCTACGGTCTCCCTGGATGATGCTTGGTGAACAAATGGGTCTGTGACTGAGTGTCAGAATGGAGCCTGTTAGGGCTCCAGGCAGTTCTCTGAAATCTTTTTCTGGATGAAAGTTTCTTCCAAACCTTTCCTACAGTTCTCTGAAGTCCTTTACAATCTCATAGGCTTGGCAGCCTATGTCCTTTCTCGCCGTTGCGGGGGATGGTATGCTATGCGTGTCTTCACTATATTAGTGGTCTGGTTTTGTTAGTTCTAATGTTATGTGCTGGGTAGGAGGGAGCCTCAAGGGCTTCAGGAGATCCTTATGACCCTTTATAATCCCATAGGTGTAACCTATGTGTCCTCCTCCTCAGGTATAGTACTGTTCAGCTGTGCGGCTCAGCCTGTGTGAGTGTTGCAGTGTGTGTGGGGTTAACACTCACGATTGGCTGGGCTGTCTGCGGTGCTTGTCTGTCCTTCACGTCCATCTCAGGGGGAGCTGTGTTGTTCTTGCTGCTGCGGTATTCGGTTCCCGGCGCCCGTGCTTCCTGATGATGTCACCTTGTGCACAGAGCTTGTTGTGGAGCTTCTTGTGGAGCTCCGTGTCAGGCTGCTTTGCTGTAGTCTTTCTCCCTGTTGGTGCAGGAGGGGTCTGGTGTGAATGTGTATGGATCACCTACGCGTTTCGGCTTTTGACAGCCTTTTTCAAGGATGGTGATTGTAGTGGCCGGGTGGGGTTTTGTACTCCCCGCCTCCCTTCTGATTGGTTCATTGTCTGGGCTGCTATTGGTCCTCACGACGATGATGTCACGATCAGCTTGTCTCAGAGCTCTGCCTCCATTCCACTCCATTTTTTGTGCCAGGATCAGGGCGGCGGGCTCTCATTATTGTATGATTGGGTGATGATGCTTTAGTGTGTGTCTTCTGCATAGTATAAATCTACGTTCATATTGTGTGTGCTGCACAATATGTCTTAGTTACCAATTTACACATAGTTTGTGAAATCTTATTGTTGGTACAAGTATAAGCTTGTTTCTATTTGGTATATGGTATTAAGGAGAGAGATAAGGTAGTTATTTTGCTTCTGGATATCATGCTAGGGTTGTGGTGTAAGGGATATTGGGCCTTATTCTGGTTGGAGCGGCCAAACGTGCGTACGTTCCAAAACAACGTACGCTATCCGTACGCGGCCGTTGGGGTTAAGTCCACCCACAATTCAGCCGCATACGTACGGGCAGAAACAACGTCGAAGGGGAGTGGCGTACAAATGTGCGTACGCCAACGTACACGGACGGGCCAGCCCTTACACTCCGACAACTGGCGTACAATTGAGCGTACACCACCGTTTACGGACGCCTCTCGGCCGTCTTCCCACCGACTTCTTGCGGCTATCTGAGCGTACGCCAGCTTGCACGGACGGGTCCCTATTGTTTTCAATAGAAAAGTCAGCTTATGTCACCGCTCGTGAGAGTGAGCGTACGTCCGTGTACGCTGACATACCCTTCACATATATGGACCTGCAAATCTTGCCTTTCAACTATAATTATGAAAATTAATTAATTGATTGAATTAATTAATGTGCAAAATAGTGGGCATGGGCTTAAAACATTGCTGAAACATCCTTTATAGGTGTTAGATGTGGTTTATGTTATTGTATCCTAAATACAAAACCTATGTTTGTATTAGAGTGAACACGTTGACACATGTCGACTTGTGTAGATTGAGTGTGCTACTGTGTAAAGTCTATGAAAGCACGTAGTGAATGTGTATAACTGTTTAGCAAATACCAACCTTAGCATATATAAGCAGGTCTTAAAAAGAATCTTACCTTAAATTAAACAAACAAACCTTTAAATGTAGAGAAGTATAGAAAGATAAGCTTCCAATGTGTTTGAGTGCTGTGTGTGGCTTGCAGGTAGTGAAATCATGGTTTGGACTTAATAGACTGCAGCATTGCTTATTACATTCAGGTGTATGTGTTTGGTAGTAATCAGCGTAAATTAGCAAATCCAGGCGCACGCTGGCATGCGGTATCTGTAGGGGTGGTTTGAGATGGCGGTTGGCGGCCGCCTGTATTGTGTCCGAAATGAACGGTGCCTTAGTCGATCGTGCGGTAGTAGCACCGCTCATTTTTGGTGCACACCCCCGTGTACGCCCATATTTACGCCCATTTTCCCTCATTATTTCGGCCGCTCCCCTCTTCACGCCCCTATGCCGCCCCCAATGCCCGTACACTCGCGTATAGGTTTTTTCGCACGTAGAGGCCCGTCCGTAAGCGTTTTGGGGAGTTCGCGCCTGCGCATTAGCGAATGTACGCATGCGCAGATCATAAAAAAGCCCGGGACGTACGCGTACGGCCCGGCCGCTCCAACCAGAATAAGGCCCATTGTGTGACAGGAAGATCATCCAGTGTGTACTTGTCTGTAAGCTGTAAAATAGGGTTAGATAAAGAGGTAAAGTATAGAGAGATATAGTAGAATAGGTCATGGAAGAGATGAGATTTTAGAGAAATTATGTGGAATATGTCATATGTTGTTCTAGTTGGTCAATTATGTGTTGCTATAGTTTATGGGGTTTACTTTCTAGTTCTACTTGTTAGGATATTCCATGGTTGGTGTTAATTGTCTCTGAATAATGTCCATTGATACTAGAAACTAGTCGAAACTCCTATTATTTTAAATAATCGAAGTTAAATGAACAATTTTTCAGTATTGATTTATGTTATACAGTAAGAACTTTTTGTCATGAAGTGGCTCCTGATGTGACAAAAAGACCAGGATCGTATAGATGCATCGGATGTGCCACATGTAGCCACTTAGAAACAGGCCCTGACATCACACACCCCTTCTCCGGGAAGAGATTACCCATCAAATATATATTAAGTTACCAAGATAAATTCGTAATATATGTAATTAATTGTCCATGCAGACTGGCATATGTGGGTAAGACTGTGTGCAGCTTCCGAGAGAGGGCAGGCCAGCATAGCTCATCCATCCGCCTGGCACTGGTGGGAAGGGAAGTCGACCAACCAGTTGCCAGGCACTTCAAACAGGCTGGCCACTCTTTGGCACAACTCCTATACAAGCTGGTGGACCATGCCCCCCCTCAAAAGGGGTGGTGACAGAGGCTGTCTTTTGCTCCAAAAGGAAGTCCAATGGATAAGAAGGCTGGATACTGTCACCCCCAAAGGGCTCAATGAGAACTGCAGCCTTACCTGCTTTCTATAAAACACTAAAACGCCACTGCTGTGACCCAAGACTTCCATGTTGTTACCTGTACAGAACAATATTAGGCGTCTAGGCAACTTGGTAGCTTTCCCTCCTGAGTTATTTAGTTATCCTGTTGCCCCCATTATGACAGACATTTTCTTTAGGTGCCGGCCTAATTGTAGCCAGTACCTAACTATTAACAGAGTATTAACCACCATGTATAATTAAGTGGCTGCTTTACAGTATAAGTACCAACAACTCATCTTAGATGAGCAGTGACCACACACTATTAAATAATAGCTTTCACTTGAAGACAATGTAGTCCAATTAAACAACTGTAGCCAAATCCAGCAGTAGCTTGTTCTAGTTATATAACATAATGATTTCCCTTGCATTTATTAGCACTATCACTTATATGCCTGTATGGATTAAGTTCACCATAGATATGTTTAACTAGATGTGTTTAATTCTCTCCTGTCTTGACAGATAATCCGGTGCAGTGTCAGTAGGAGGTGAAGCCGTTGCTGACGATCTGACATACAGCAATGGCGTTGCTAGGCTACAGGGAAGCCGGAAGACTGCACTGAACCCAGCAAGCTCAGCACTTTCTGCACGATTTGCACACGATACAAGTCCTGATGAAAAGGACGCCCCGGCCTAGAAACGTCGACCTGCTTGTAATGATCTTGCTGCACATGATATAAAAATTGGATCTTATTCCTTAAAGCTGTTGGAGTGCCGCCTGTTCCTTCGGGGTCCTTGGAAGTGGGGATCCTGAATCAGACCCTCTTTACTATTGTTTACGTTGAGGAAGGCACCGCAGCGTTATCCCCACAGACGAGAGTGCCGGACAGCATCCTGTTCTATATATATATATATATATATATATATATATATATATATATATATATATATATATATATATATTAGTCCATATTCCCGGCACTCCGTTCCACTCACTGTGTTGCTGCTCCGGTGCCCTCCTGTGGGGGAGTCAACGTCCAGCCCTGATTTATGCTACAGACAAGGCAGCACTCAAAAAGGCTTTGAATAAAGTGCTTTATTGAAAAAAGTGCAACATCTACGTTTTCGAGGTTCAAGACCTTTTGATGATGGAGTCTTGAACCCTAAAACGTAGATGTTGCACTTTTTTCACTAAATCATTTTAGTCAAAGCCTTTTTGAGTGCCGCCTCGTCTGTATCATATATACATATATATATATAACTGTTAATAATAATGATCGATAGATAGATAGATAGATATGACCATGTTGTATAAGCAAAAATCACAGTGGCTCTTACCATATTCTTATAGCTCAGCATAATAGTATTTAAGATTGAAGCCCCATCAAAGCCCATGCCAATTTCTGTGCTAGTCCTTGCTCTATCACTCATAATTTTTAACATGCCTGTTACTATTAAAGAAAGTTCATAGATACCTGTTATATCTAGGTGCATATTCATGACTTGTTATAATATATATTTAGGATTCACATTATGGTCAGGGTTCCTTGAATTTACATATATGCAAGCAATTTCATTGTCACATGAATAACATATTTAGTTAACATGTTTACAGTAGTGGAATGTGGTTTTTTCAGTACAAATGGAACAAGAGAAATGCAGGAACAGAAATAGCTTGGCAATGATAGGTCCGGTCTCTGAAAGCAAAGCACAGAGGGTGGAAAAAAGCTTTTAATTTAAGCACAACATAAACTGTGTATTTCCTTTCACAAAAACAACTCCTGACAGAATGTCCCCATTAATTTAATTTTTTCCAGTATTTCAGTGTGAAAGATCTGTTTGGTTGATCCAATGTTTCAATAATAATACATGTAACAGTATAATCCTGAATAACAGTGTTCTAGCCTTTACCAAATTCTTATGCTTTCAGCATTTTTTAAAAGAATGGAGATAAACTGAGGAAGTTACAATATATAGATTGACAGTGTCTAGATACAGTGGGCCTTATTCTAGTTCACTCTTTCTGACAAAATCCTTCTTAGATGGACAAAACCATGTGCACTGCAGGTGGGGCAGATGTTACTTGCGCAGAGAGAATTAGATTTGGGTGGGGTTTTACTTCAAAGTGAGATCTATATTGCGGTGTAAAAATAAAGCAGCCAGTATTTACCCTGCACAGAAACAAAATAACTCACCCAAATCTAATTCTCTCTGCACATTTTACATGTCAATAGGTTGACCCAATATGATTGGCATGCATTACGTCGACAGGGTCAAAAGGTCAACATGTAAAATGTAGACAGTGCTTGAAGTCAACAGGTTCAAAAGATCAGCAGGATGAGAAGGTCAACATGGCAATGGCCAAAATACATATTGTCAATACAAGTTTTTGGGGGATTCACATATTTTTTTTAAGTTTTTCTTGATTTAACATCCATGTGGACTACTACTGGGAACAATAACCTGTGTTGATTGTAGCAGTAGCAGAGCAAACCATCTTTCTCTAAGTGTGATAAGAGAAGCAAGCCCACAAGGGAACACATTTACACTGATTTTTCGGAACAGATGATGAAACATACAAAATTACTGCCCATTTCCAATTCAACCTTTTAACCCTGTCAACTTTTTGTATCTGTCGACATGGGGTTGACCTAAAAACATGGAGTCCAACTCTTCTACTCTATGTGCTGTGTTTGCTGGAGATGGATAGACGTGCCCCTATTTGTAAGGGGAGGGATACGTTACACTTTTTTATTACACCTTAGGCTTGATTGCTTTAAGACATGTAAATATTTTTCCCACTTCCAGTTCACATGACATGACCCCCCCCCCCCCCCATGTGACTAAACAAGATCAATCACAATCTGCTAAGTGGTTGGCCATTTTGTGGACAAGTGACCTGACATGTTATAAACATATATAGTATAATACAGTACATTTCATATTTAAAACATAATATTATAATGATTTGTATTTAACCTTTTATATTATTGAAATATAGGATTGCCCTGAAGTATTTATTTTATAAGACATATATTTATTTCACCTAAGATGATCACATGTGGGTTTCATTACGTACTGTAATTACAAAATAGCGTATTTATAGGGAAACTTAAAATATCAGTCACACTTACTGTACTCCAGAAAAATATGGGGTGCTTTGACACAGCGAAACACATTGAGCTGAGCTACATTTGAGTTTAATTTTTGCTACTTGATGCTTGCATCATATAGACTGCTGATCCTTATATTGGGATACAATTAGGTCCATCAAGCTTCTCCAGTGGAATGTATAGACGCAGCTTACTATTGTGGTCTCCCCCTAAAGCACCCTCCAAATGTGGATGGACTGAACACAGAAACTGAGAATACTATCATTGTCTGATAGACTGTTGATGCTAAATATTGCTATAGCTTGGTGTAGGTCCTAAACCAGTAGACTGTACATACAGGTTTTGAAAAGTGGACATTTGCAATTTATCTTTCCTGTTATGGCTTCTTTTAGCACTTAATAGGGATTTAACAAGTGATTTTACAAATATTATCTATTTTAATGTATATTTAGATAAAACCATCCTATATCATTTTTTTTTTACATCAAGCGCTGGTATATTTATATTTCTTTCTATACAGGTTGAGTATCCCGTATCCAAAATGCTCGGGACCAGGAGAATTTTGGATAGCGGATTATTCCGTATTTTGGAATATTTTAATATTTAAATGATGTATTTTGAAGTATCTTGCATTTATGCTGTATAAACACATAAAATACATGCATATATATTTTATTACCACATGAAATGCACACAAATATATTTTATTTGTTCAAAAAACAAGGTTTCAAAACATGAAACAAAATTTGTGTACTATCTCAGATATTGAATTTGAAGGCCAAGCAATCACTTTCTTGTACATATATAGTGCCAGTTACATATCATGTCCTCGGTAGGGCTGTTACAAATGTCCCCAGTGAGTTTTTAGCAAAAAAACATTTTTTTTTTTCACTTTCTGGAATGTATGGTTTTCGGAATAATTTGGATAACGGATATTCGGATACGGGATACTCAACCTGTACTAATCTGTATAGAGAGTATTGACAACCCATCTACTAGATCCAATTATCACTGTTGTTGACCTAAGGACTTTCTACAGTATCTAATTACTGTAGATCTTCTATACCACATCAACCTGTGAAGATGATTGCTCACTTTTAATTAAAAATTGAACATTTTGAGAACAATAAAGACATTTTAATATTTCAGTAAAATTTTAATATATTTAATGAAATCCAAATTCACCTCATTTCAAATAACAGTGACGTATAAATATATATGACTTCCATATGGGAAAATTATGGTTATTATAGGTGACGATAAATTATGTCAATCACATAATAAATACTCAGTGTAATTAGCATAATATTGTAGGATGTCAAACTAAGTCTAAAGGGAGTATTCAATTGGTGCAGATTTTTTGCTGGGGTTAAAACCTTTTTTAGGTCGATTTATTTTTTATTCTACCTATCGAGTGGCAGTTTTTACCTTTGGGCTGCAGGGCTGCAGCCCCCCCAGGTAAAATCTGACACTGTCTCTGCCTAAAGTGAAGCCAGATGCAGTCTGTGAGACTGTACTGGCTTCACTGTGACTGGAGGTGACTTCCTATTGGAAGTCTGACCTGCCAGTCACTCAAGGCATCCAATCTGGAGGTGTTTCCTCCCTCCGGGATGCCTCTCACTGCGCAAATGCGCGGTAGCCCCCAAAATGGGTTTTGCACATGCGCAGTACTGCAGACCACACTGCGCATGCACCGGACCCAGGAACCCGATCAAGTCTCCGGGGGCTGCTGCAAAGGCAGCCCCCGGAGGCTTGGGCCAGCACATGCTCAGTATGTATGAAGTTCCTGTGCATGCGCTGGCCTCGTACAGGGGTGCGCTGAGTCTGGGGACGGCGGCATCGGCAGTGAAGGGGGCCCGCATTGCGGCATCCCCCCTGGTCCATAATGGTAG
Organism: Crinia signifera; assembly: GCF_055691185.1. Classification (NCBI taxonomy): domain Eukaryota; kingdom Metazoa; phylum Chordata; class Amphibia; order Anura; family Myobatrachidae; genus Crinia; species Crinia signifera. The sequence goes on from NC_139219.1 coordinate 137,705,197, forward strand.
GAGCCTCCACTGGACCTATTCAATTAGGTGAAACAACAGGCACAGATGAAAAACACATAGATTGGTAAATCAACGTGTTTATACCAATGTTTTGTGAATATGGGTGTTTTTGCCTGGTTTGTAGTAATTTCTTGACTATGCTTTTTCAACCCCCCCCCCCAAAAAAAGTCAAAAAGGCATCGGAAAAAAAATTAAGAAAAAAAAAAACTGGAAACACATTTGCAATTGAATACTTAAGCATCAAAATGATTGAGAAACCTTCCCTAACTAGATTACATCAAACCTTACAAAGTGCCAACAAAGTACCGTAATAGGTAAGTTACCAAATAAGTTGTTGTTGAAAAATAAACAAAAAAAACAGGAAATAAAAACCACATAAAACCTACTGCAATCTATATAGTATCTATGAAACATAGTTTCATAGTATGTATGAAACAACAAATAAAATAGAAGAATCACCAGAAGCTGATAAAGAAACTTCCCAATCTAAAATTGCTTCCTGATAAGGCAGGTGACATGTTATAATAGCATCTGATTTAAGAGGAATACAGTAATTACAAGGTTTATTAAAATGTTACTTTCTCGCAGCCACAGATTTTTATTGTTTTGATTTTTTTTTCAATATTAAAAATATGATGCAATGAAGTTCAGTAAAACATGAAACTATTTTCGTTTTTGAAACATTTTTATTTTCACTTCTAAGATCCAGAAAAGGAGGTCATATTAGGTCACCTCTACCCCACCCCCAATGTTCAGTGGCATTGTTAATCACATCATCAATTCCCCAGACTGCCCACTAAATTGGGTAAGAGGTTATTATCCAGAAGGCAGGTGTAAACTCCTGGGAGTCCGAGACAGCTCCCTGAACTCCCAGACAAAAAAAATAGGCTTGCTTAAGATAACCTTTTTATTTTGCCTCCCCTTTAAAAACTCTGAGAAATAATCTGTACGCCATGTGTATCTCTGACATAAGAAAGAAATAGTGTATTTTTCTATCTGTAAATAATATGCGAAAAACATGCTAAATAGACACTTTTTTATGTATCTTTACCCAAAGTGAATGGTCACTTAAAGTGCCTCCTCCATGTATCATTAATGGTTCCAACAGCTTCAAAACCAAGAATTGATATAAACAGGAATCATGGAGACTTCTGTGAAAAACATCCTCATATTTACAGTAGCTATCACTGTAGCATAATGGTTTCCAATTCATCTCACATAGGCCCTTATTCTGGTACACTCGCAAAGGCAAATTCCTTCTCAAAAGGACACAACCAGGTGCACTGCAGGGGGGCAGATGTAACATATGCAGAGAGAGTAACATTTGGGTATTTTGTTTCTGTGCAGGTAAAATACTGTCTGTTTTATTTTTACACTGCAATATAGATCTCACTTTGTAGTAAAATCCCACCCAAATCTAATTCTCTCTGCACGATTTAAATCTGCCCCACCTGCAGTGCACATGGTTTTGTCCATTTGAGATGGAATTTGCCTTTGCGAGTAAACCAGAATAATGGCCATAGAGCAGCAAGATGAATAAGAGCCTGACACACCCAAACTTTGGGGTTCCAAGTTGAAACACATCCTGGCTTGGATAACTTTTCAGTTCAGAGTTGGGAATTCCTACCATATTTGGATATCAGATCTAAAAATTTAATATCTCATGTTTTAGATTGCATGTAAGTCTCTCCGTCATTGCTTAAAGAAATTGAAATGGCAGAAAATTTGTGTTATTAGGTTAACAATGCTGTACGAACAAAAACAGTTCATAAAAACATAATTTCATTTTTTTAATCATTTTTTAAAGAAATCCAGATTCCAAACCAAGGTGGTTTTGCCATCAAAAACCTGGTGATGTTTTAGAAACCAAACAAAACCACATGGGTCTGTGGACATGTTTATTTTTTATTCCTGAGGAGAGGACCTATGTGTAACACCTTGCCTTCTGTGATTTATAGCATACTTCCCTATGTTCTGCCAGATTGCCCATGTCCCCATTCACAGAAAATAGTAAAAGCTCCAGTACAGTGCCGGACTCTTGAAAGATGACAATTGTAAGATGACACCATTGATACATACAATTGGAAAGCGACCAACTACAAAAATCCTACGAGGCTTGTTATTGGTACAGTGCCCAGGGCACACCTACCCATTATATATACACACTAGTGGTTATGGTTAAGCATGGCATCACAGACTTGCCTACCCTCCCGCATTCAGCGGGAGGCTCCTGTTTTTTACAGGAGCCTCCCGCTGCCCCGCAAACCTGCCCCCACCTCCCGATTTTTGTGGGGCCTTCAGCAAAATCCCGACTGTGCATGTGCGCACAGTGCTTCCGGGGGGACCTGCACATCAGTACATGACAGCCGGCCACCGAGGGGTTGTGGCCGACATGCTGTGTGTATTGGGAGGAAGTCTCTGCAGCAGGAGGAACAGGAGTGTCCGTCAGCCAGGGCTTCCCTGATGATTGCCCCGCCCACCACACCACAGTGAGCTCCGTGCAATGCACTTCCTGGAAGTTCCTGGCCTGCTCATGTTTGGGGACAGTGTAATGTAATATGGGGGCTGTATATAATATGGTGGGGGTGTGTATAATGTAATATGGGGGGATGTGTATAATGTAACACAGGGGGCTGTGTATACTGTAATATGGGGGCTGTGTATAATGTAATATTGGGTGTGCTGTGTATAATGAAATATGGGGTGGGCTGTGTACATTGGACCAGATTCAGACCTCTTCATATCGGTGCGAATTCGCAGTGGTCAGCGATCTGTCTGCTGGCCATCAAATTATATTTACACTGGGCACTAGTGATCACAGCCCTCATGTAGCCCAGGACTTAGTTGGCGAGTGTGATGAAAACAGGCATACGGTATCTGGCCTGGTGTGGACATCACACACCCTCCCCTAACAGGCTTTGGCATGCCTAGTGCTTTCCCTGTCACTCCCAGCATTTTCCTAGGCACATCCAGTGATTTCCTGGCACTCCAAAAAAACGTTAGTTTCCACCCCCACATGCCCACTCCCTGTCACCTTGGGAGCAGCCAGCAAACAAAAATAATATGATAATGTAATATGGTGCTGTGTGTAAAATATGGGGCTGTGTATAATGTAATATGGTGCTGTGTGTAATATACGGGGCTGTGTATAATGTAATATGGTGTTTTGTGTACGTAGTCTAATATGGGGTGGGTGTAATGTAGCTTGGTGCTGTGTGTACTGGGTGTATACTTGGAAGGGGTATGCTGTGTTACCCATACAGACTTGACGATTTGCTTCATGAGCAATATCGTTAAGTTTATTATCATGAGCGATTGTCGTTCGTTGCGTACAGACAGGGCAATAGTATGAATGATATCACTCAGAAGAACCAAAATGAGCGATATTGTTCATTATTTTGCCATGTGTGTGCTCACCTTAAAATGTAATGCACCAGGTGCTGTGTGTGGATGAGGTACAATACTTATATTCTTTTTTTTTTCTTTATTTGCCGCTTTTAGCCCAATTGTCCAATCCCGCTATTTGGAGACTGACCCGCTGTCCTTGCCATGTGGGTAATTGGGGGGAGCCGAAGTTCACCGCTGCTTTGCTCTGCAGAGCAGCTGGTGACAGCTGAAGAGATGATGTAAGCCTGCACATGACCTCTCTTCAGTGCAGGGACGGAGCAAGTGCAGGCATGGAGCTGCTCAGCTGCTAGGAATGATGAAAATGGGGATCACATGCTAGTCCATGCCCTCTCCCCAAGGCCACACCCACCTGATATTTAGCTCCGCCCCTTCTTGGGCCGACCGCGCCTTCAGTTTAAGACGGAACAGCACATTTTACTAGCACCTGAAATCTCCCTGAAACTAGTTTTCAAAAGTAGGCAAGTATGTGGCATCAGTGTCTGTACTCCTCCTGTTTGTGTTACAGAATAATGTCAAAGTGGATTTATGAGTTAAGCAAAATATTTTTACTAGTTACATAAGAAATATTGTACACACTTACTTGAAGTTTTCATACTGTTCAGTGGTTTTATAAACTATATTATCTTTATATGGTTAAAGGCAGAGCCAGATAAGGTCTAAATGGGCCTGGAGCTGAAAATGATCAAGGGCCTATTATGCACAATAATAGGGGTTGCAGCCAGCATCTAATAATGTGGGGGCGTGACCAGTGTTCTGTTTGGGTGGTCTGCTCATGGGTGTGTCTGTATTTGTGTAAATACTTTCAACTAATTATATATGCCTGGAAAATGCAGGGGGCTGGCATAAGAAAAATGCAGGGAGATATATTGGCGGGTGCCCTCCAAAGGTGCACCCGCAGGACGCCGATGTCCTAAGATACTTGCGGGGTGAGGCGGCACTCCAGTCATAAAAAAAAACTGAAAACCGAAACTTGGTAGACAGTATGTCAGCACCTTTTATGTGGTAACCTAAGTTTACCACACCATATACCTCTTATACAAATCATGCAACACAATAGTAACCCCTTATACTGTACTTGCTTCTTATACATTATGCCACATGGAATGAGACAAAATTCACACCGATTGAGCAAAAATTCACACTATGGCACACAGATTGAGTCAAAATACATGTTATGCCACACAGATTAAGGCAAAATTCATATTTTGCCACATGGATTGTGCCAAAATACACACTATACAAGGCATCTCCAAACAGTGGCCCTCCAGCTGTTGTTAAACTACATGTCCCAGCATGCCTTGACATTGTTTTAGCATTCCCTAATTGCAAAACTGTGGCAATGCATGATGGGACTTGTAGTTTCACAGCTGGAGGGTCATAGTTTGGACATGCCTGCACTATACCAAACAGATTGAGCAATAATGCACAATATGCTTCATAAATAGGGGCATTGCACGCCAAAGGCACACATTAAAAATTTACACCATAATGCCCATTACAAGTTAAGCCTCACACCATAATCTCCATTACGTATTATGCCAAACACCATAATGCCTATTAAAAATGATGCTACATAAGTGTTGCCGACCTACATGTTCATTGCCAGGGGTTCCATGCTCATTGCCAGGGGTTCCATGCTCATTGCCATGTGGGATTACATGCTCATTGCCAAGGGGGAATACATGCTCATTGCCAAGGAGGAATACATGCTCGCGGTAACTGGGGGACAGTCGCCGCCGGGCAGAAATGACAACCATTAACAGCCGGGCAGAGAGCAAGGGGCTGCCCGGCTGTAATCAGAGCACTGCATGTCCCGGCTATTTGAAATAATACCCCTTTCATACCAGGAAATGCAGCGAATATGGTCCAAGGATCATGCAGGGACATTCTCAGACTGGCCCCTTTTACACCAGCCTAGTCCCTGCATTTTCTGGTGTGAGGGAGAGAGAAAACCACCCCGCCCCCCTTTAAACAGCCAGCTATATCTTCGGAACCAACTGACCCATTTACATGTAGCCTTCAAATGATTTTGGTCCCGTGAAACTGGGCCGTTTGCTTCCAGAGAAATCTGCCCTCAAACAACATGAACAGCCATGAAATTACATTTCAGAAATGAAAAAAAAAAATTGTTTTACCTGCAATATCTCTAGAACCAATGAACCCATATGGACCAGGTATCAGATTGAAGGCCCAGTGATTTGGGTTCGAATGAGATCAACCTCAAGTTTCTGTGATGCTGTAGCGGGAACTGGCAGCCGCTGGAACCGGTGGAGGTCGGAATTAGCGGGTCCCACTTTATCTTATGGGAAAACGTTACAGGTTTGCCTGTCGGTATCTGCGGTTCCCGGGGGGCTAGCGACGCGGGGCTGGGCTCGTTGGAAAGCCCTGACCCTCAGCTACAAAATGGGCATATTTGGAGAGTGGGCCTGGAGCTATAGCTCCATCAGGCCCATTGTTAATCTGGCTCTGGTTAAAGGACACCTTGGTAGTTTTAATATCGTTAGAATAATTTTCATATGTATCACAGTTAATGTCATATTGTGTATTCACTGCATTACAGCAACCTATGGATTTTTTTTTTGTTGTATTCTTTATCTAACTGACTATGTTATCTGTATATAAATCTCAATTTCCAAGTTCCTAAAATGAACTGTCATTGCATTTAAATACACCACCAATGTTTCTCATATATGCACAAGTTTAAATGGATGTGTAAATTAATATGCTGGCAAAGCAGCTTCATTATTGTGCTGTTAAAATTATGCAGTAACTGAATCCACACATGAATACAAATATATGACCTTAATGAAACATTCTCCTACAAATCTCAGTATCATTTCCACTTCATTGTAACCTGCCAGGAGAATGTTGAAGAAACATGTATTTCTCATTAGTTCCAAAACAGAGCACAGTGTCCCTGATGTCTGTCTGTCTGTCTGTCTGTCTGTCAGTCTGTCGGCATATCTATTAGAGTGGTTTTACAAATGTTTAATGTAGTAAGTGAAAGTTTTGAAACGTTTTAATTATCAATTAGTTACCAGCCCGGCACCATTGAGGTGAGGAGCTGCGTTAGGGTTTTATTTATTATATAGGATATTACTACATTGGTTTCACTTATAATGATCTGAAAATTATTTAAGTCCAAACAAAGAATGATGAGAACATGATTAATCAAAGCAGCGTTTTACAGCTTTTACTGAACATATTGGTTTAACATTGTCTTTGATGGAGATTTAGGGGCCGATATATGCGCATGTGCAGGCCCTCTGTGCGAACGCCTTTGGCAAATATCACACTTGCCGAAGCATTCACAGGGGCAGGGGGGGGGGGGGGGGGCGTGCAGGGGGCAGTATCACAGGAACACCCAGCATTTTATGGGAATTCCCATGAAAACGTTGGGTGTTCCCCTGGGAATGACGGCTTGGCATTGCCTGCTCTGGGTGGGTCACATGATATCAGCACTCCCGCCCGTATTCGGTGATCAGCGGCAGAAATAAAAGTCAGTTTAGATTTACTTTAATTTCCGAAGGGGTGAAAATGTATTCATGGTCAGTGACCATCAAATGATTTCTCTAACCTTATTTTTAGTCTCCAATGGCTCTTATTGGTTCACCAGAGGTACAGATGGAGCAGGGCTTGTTATTGCTGGCGGAGCGCCAGGACCGTGTCCCTGGCGATCCGCCAGCAATCTGGCGCTCTGGCTGAATGAGACGCTCGTGCGTCTCCCACGCACGAGCGTCTCAATAGCCGGGCGGCGAGGCGGCGCGGCGGGTGCAGTCCTGCCCGTCTCCAGCTTCAGGGAGACGGGCAGGGCTGCGGGGGGCTGCGGGGGGGCGGTGTGGACCGGCGGGGACCCGGGGAAGCCGGCGGGGACCCGGGCAAAAGCTCCGTCGGAACGGGACGCGCGTGCACCTCGTGCACGCGCGTCCCCTTCCGACATACAGATGGCGCGGGGCGGGGGATGGCGGGTGGCGAGTCCTCCGCCATCCCCAGCAAAGACAAGCCCTGCGCTATCTGTAAGGGATGATAGATGAAATCAGATGCATTTTTAAATCATTTACAAAGTAAAATCATGTGGCAGCTGTGGCTGACAGGCCAGCCTCCACTGCAATCACGTTCGAACATGTGACCATGTCAGATGGAAGATTGGAATCACTACACACCACTGTGCTAAAGGTACACATGACCAGAATCTCTGCTTCCCCCTCATGGCCAGAACTATGGTAACCATTACCTCTGCTAATAAAAGTTTTCTTTAAGATACATTGAGTATTTATAGGTGATATTCAGCCACCATATTTAGAGTCTTAGGGGGAGATTTACTAAGATGGGAATAAGACTTAACAAAAAGTGGTTTATGTTATTGAAATGGGCGCCACCTCTGCAGCAGGTCACCGTTCTTCAAAAACCAGGACTACAAACACTGGTATGGGTAGACTATTTGAACCAAGATGGAAGATGATGTCCTGCGCGGATTTGTTACAAAATAGTTTGTTCCATTTATATTTGTGAATGTGATACAACTTCTTTCGTGTACAATGTTCCTCCAATCCCAAAGCACATGTAAAGGAAGATAAATGTTTGTATCAGTAAAAAAGACCAAACCAATAAAACATGTGGGTCTATTATTACAAGATACTCCTATTGGCTCACATTTGTCTTACATTCAACATATGTCAAAATACCAAAATCGGTTTCTTTATCAGGATCCCCCATGGAAGGAGTGCTCATGGAAAATATATTTCATATCACCTCAAAGTGGAACAAAAGATAGGGATGTGCTTACATCAAGCTTACATAAAAAAAGTCTGTGGTAAACTTATAATGGTATCTTTAAACATCAATCGGAAAGGGATACACTCCCGTGTCCCAAATAACGTGCATACAAATGGTGCACACTTTCTGCTTACATGCATCTTGCAGATTGAAAAATATTGCGGTATCTTCTAGGTCCTCAGATATATATGTGGGAAAATCATACATCGACTGCCATAGTGCAGCATGAAAAAAATGTAATTGAACAATACAGAAAATTAAAAACAAAAGTGTTTTGCCCGTACCAAATATCCAGTAGTAAGGAAACTCTAAGGCAAGAGAAGATGGTAAACCCGGGTGTTCTTATTGCTGCTAGAATAAAGCCTCCAGCTTCTGTGTATAAGGCAGGGTAAAGATTCCTTATCTCAGCTCCTCCAACGTGTTTCAATGTCCTAAGACGTCTTTTTCAAGGTGGAGTGAGGTTACAAATGTGGGGGCTTAAATTACCCAAAAACCGGATGTATCTGAGTACTCACTTCCGCAACGCCGGGCCGTCCTGCACGTGTAGGCACCGGAAGTGTATAAACACTCACTTCCTGAATGCCAAGTTGCCCTACAGATGCATCGGCCTGGAAAAGATAGCCACATGTAGTTACCTTATGTGGATGGATGTCATGTGACCCAAATTTTCATATAAAATCTATATCTATGCCTAAAACAATTTATTACTTAAATATATATATATATATATATATATATATATATATATGGTACTCTTTACTTAGAAGGGCGCCCACGATTTTGATCGTGGGCATCGTTAGTAAAAAATCTCGGGCATCTCGGGGATTGAATGCACTAAAAAATCGGGTGCGATCAACCGACGAGATGCCCGAGATTTCCCATAGGGAACAATGTTAAATGTCTCAATTGACCTGATTTTCCTGTTCAATGCCTCAATTGACCCGATTTTTCCATAGGAAACAATGTTAAATGGGCCACAGAGGCCAAATAGGCACCCTGAAGTGTATAATGGCCACCCGAATTGTTAACGCCACCCCACGATCAACGTCAACCCGATGCGTGGCGAGCGCAGCGAGCCCGCGAGGGGCGGCGGTACGCGTCCTACGACCTTTTCATACCCCCACTATCCACGTCGGCGTGGAGTTGAGAATAGAAAGTGTGGCGAGCGCAGCGAGCCACCGAGCCCGAAGCGTGGCGAGCGCAGCGAGCCCCGCAAGGGTACGCGGACAGCTGTGAAGCCCGCGAGGGGACGCGGATACCTGTGAAGGTATCCGCGTCCCCTCGCGGGGCTCGCTGCGCTCGCCACGCTTCGGGCTCGGTGGCTCGCTGCGCTCGCCACGCTTCGGGCTCGGTGGCTCGCTGCGCTCGCCACACTTTCTATTCTCAACTCCACGCCGACGTGGATAGTGGGGGTATGAAAAGGTCGTAGGACGCGTACCGCCGCCCCTCGCGGGCTCGCTGCGCTCGCCACGCTTCGGGTTGACGTTGATCGTGGGGTGGCGTTAACAATTGGGGTGGCCATTATTCACTTCAGGGTGCCTATTTGGCCTCTGTGGCCCATTTAACATTGTTTCCTATGGAAAAATTGGGTCAATTGAGGCATTGAACAGGAAAATCAGGTCAATTGAGACATTTAACATTGTTCCCTATGGGAAATCTCGGGCATCTCGTCGGTTGATCGCACCCGATTTTTTAGTGCATTCAATCCCCGAGATGCCCGAGATGGGCGCCCTTCTAAGTAAAGAGTACCATATATATATATATATATATATATATATATATATATATGGTCTTTTCTTTACTTTGGTCTATATATATATACACAGAAAGAAACAGGATTCAGCGCCAAGATAGAAACAACAGAGCAAAACTATGTGGGTATACGTTATAAAAGTGGCAAACACAGCCCCCCAAATTTTCTGGGGTGTCAGCACGAGTCTAAATGGAACACGGTGGTGGGCACAGGAAAATATGGTTAAGGAATATATTTAGATCTCGGCGACTGGTGTTTACTTATAGGAAAGAAACTATGAAAAGTGCATGCAAAAATACCATTTATTAAAAAGAGGGATATAAAGCAAAGAGGGAAGGTTACATAAAAAAAGTTTATATCTAAAAGCAGATTTCATGAATCACAGTAAATGTATAAGAACAATTTACATACACAGGATAAAAAGATGAATATATAAAAAAGGTAGCGCTTAGCTTTGGATAAGAAGTGAGGTAGGTCTCAGAAGCTTCCCAACATGTTTCGTCATATGTGACTTCCCCTGAGGAAAAGGGCTGTGGGGTCCCCCGAAATCAATACTCCCAAATATTTAAAATGTGACTGTGTTACTTAAAGGTGGAGGAAGCGATAAGGGTGGCAATGGTAGAATTTGGGCATTGTAATGGTAGTAATTCAGATTTGGTAATATTAATTGTGTATCTGGCAACCTTCCCAAATCCATAAATAATTTGCAACACTGCAGGCACAGAGACTAAGGGATTCACAATGAAAAGGAGCATATCGTCCGCGACAAGTGTACCTTCAACTTGACTCCCCCTATCCTAATGCCCTTGTATACTGTGGAAGCCCTCAGAGCCATGGCCAGGGGTTCCAGTGCGATTACAAATAGAAGGGGTGAAAGGGGGCAGCCTTGTCTAGTACCTCTTTCAATGGTAAATGGATCTGATAAGAAGCCATTACAAGATACATGTGGGCTCAGGGATGAATAAAGAATACAAATTGCATTGATTAATTGATCAGGGAAGCGGAAGCGAGACATTGTGGAGTATAGATGAGGCCATTCAATAAGGTCAAATGCCTTTTCGGCATCCAAGGAAATAATTTCGGAATCCTGTAACAACTCTGTCTGAGTGCAGGTTAGTCTTGCACTCAGACAGAGCCTAAATCACACATTCACCGCTGAATGTCTCAAAGCTATAAACCCAGTCTGATTGGGATGTACAATAAAGAATTTTTGCCATGAATTTTAATCCAAATTTAGGAGGGACATATGGTGGTTTGATCTCGGGAGAGAGAGGTCGCGGTCTGGTTTAGGGAGAAGTTTTAAGACTGCCGAATTAAAGTGTAGTGGGGGGAGGACCCAGCTGACAGCAGGGAGTTGAAGACCGAGACCAGAACCGGTCCTATATTGTGTATTAAGAGTTTGTAAAACTCCCCATCATACCCTTTGGGTCCCGATGCTTTACTGGGTTTCAAATTTTTGACCACCCCAACAACCTACTATAGTGTAATGGGAGCTTGTAAAGAGGTCGCTAACTCTGGAGTTACTTCTGGGAAAGAAAGTGAATCGCATAAATTGGCCATGGGATCTGGGGTAGGGGATTGGGAGTCATGGGAGGGCTGTAATGTTGTGTATAGATCCTTATAGAAAAGCTGCATAATCTTTGCTACTGTATTTGTTTGTTAGAAGAGGCTACTTACCCTTCAGCCGTATGTAGGGGGTGAACAACAGTAGGATTTTTGATAGCCTTTCAACAAATTGGTGAAAAGACAACCTGTTTTGTTTCCGAATTTATGGAACCTATAGTTGACAGTGAAAAGATACCGCCTATCTCCGTCAGGTATTAGTCGAAATGGGTTCTGTCCAGTAAGTATTTTTCCCTATGAAGGGGAGAAGGTAACAACTTAAATAGTTGGAAAGTGGTCACATATGTTACAAAATCTCTCTGTCTCAGATAACCAAAATTGTTGCTATTTAGATCATAAAATGATAGTTTACTCTGCAGACAGGAATCCCAACCATTAAGGACATTACAGAGATATATGTAAACAGCCTGTGTCCACTTTGTATATATGTAAAATATCTGTATATACTTTATTTGTTTTGGTGTGTGAAATTTTTGTTGACCTATGATTAAAACGTTACCATCACTCTTTTGAGTGAAACACCGGTAAACCTATGGTGCATATGATAGGGTGATAATGATGGTCATTATAATAGTCATGTTATTATTTTTACACCGATTCTTTGTGAAAAGTGGGCACACAATGTCGAGACACCGGTGTCTGATTTAATTACTTCCACAGAAATCGCTGGGATTTGAATAATCAACTCTTTACACAGCAATACTAGCAACCAAATATCACTAATATTTATTAAAAATAATTTTTTTATAATAAATATAATAGAAATAAAATGTGCACAGCAGAAAAAATATATAAAAAAATCATCATTTAAATTAACAGAACAACCTTGGTTAGAGGATCTAGAGTGCACCCCACCCGAGTTACTTTTTTCTTTTTTGTCGTTAAAATAGTTGGAAAGTGTCAGTCAGCTCGGTCTGCAGTAATGCATATTTTCTGGAGTAATCCCTGTTTGCAGTTGCGGTGAAGGACATATTTGTACGGATTTGGCCATCATCCAGAACAATGGTGGGTTGACCAAAGTGATCTCAGCATTGTTAGAGGAGAAGTCCTCCCACGCAGCCCCCAACATATTCTGAAATTTAGCAGATTTACTGAATCTGGATGGAAATCTCCAATTTAGTTGAACCGGAGTCATCAGGGAAGGAAATTGTAGAGGCAACCACAACGTGATCAGAAAGAAAGATAGGGGATATGGTAGAAGCAGTCATCAGGGGAAAAAGAGTGTGGGAGAAGAATAGGTAGGCTATGCGGGATAGAGAGCCATGTGTGGCGGAGAGACAGGTGTAATCTCTATCAGTGGGGTGTGTAGTGCGCCATCCATCTACTAGACCAGGAATCCTCAAACTAATGTGCTCTGGGACCCCAACAGACAATAAAAATAATTACAGGACACCAGCAAGTTACTGCAGAAGGTCATCACATCACACGTGTAGTCAGCAGACTGCACCTGAATGGCAGCATTATGGTGGCACAGAATGATGTGAGGAGTCTAACATAACATTCCATTCAACTGATTTTTTCGGTACTTGTGTATTATCACAGCGCCCATCACCTCGCATACCACTAATTAAGATATGCGATGGCATGCAATGGGACCCGATTTTCGGATCGAAACTGTACAATAAAATATTGCATCGCATGCCATTAAGAATGGCATTCGATGCGATGGGATGCGATTTTAAATTGTACAAGCACCCTGATGGGGGATTACTATGTTAAATGCACCCCAATTGTTAACGCCACCCCCTCTATCAACACCAACCCAAAGCGTGGTGAGCACCCCGAGCCCGCGAGGGGCAGTGGTACGCGCCCTCCGACCTTTTCATACCCCCAATATCCACGTCGGTGTGGAGTTGATTTTAGATAGTGTGGCTAGTAACATGTAAAGTAATACGCTGCGCTCACCACGCTTCGGGTTTGTACTACACGCCCCCTCGCAGGGCTCGGTGGCTTGCTGCGCTTCCAACTATCCAACAGTGCAGGTTTTATTGATATCCAGGCTTCAGCACAGATGGTTTAATCAGAATAACTCAGGTACTAATTAAGTCACCTGTGCTCAAGCCTGGATATCTACAAAACCTGCACTGTTGGTGTGCCTTGAGGACCGGGGTTGGGAAACCCTGACCTAGAGTATGGGGTAGAGGCATGGACACTTGCTAGAGTGAGAAATTTCCCAAATATCTTGATACTAGTTATGACATATCTGCCACCCTCGTCCGATACCAGACCAGTTACCTCCACTAGAAGAGCTCTCCTCTGTCATATGACTACCCCGTGTGCCTTAGAGTTATAGGAAGATGATGCAGCAATCGACCAACCAAGCGTCCCAAGATTCAAAGTCTCTGGAGCCGTCAAGTGTGTTTCCTGCAAAAAAAAAAAATTGTTTTGTTGAGATACAGCAATATTTTCCTACGTTTGGCTTGGGAATGTATCCCACCTACATTCCACGTACAAATTCGTAGCTCGGGCATTAAGCAGTGTATCAATGATGAAGATAATATGTCCCAGAACCGACAACCCACCTCCAATCCATTGCAAACACAGATATTGAGTGTATATACATTTCCTTCTCAAAGATTGTAAATGGGGAGGGGGGAGGATGGGAGCAGGAAAGAGGGGGGGGGAAACACACAGAAAAATAATGCAAAAAATTCTAGGAGCCTCGGGATACCAGTATCCAGGGCTTGACTTCCTACATCAGTAAGTAACATAATGCAATAGGGCTCATACTGGACACATAGCTCCCTCCAGCCGACCACCCATATTACCACCTAATACAAGAGAATAAATCCCGAGTAACTAAGAAAAAGAGAATGAGCAAAAAACATACTATTTGAATACTTGCTCGACTCCCATAATGAGAGAGATAAGCCGACATCAAACTGACTAAAATAATCATAAATGTACCCAAAATCCCAGCCCGCCATAGCCCTGTGGGTATGTGGAGGGAAAAAGGAGAGGAGGGGGGGAGGTAATGGAAAATGAGAAACATGTCGAAATAAAATAACAGACTAACAGTCAATGAGCCAATCAAAGAGATCTTGCCTCTTGCTATAAATCAGATAGGTGTTCACCCCAGGTGAAGGGGGGGGGGGGGCGAGAAAAGACAGAGGTGCAGAAAAAATCTTGCAGTAGAAGGCTACCCATTTGGGTGTACAGGTTACCATTCTGGTCTCAAGGGACGATGTCCGTGATGTCAGAGCAGTTTCCATGTGATACTTCTCTGAGGTAGGCCGAGGCATCAGATGGAAGGAAAAGTCTTTAAATTAAGACCTATCTTAAATGCGAAGTTTTGCTGGATATAGGATGCCAAATATTCTGCCTTCCATGGTCAGTTTAGAACATATAGGGGAGAATGCTTTTCTAGCCCTAGATAGCTCGGCAGCATAATCTTGAAAGATATGTACCTTGTGTCCCTCCCATGCTCGGTTCTTTACTTTGTGCCGACCAGATCTCCATCTTGTGAAGGTAGTTAAGACAGCGGAAAAAAATGACCCAAGGTCTTGGTCTAGAAGTGGTGGGAGGCGGGCTTGCCATATGAGCCCTCTCAAATACCATGTCTTGACAAACTGCCTCAATTCCAAGCAATGAGGGCAGGGTGTAACGGATGAAATGGGTGAATGCACCCCCTTTCACCGATTCGGGCAAGCCAACCAGACGTATATTATTCCTATGGGACCTGTTCTCAATATCTTCAACTTTGGACCACAATTAGATGTCTTTGGTAAGCTGCTTGACCTGTGATTGTATGTCAGCAATATCATGGGAATAGACACCGATTTCATTTTCAGTGATAGTGACCCTCTGCATGAGCTGTTGCAGTTGGGCATTGATGTCAGAGACCACCTTAGATAATAGTGGGGCCATAGTGGCAGTTATCGCCTTAAATACCTCCCTGTATGTGACTGGTGGGTCAGACCCATGTCCCATGTAGCTTGTGTGTCCAGATGGACTGTTACCTCACCTGCAGCCTTCTTGTAAGTGGGAAGCGTGCTCTCTCCTGAATCATCAGGTGACATGTTTCCTGCTGTCCTCCACTCCTGTCTAGGAGGCTGAGGCTGTTGGGCCATGGTAGAGGCCGTGGGGTTAGGAACTTGTCCATGTGGCCTCTGTGCACTTATTTATATAAGGAGGAGATGCCAGAATTTCACCCCTCCTGTGAGTGGACTTACAGTGCTGGGAGGTAGGCTATAAGGCACAATATAGCAGCCAGGAGAAGGGGGGGATCGTGCAGTTTGCCCTGTGTCCTGGCGTCTTTGCTGAAAGCTGCTGCCCGCGGGTGTAATATCGCAGGCAGCCAGTTCCAAAGCGGGGCAGCACTGGGAAGTGAGAGAGGAGAGGGGGTGGCGATGCCCGCTGCAGCACCGTCGCTCCCAGTTTTGTGGCTAAGTACTGCCATCACGTGGGAGACGTTCCGTGGGGTCTCCTCCGGCTGAAGGGTAAGGTACATCGTCGTATAGAGGCTCAGAGAGCCCATCAACTGGGTCTGGGGGTGGCGGTGGACAGAGCTCCTGGAGAGGGGACTTCACTCCATGAACCCAGAAGTCTGTCTACCATATTACATTTAAGGAATTGTAGTTTGAGTGTTCGGTACTCTTTACCTAGAACGGCGCCCATCGCGGTGATCGCGACATCGCGGGCACTACATAAACGGCCGCGACGCGATGCCCGCGATCACCGCGATTTTCCCATAGGGAACAATGTTAAAAAGCCAGATTGACCGCGATTTTGCATTCAATGCCTCAATGCCCGCGATTTTCACATAGGAATCAATGTTAAATGGGCTACAGAGCCCAAATAGGCAGAATTAACCCTTAAATGTCCCCCCAATTTTTGTACGCCACCCCACGATCCACGCGAACCCGAAGCGTGGCGAGCGCAGCGAGCCCGCGAGGGGCGGCGGTACGCGTCCTCCGACCTTTTCATGCCCTACTATCCACGTCGGCGTGGAGTTGAGAATAGAATAGTGTGGCGAGCGCAGCGAGCCACCGAGCCCGAAGCGTGGCGAGCGCAGCGAGCCCCGCGAGGGGACGCGGATACCTTCACAGGTAAACGCGTCCCCTCGCGGGCTTCACAGGTGTCCGCTTTTCGCCACGGATACCTGTGAAGCCCGCGAGGGGACGCGTATAACTGTGAAGGTATCCGCGTCCCCTCGCGGGGCTCGCTGCGCTCGCCACGCTTCGGGCTCGGTGGCTCGCTGCGCTCGCCACGCTATTCTATTCTCAACTCCACGCCGACGTGGATAGTAGGGCATGAAAAGGTCGGAGGACGCGTAACGCCGCCCCTCGCGGGCACGCTGCGCTCGCCACGCTTCGGGTTGGCGTGGATCGTGGGGTGGCGTACAAAAATTGGGGTGACATTTAAGGGTTAATTGTGACTATTTGGGCTCTGTAGCCCATTTAACATTGATTCCTATGTGAAAATCGCGGGCATTGAGGCATTTTAAAGTAAAATCGCGGTCAATCAGGCTTTTTAACATTGTTCCCTATGGGAAAATCGCGGTGATCGCGGGTACACAATTTTTATGTACCCGCGATTTACCCGCGATGACCGCGATTTTTTACCCCCAACGCCCGCGATTCTAATCGCGGGCGCCGTTCTAGGTAAAGAGTACCGAGTGTTCTTTTTTTCATAATCATAATATCAAATCTAAAATGAATACTAAATCAATACATGAGAACTATCCATACACAAACAGCCCAATTGATTGGTCAAAGAGAATGATAAATAGGCAGGATAACTGGGGAAAAGGGGCATATCTAGGCAACAGCCAAATAAGTTAATTTAAATAAATGAAGAAGCACCCATACCAGCACAACAGGTATTGGAAAAAAAATCACTACCTAGTTGGCTAGGTGAATTGCTACCAAAAGATGCTTCCAAGTGCTGTTTATCGGTCTAGCTGCACCACCTCTCTAGGCAGAAAAGCACAATATAAACACAATCTGAAAATATTTAAAAAAAGACATACAGTACTGTACTGTACAAAGCAATAAATTGTGTGAGTGTCTATCAAAACTAAAAGGAGGAAGATGGCTCCTCTTCCTGACTATTTATACATTTCTTAACTCTTCTCACAAGCATCACAGTACAATACTGATTATCTAACACACAAACTAAATAAATATATACTTTTTTAGCTTTTTATAGGTCTGTGACATCTGTTCATTAAGTTTAAAATGTTATTATACTCTAGGGGCTAAATGTAATAGAGTGTGAGAATCAGAAAGTGAGAGATTTTCCCATTTTTATTACAGCAGCAATCAATTACACTGCAAAACCAGGTTGATTTTTCCATGAAATTGATTGCCGCTTTAAGAAAATGGCAAAACTCTCCCAAAACCTCTCACTTTCTGATTCTCACCCCCTCTAACATTTGACCATATGTCTAGATTTATTAGAGAACTATCAAAATCAAGAAAATATTTTTTGATTTTATTTATATAAATAAATGACCATAATATCAAAGCAATATTTATAGTATATTTCTAAATCTATTTTTTGTTGCTGTTAAGTTTATTGCTTGGCTTACAGTTAATAGATTTATCAAATTTTATATTTGAATGTTTAATTGTTATTATATGATAAACAGCAGAAATGTAATCAAAATATCTTATTTTTGTTCTACTTTTTATTACTGTTTAATATGCAATGACATTTATAAGTAGCAGTGATATTATTTATGATGTTTGTCATTTTCACATTTTCCAATACTTTGTAACACTGATTAGCCAAATTCACAGGCTAATTAATTTGATAAGAATCACAGAAACCAAGTGTATTTAATGAAGTGTAATAAGAAAATAAATTCACCAGGCTGAAAAGATGTACAAAACCAATTAATAAAATTGACATACTAAAACATTATTTGGCAATAGTTTCATAAAACAAAATGGCAGAAATAATAGATTGATTCACTTGCATAATCATAAGTGATTACAGAGTCACAAGAAATCTGGAACAATTCCCTAATGTCAGATTACATCCAAAAATAATTGAACATAATCTGAATATATATATATATATAGCTACAGTGGAGTAAGCATCTACACTGCTCCATTGCGGATTTTACTACTGTTTTTAACTGATTGAGAGAACGGGAAGCCCCACCTCCAAACCTGTAGGTTTTTTCCTTAATCTCTGGATCTCATACACTGGGCTATATACAGCTTTTTCTATATTGACCTTTGAAGGAAGTGTCTTGTGAAATACCTAGTCTTGGATTGTCATCCTTGGTTATCATTATTTTTCGTCTCTACCTATTCGGATTTTAACTGATTATACGTATAAAAGGAAAAATTGTCCAATACTGCCATTACTCTCCGGATTTCCAGGCCTGTATTAAGCCTTGCCTTGCCCCTGATGAAGTCGTGTAGACGAAACGCGTTGGGCTTCCAATAAAAGAATTGGTTTTTACACTCGAGGTCTTCGGTTTCATTTATGAAGTTCATGAACATTTCGTTTGAATACTAGTGACCCCAGGATCACATTTATTTGGACTTTTAGTCTAGCTCTGTGGCAAAGTGGTATCACTTGAGCGCACTCTGGACACCCTCCCTTTTGTGCATTCTACTTTTGTCTCTCACTAACAGGAGAGTCACTCCAGAGGTGCAGCTGGTTGGAAAACCATATCTAGCGCAATTCCTGACCATTTTTGTATGTCTTATATATATATATATATATATATATATATATATATATATATATATATATATATATATATATATATAAAAGGAACAAACGAACCGGCACTCTAGTATCCAAAAGATCAATTGCCCCGGGTGCCGACGAGTAGGAATGAAATACGTAGAAGAATAGACGTGTCACTCCAGGGGACTTGTTCAAAGAGGTTTATATATCAAAAGAACATAAAGTTACATGGTAAGGGGTCAACGTTTCGATACACAGCGGTATTGTTGTCAAGACAGCATGTACAGTAACTCACAGATACCTGTAATGGAGTGAGATATATTGGGTAGCAAGTGTGCAGTCTGTTCTTAAAGTTGATGTGTTGGAAGTTGGAAAAATTGCTAACCATAAGGGTGTCAGGTACTCTGAGGAGGTATTCCTAGTAGTTTGTACCTACTAAAAGTGGTACAAGTAAGGACAATCAGTGAACCAGCAAATTGGTCATGGGTGTATAAGTCTCATTTATATACATTGTGTGTGTGGGGGGGGGGGAGATCTCAATCTGGTATAACCCCACAGAAGAGCTACTGTACAGTAGCATAAATTGCTGAAAAGTTCATGTTGGCTATGATAGAAGATGTATAAACACACAGTCACAGTGCATCACTGCTTGTTATGTGTGGGACTGTGTAGCTATAGACTTGTCAAAGTCTCTATTGCTACAACTGTTTATCACTGAAAGCACCTACAAAGGGCAAAGGAGCCTCAGACTTGGATCATGGAGCAATGTAACAAGTCTATGTCATGGAGGCCCCACCTCATAACTTGCAGGACTTATAAGATCATTGCTAATGTCTTGGTGCCAGATACCACTTGTGAAGTCCAATCCTTGATGGGCGAGTGCTGTGTGTATATATATATATATCAGGGTAGAAGTTGCGGCACTCTCGGTCTTGCTTCAATAAACACACTTAGAACGTGCTTAATTCAACGTTTCGGTCTTTATTTTATAAGACCTTCATCAGGAATATCAAATACCAACACCATTTATATACCTTCACAAACTAACAAAAAAATCATGCCTATCAGCTGCGGCCTCCTACTTCCGGTAATGTCATGACGTGTTCTGAACCAGAACCGCCCCATTGCTGACGTATACAATCCGGAGTGAGACTCACACAAAAACAGAAAAAGGAAAAAAAAGAAACCAACAAAGGGGAGTGCGGTGACCATCACCATGGTAACCTTGGTTAACAAGCACAAGTGCGAACAGCTGCAGCTGTAATATTAAAAGAAAGAAATAATGCATATTATATAGTATAAAAAATATATATGTATAATATAATATCGAGCGTTCCATATTGTAAGGATAATTATCTCTAGCATACAAGGTCAGTAAATTAGTACCGTATCACATTTATGCTCGGCTATAAAGAAGAAGAAACATTATAACAATAAATATAATGGAATCTAAACAATAATGCTAAGTAGTAGATGTTTCTGGTACAATGTTACATGTATCAACATCTATTACATTCACAGCAAGTTGTTATGCATATCACTAAGCTCAGAGGAAACTCATAAAGGATATGTATATGTGCGGCTGTACCGTATTTAATTCAGATATCCATTTGGTTTCAAGCCGCAGTAATTGTTGATCCCTGTCACCACCCCTGATATTTGGGGGTACGTGGTCAATTATTTTGTACTTCAACTGAGCTAGACTATGGCCCATGTTTTTAAAATGTTTGGCAACCGGTTGGTCAATTTGTTTCCGGGAGAGTATGAGTCTAATAGCGCTTCTATGCTGCCCCATCCTTTCTTTAAAGTGGCAGCTTGTTTTTCCCACATACAGTTTAGAGCATGGGCATTTTATATAATAGACAACATACTGGGTGCTGCAGGTAAGTACATGTTTAATTTTAATTTTTTTACCACTTTGGGGATGGAAAAAATGATCGCCTGTTTCCATGTGAGCGCAAGTAGCACAACCTAAACATTTGTAGACCCCTGGTCTACGTGTCAGAAATCCTGTCTCTGTTTTTTTAGTAGTAAAACCAGATATGTCTGTATGCACAATCTGATCTTTAATATTTCTGCCTCTACGAAAGCACGGCATTAGAGTCTTGTTTTTAAGAGATGTAAGGTGCTGATCACTTTGAATTATGGGCCAGAGTTGTTTGGCTGTTTTAATTAAAGAATTGCTGGCTGTGTTGAACGTGTTGACAAAAATTACAGAACTGTCTACTTTGGAGTTTTTATTAGCGCTGTCTGTGGGAGGAGGTCGTTTAGGCTGTTCACGGGCTTTCTCTATGGATGCCATTAAAGCTCTATTTTTGTAACCCCAACTGAGGAATTTTTTCCTCATTGTGTCCATCTGCTGTACTTCATCTGGTTGTTCACTACAGATGACACCTATTTAAAGGACACTAATACCTTTTTGGACAGACTCTATTCACTTGGTGACCTACCTGAGAATGCATTCCTCTGTACGGCTGACGTGGTAAGCTTGTATACCAACATACCTCTGGCAAGAGGCTTGCAATCTGTATGTAAATTGATTACTAACAATGTCTTATATACTGGTCCGCATATCCCCTTTTTTTTGGCATTACTTGAGTTGGCGTTAGATAGAAACTATTTTTTATTTGATAGTATGTTCTTCAAACAGCAACAAGGCTGCGCGATGGGCAGTTGCGTGGCGCCGGCCTACGCCAACTCATTTATGTTTGAAGTGGAAAAAATCATGTTTTTTGAAAATCCAGATTATGCCAATAAGCTACACTACTACACACGTTTTATTGATGATATCTTCCTCATTTGGCTGGGGACTAAGCCAGAATTTGATCAGATGATGACTGATGTGAATCAATTGGATTCCAACATAAAATTTACATACGAGGTACAAGCTGAAAAGGTGCATTTTTGGGATGTGTCGATTACCAAAAAAGGCAACAAAGTCAGCACCTCATTGTACACGAAGCCTACAGACTGCAACAATTTGTTGGCAGCGTCCAGTTTTCACCCTTCGGCCCTAATAAAAGGTTTACCCTATTCTCAATTTTTAATTCAAACTGTTTTTTTTATTAGGTTAATTTGTACAGTTCAAAATATGCAACAATAAAATCAAGTTACATTACAATAAAGCAAATGAGTTGCGTCATGTTTGAAAAAGCATAAGCAAAAATCTCAGTGTCTGAGAGTATTATTAGCTTAAGGTTATACATGTTAAATATATCTTTAGGTAACTAGCTCACATAATACAATCTTGTCAACTTCGAAAACAGTCAATAAGAAAGGGAGTATTAGGAAAAGGAGCAAAAGAGAGGGGAAAAAGGCTAAGGAAAGGAGAGAGGCGTTAGAGAAGGAGAGGAGGGAAGGTTGGGGAGAATGCGCTGAGTGTTGGGAGGTTTTGTTGCTGTCAAGCGGTCTGCAGGGTCACGGGACCATTACGTGAATGGTGGTGTCTGAGAAGAAGTGACGTCTGGTAGGTCTGAGGATCAAAAATCTCTCATAGGGACAGGTAGAGTGAGGATTCCTTAAA
This sequence comes from Crinia signifera, assembly GCF_055691185.1. Classification (NCBI taxonomy): domain Eukaryota; kingdom Metazoa; phylum Chordata; class Amphibia; order Anura; family Myobatrachidae; genus Crinia; species Crinia signifera. The sequence goes on from NC_139219.1 coordinate 137,727,930, forward strand.
TTCTATCCAGGGTAACCAGGTCGAGGCGAAGTTTGAGATATTCCCGGACGGGATGGAAATAAGGTCTTCCATTTCCATGTAATAGTCAATTTTCTTTAGCCATTCTCTAATGGGGGGGGGCTTTGGTAGATCTCCAATGGACTGGGATTACCGATTTTGCTGCGTTATTTAGGTGTCTCAGAAGTGAGTGTTTATAAGTTTTAGTGGTGGCCGTTGTAATGTTGAGCAACCAGAAGCCAGGGTCTCTTGTTACTTTCCCATTTAAGATTTTTTCGGTGCACTGAAAGATGGTGTTCCAGAAGGGGCTGATCACAGGGCAATCCCACCATATATGTATAAAGGTACCACGAGCTGAATTACATCTCCAACACTTATCAGACATTGCTGTAAACATCTTATGGACTCTTGTGGGAATCCTGTACCATCTATAAATAAGTTTGTATAAATTTTCCAGAGTGTCTAAGCTAAGGGAGCTTGTCTGAGAGATGCGGAAAACCGCCTCCCAGTCTATATCCTGGACTTTTCCTTCTAGATCCTTCTCCCACGCTGAGGTAAAGGATGTTGGAAGAGGGAAGGTGTTTTCTATAATCGATGTGTAGAGCTGTGATATTGTGTGAGATGTGGGGTGTGGGTTTGCGCATAGGCGTTCTAAAAGGGTGAGATCTCTAGCAATTTCTGATTGTTTGAGGGATGACAAAAAATGGCGTAGTTGAAGAAATTTCCAAAATTCCTCCTTTGGGAGACCCCATAGTTCCTGTATATCTGAAAATGAGCGTACCCCCTCTGGACCCACCAGTTGACCGAGCCGAAAGATGCCTGCCTCCGTCCAGTTTGCGAAGGAAGAAATGTGTAGGCCTGGAGCGAAGCCAGGGTTTGAAAGGAAGGAGGTGAGGGGGGAGATAGTCGAGGAGATGTGTGGTAAAGTGCGGTGTTTTTTCCATAATTTAAGGGTGGGGGCAACTGTTGGGTGTTCTACTATGGGAAGCTTTGGTGACCAGGGGACAATTTCAATGTAGGTGTGGAAGCAGTTTTCTTCTAGTGAGACCCATGGTTTGGAGTCTTTAGCACGTGTCCAGTCTAGAATGCGGTTCAGGTGAACAGCTTGATAATAACTAGGGATATGAGGAAGTTGCATGCCTCCGCTAAGTTTCCGCCTAAAGAGTATATCATGTTTGAAACGGGGGGTGGAGGATCCCCATACAAATGCGCGTATAAGTTTTTGTATAGACTGGAACCATGTCGGAGGTATGTATATGGGGAGAGTTTGCAATTTATACAAGATCTTTGGTAATGAGTTCATTTTAACGACGTTTATCCTACCAAACCATGATAAGTGTAGTGATCTCCATTTTTGGTAGTCTGAACGGAGGGAGTTTAACAGTGGAGTAAAGTTTAAGGAAAAGAGTTTGGATAGATCTTTGGATATTTGAACTCCTAAATACTTCAATTTAGAGTCGCTCCACGTAAAGGGGAATGAGAGTTTCAACGAGTTTACCGCTGTAGAGGAAGTGGTTAGGTTCATGGCTACAGATTTAGAATAGTTGATCTTAAAATTGGAGAGTTTGCTAAATTTTTGGAATTCTGTCACTAGGTTTGGGAGGGATGTAATTGGGTTAGTAATCAGAGCTAACAGATCGTCTGCAAAGAGGGCAAGTTTATGCTCCTGACCTCTTATGTGCAGGCCAGAAATGTTAGGGTTCTGTCGTATAGACCTGGCCAAGGCTTCTATACAGAGTACAAACAGGAGGGGAGATAGAGGGCAGCCCTGTCTCGTCCCATTCGCTATGTTGAATGAGTCTGATAGAGAACCGTTTATTTTCACCTTTGCTGTAGGTGTTTCGTATAAGGCCAATATTCTATGGAGGCAGGCCGGTCCTAGACCAAGGTGCCGCAGGACACCCTCCATAAATCCCCAGTGAACCCTGTCAAAGGCCTTTTCAGCGTCTGTTGTTAGTATCATGGAAGGTACCTTAGATATGGATGCAAAGTGGATCAGGTTAATAACTTTGGTAGTGTTATCTTTGGCCTCACGGCCCGGGACGAAGCCCGTTTGGTCTCCATGATCCAACTTGGGGAGTAAGAGTTTCAGACGGTTCGCCAGCAACTTGGCAAATAGTTTAATGTCTATGTTTAGTAATGAAATCGGCCTATAGCTCGAACAAGAGTTTGGGTCTTTGCCTTCTTCTGTGATATGGGCTTCTAAAGAGTGTTTTGAGAAATGTTTACTGGCAGATAATGAGTTAAATGCTCTGGTGAGGAGAGGGGCCAGTTTATTTTTGAATGTTTTATAATAAGAGGCAGTGAAACCGTCAGGACCGGGGCTTTTACCTAGGGGTGTTGAGTCTATGGCTTTTTCGACTTCCTCCAGTCGGAAGGGCTTCTCTAAGGAATCTATGTCTTCTGGAGCTAGGGTAGGGAACTTTACAGAGTTTAAATAGGAAGCGACAAGTTCTCGGTGGGAGAATTTGGAGGGGCCATCTGTTCCTTCAGTTAAATTATACAAAGTTGCATAATACTTTCTAAATGTCTCTGCAATATGCCGTGTTTCATTATGTGTAGTGCCTTTGTCATCTTTTATGGTGTGGATGAATGTAGTGGCCCGTTGTTCCCGGAGGAGGGTCGCTAAGAGTTTGCCCGGTTTATTGCCCCATTGGTAGTGGCGGCTTTTGCATTTACTATAGGATAGTTTTATCTTGTCAGCGAGGAGTCTATTTAGGGAAGCACGTGCCTCTTCCAGTTCTACGTGGTATGTAGGGGCCAGGGATGCTTTATGTGAGGTTTCAAGAATTTTGATTTTGTGCAATAGTTCTTCTATTTTCCCCGTTTTCTGTTTTTTCAGATAGGAACCTAATTTGATACATGTGCCTCTAAGTACACATTTGTGTGCCTCCCAGACAGTGATTTTAGAGGTGTCTCCAAGATCATTTGTATCTATGTATGTGTCGATGGCTAGTTCTAGTTGGGATTTGCAGTAAGGGTCCTGTAGGAAGGTGTCATTAAAGCGCCACGACCAGGGTTTTTGGGTTTGTTGTGGTAATTTAATGCAGAGGAAGACAGGGGCATGGTCCGACCATGTAATTGGGCCAATGGAGGTGTCCGTTATTAGATGAAGGTGTCTGTGGCTAAGGAATAGGTAGTCTATTCTGGAGTAAGCCTGATGGGCATAGGAGAAGAAAGAGTAGTCTAGGTCTGAGGGGTGGGATAATCTCCAGGTATCGGTCAACTGGTAGTCCAAAAGGAGGCGACGCATCTTTCTACATTCCTTTTCAGGTTTTCGGGAGGATTTGTTTGTAGTGTCGCGGGCTGGATCCAGTGTCCAGTTTAAGTCACCTCCCATTACTACTATCCCTTCTAACAAGGGTTCAGCTTTTTCGAGTACAGTCGAAAGGAAAGAAGGCTGCTTTGTGTTTGGGGTATATATATTAAGTAAGGAAAAACGCTGGTTATAAATAGAGCATTTCAAAAGGAGACCTCTGCCTTCGACTAGTTTATGTGTAGATAGGTTGGTGAGTGGAATATGTCTGGCTACTAATATTGCAACGCCTAGGGTCTTACCTGCGGAATTATTTGCCATGAAGACATGTGGGTAGTAATGGCATTTCAGTGATGGTACCTGACCAGTGTGGAAGTGGGTTTCTTGGATGAAAGCTATGTCTACTTTATCGTCGTGTAGGCATTTAAGCAGTTTAGACCTTTTTTCAGGGATATTTAACCCCTTAACGTTAAAGGTGGCGATTTTCAAGTCACTCGGGTTGGGCATGTCTACATCGGGGTATAGAGAGTGTATTCTTAAGCCACACCGTTGGAATGGTTATTGGGATCAGCTCCACCAGATCCCAGACAGAGGAGATTAGGGAAAGCTTAAAAGGGTTGACATGACAGCGCATCAAAGGGAGGGGGAGAAAGGGACTAAGAGTCATACAGAGATATAGAAATAAAGTAACATAAAATATCATAGAAGGATTAGCTGCGATTGGACCAGGCATGGGATCCTGCCCAAGCCTCATCCAATAACTCAAAGGGTGCAGCAAGTGGGGGGTGGGAAGGGGGGCACACCGCGGCAACCATCCCGACCACAGGAGGTCACATAAAGCAATTATGCAGGTGTCGTCTCGATTGTGTGGAGGGAAAACATTTTCCAGTTAAAACTAAAAATCAGAGGCTATAGTTGTCTAAGACAATAGTCAAGATCAATCCAGTAGGGGGGAATTAACAGAATCTCAAGAAGCGAGTAAACGATTCAGTTGGGGTAGGGTAAGGATTATTTGCTGGTTTGCAGACAATGTTAACAAATCTAAAACACTTAATGACTTAAAACTAAACAGTCAACAGATGTCAACGGGTCTGCTTGGGGAAGAAAGGAGAACCAAAAAGAAGAACATTGCAACAAATGAATGCCTACTGTAAGCAGCAGTAATTAAACACATAAAAAGTTTTTTATAAGGCAGATATCGTCTCGATCTCACCAGGCAGGGCGGTCCAGGACTTCTCAGGTTACTTCAGAGGGAGCGGTGCTTGCTGAATGTCTAGGTCTCCTCCTTGGGGAGACTTTATCCCAGAGTCCCTTTTGAAAGTTCAAAGAAGGAGTTTCCGGGGCCGTATGGTAGGATTCCCAATCTGGAAGAGGTATGGGTTGCATGCCGAGAGTTGTGAAAAATTGTGGGAGATCTGTGGGTTTGTTTAAGATGACCAACTTGCCATTGTGGGTTACTTGAATGTTGAACGGGAAGCCCCATCTATATTTAAGATTCAGTTTACGTAGGGCATCAGTGAGGGGTTTTATGGTCCTTCTTTGCTGTAGTGTGGACCAGGCTAAATCTGGGAAGAGTTGGATTTTATCTCCATTAAAGTCTATACCGTCTAGTTGGCGGGCTCTCTTCATTATTTCTTCTTTCTGTATAAAATAATGGAGGCGGCATATCACGTCTCGTGGTTTGTCATTGGGTGTACCTCTTGGCTTGAGAGCACGGTGGGCTCTATCAAATTGGATCTTTTCTTGAGGGTCTAGTTCAAGTATTTCGCCAAAGATCTTTGTAAGGACATCTATTAGGCTGGATTGTGAAATATCCTCTGGCAGGCCCCTCACTCTAATATTGTTACGTCTTCCGCGATTGTCCAAATCCTCAACACGTGTACGCAGGAGTTGTAGTTCAGAGGCCTGGTGGTCGATCACCTCCTTGAGTTGATTGAATGCCTGGACTGAAGTTGCACCGTGGTCTTCTAGGGAGTCAACACGTGAGTCCAAAGCTGATAAATCAGTTTGAATTGTCAAGACCTCTTGTTTGATTGTGGAGAGCAGGCGAGTCTCAAGTGATACAAGATCTTGTTTCGTTGGTAGAGATTTAACGTGCGTGAGAATCTCGCTAATTTCTCTGTTGATAGAAGAAATGTAAGGGGGTGCTGCATCGCCGGTGGTAGACATGTTGTCAGCAGGCGCAGACATTGATGGGGAGTTAGAGGGGGCAGATTGGGTATTGTCTGATGTGTTGTCAGTAGATGGAGTCGTTAGATATTGTCGCAGATCGGAATTGCGCTCACTTGCTCTCCTCGGAGTCCCCTCGGGTTTAAGCTTGGATTTTCTGTTTTTCACCATGTGAAGAGTATTTGAAGGCGGAAGCACGTAATTCAAAGGCTATAGAGACGACACGAACATCGATGAGTAGTCACATAGTAGAGATTGGGTGGGCAATTACCATCGGTCGCCCCCCCCGCGACCCTAGGCGGCCATGTCTGTAGTTTACAACGCTCCTATCAAAGGACAAGGACCCTCAGTGTGGATAATAATGTGCATTGAGTAGTTATATTCTGTAGGGAAAGGATAGGAGAGGAGCAGTGGCGGCAAAGGCTCACAAGGGGGCACTGTTGCACTACAGTGGATAGAAACCCAATACAGGTGATGTAGCAGGCAGTGTCTGTTGGTTGCCTGAGATATAGAGGTATATGCAGGGATAAGTCAGGGGGCAGAAGCGTTCAGTGTACAGAGCAAGTTGAAAGGGGATTTCTTCCTGGCTTCAGCAGAGTCTGTAGGGGAGTATAGCAGTAGAGCACCTCCCTTTGTAGTCAGGATGGGGGGGTATAGCAGGAATATCTGAGGTGCACAACCTGTGCTGCACATAGGATTTGGGCTATTCCTTAATTCAGGGACCAGCAGCAGAGGCAGGCAGAGCCAGGCAGTTCAGGACAGGCTTCTTTAGATGTATTGTAGTGGTCTGTGAAGCCTGTCACTGCCACATCCAAGATGGCCGCCGCTTAAGACAGGGTATGCAGGGGGACAGGGAGAGATTCGAGGGGGAAGCAGGGTCACTCACCCCTCGTTTTCCAGCTTGTGGGGCACCTGGAGGGAGCCAAGAGTGGGGGGAATGAGATCAGGAGGCTTCCTGGACGTTTCAGCGGTGCGCGCCCGCTATGGAGCCCGCAGTGCGGGTACTTGAAGAAATTTAGGCCCCGGCTTCTAGGCCGCGGGTAGGCCGCAATCCGCGGGTGGCTGTAAACAGTCACCCCGACTCCGCAGCCCACCGCAGACCACAGCAGGCTTGTCCGGTACCTCAGTGGGGCTTGTAGGAGCGAGGACCACCCCTGTAGCACGCGGAAAAACGGGAGTTGGAGGCCAGAACCAAGGGAGCCCAGGTAATCGGCGTCTGCCTCTAATGGCCGCCAAGCCACGCCCCCCCTATTCTCAATTTTTAAGGGTCTGTAGAATCTGTAGTGAACAACCAGATGAAGAACAGCAGATGGACACAATGAGGAAAAAATTCCTCAGTAGGGGTTACAAAAATAGAGCTTTAATGGCATCCATAGAGAAAGCCCGTGAACAGCCTAAACGACCTCCTCCCACAGACAGCGCTAATAAAAACTCCAAAGTAGACAGTTCTGTAATTTTTGTCAACACGTTCAACACAGTCAGCAATTCTTTAATTAAAACAGCCAAACAACTCTGGCCCATAATTCAAAGTGATCAGCACCTTACATCTCTTAAAAACAAGACTCTAATGCCGTGCTTTCATAGAGGCAGAAATATTAAAGATCAGATTGTGCATACAGACATATCTGGTTTTACTACTAAAAAAAACAGAGACAGGATTTCTGACACATAGACCAGGGGTCTACAAATGTTTAGGTTGTGCTACTTGCACTCACATGGAAACAGGCGATCATTTTTTCCATCCCCACAGTGGTAAAAAAATTAAAATTAAACATGTACTTACCTGCAGCACCCAGTATGTTGTCTATTATATAAAATGCCCATGCTCTAAACTGTATGTGGGAAAAACAAGCTGCCACTTTAAAGAAAGGATGGGGCAGCATAGAAGCGCTATTAGACTCATACTCTCCGGGAAACAAATTGACCAACCGGTTGCCAAACATTTTAAAAACATGGGCCATAGTCTAGCTCAGTTGAAGTACAAAATAATTGACCACGTACCCCCAAATATCAGGGGTGGTGACAGGGATCAACAATTACTGCGGCTTGAAACCAAATGGATATCTGAATTAAATACGGTACAGCCGCACAAATACATATCCTTTATGAGTTTCCTCTGAGCTTAGTGATATGCATAACAACTTGCTGTGAATGTAATAGATGTTGATACATGTAACATTGTACCAGAAACGTCTACTACTTAGCATTATTGTTTAGATTCCATTATATTTATTGTTATAATGTTTCTTCTTCTTTATAGCCGAGCATAAATGTGATACGGTACTAATTTACTGACCTTGTATGCTAGAGATAATTATCCTTACAATATGGAACGCTCGATATTATATTATACATATATATTTTTTATACTATATAATATGCATTATTTCGTTCTTTTAATATTACAGCTGAAGCTGTTCGCACTTGTGCTTGTTAACCAAGGTTACCATGGTGATGGTCACTGCACTCCCCTTTGTTGGTTTCTTTTTTTTCCTTTTTCTGTTTTTGTGTGAGTCTCACTCCGGATTGTATACGTCAGCAATGGGGCGGTTCTGGTTCAGAACACGTCATGACATTACCGGAAGTAGGAGGCCGCAGCTGATAGGCATGATTTTTTTGTTAGTTTGTGAAGGTATATAAATGGTGTTGGTATTTGATATTGTTATTCCTGATGAAAGTCTTATAAAATAAAGACCGAAACGTTGAATTAAGCACGTTCTAAGTGTGTTTATTGAAGCAAGACCGAGAGTGCCGCAACTTCTACCCTGATATCTTTCCCCGCATGAAGGCACCCGGCATCTGAATTATATGGACACAGGAGTGCCGGTCCTCACCTCGATATATATATATATATATATATATAATGTCCAATGTTCCCAGGATAAGTGACCTCACCCAAGAACCAGCACGTCACTGCAGCTTGTGATGAAAAAACGAGTTTATTACCTCAACGTTTCAGGGCTACAACCCTGTTTTCAAGAGGTTCCTTGGAGAGTGCCAATCCGACTGCACTTCTATCTATCCATCTATCTATACTAGTTGCACTAAGTGACACAGGCTATCACTAACATAAAAAATCCAGAATGGAAGCCCTTGTAATATATAAAGGTTTAAATGAGAGCACCAGAATTCAGTAAAATGGCTGCAGCAACTTTCGCTCGTGAACAGGCCTCCAAGCTCCACGGAGGAGAAAATCTAGGCAGAAGAAAATATAAAAGTGTACTTCATGATGCATTAAAAGAGATATTTATTTGATAAAGCATATACCCAAGGTACAGCATACAGGTACTCATACCGAACTCTGTGGACTGGGTACCACACGGCATGAAACAAATCACCAAAGGAAGAAATGCGGTACTTGTGTAGTTTCACGGCGCCACCGCACGCACAGTGAAACTTTAAAACTTGGCAGTCTGCCAGACTCTGTGTTTACTGTGCGCGTGCCGCTCTAGCTGTTCTCAGCACAGCGCGTGGCTGCTTTCCTTATGTAAGCTACGTTATCAGCGTAGCGCTGGGCAGCAGCAGCGCACACTGCCCAGTGCTGACAGGTCACTGTGGTACTTGTAGTTCCACATTGAAATAGGCAGTCCTGCGCACCGCTGACAACCCGGCAATTTAGACCTAAAGCGTCTAAATCCAGACTCCTGCACACCGCTGACAAGCCAGCAATTTAGACGCTAATGGGCCCCATACATCAGCAATCACAATTTATGGATTTCCAGATACAGGGATTTTTTGGCCAGATAATTGGATTTTAAAATCTATCTGACTTTGCCCACACATTACAGATTTATTTCAGTGATCGGCAGATTTTTCCATCTAAAGATTGCATCTTCATATCTGGAAATTGCCCAATCGATTGTCATTTCAGCTGTTCATAATGTAAATAGATGAAGAAGACGAATTGGGAATGCCCACACATATAAAAACGATCCGCAGATAATACCAGATTATTAAACATGTTTAAAAACCTGATTAAGCAATCGATTGGCGATTGTGATTGGGATTGCCAAAAGAGGGAGCCCACACATCTAAAATTAATTATGGCAATCATCTCCATGTCTGAAAAGTGTCACAATTAATTGCTGATGTATGGGGCCCTTAAAGCGTCTAAATCCAGACTCCCTGAACTGGACACCTCGGCAATTTAGATGTCTAGATTTAGACGTCTAAATCCAGACTCCCTGCAAACCGCAAAGATGGGGGCATCTAAATTTAGACGCTAAAGCATCTAAATTTAGTAGGGTCTAGGGGTACACTATTAAACCTGTTCACATTGACACTAGTCGACGTAACAGCTGTCGACCTTGTTAATTCCACTATCCACACCAACCCGAAGCGTGGTGAGCGCAGCGAGCCCGCGAGGGGCAGCGGTACGCGTCCTACGACCTTTTCATACCCCCACTATCCACGTCGGCGTGGAGTTGATTTTATAAAGTGTGGCGAGCGCAGCGAGCCACCGAGCCCGAGCTTCACAGGTATCTGCGTCTCCTCGCGGGCTTCACAGGTATCCGCGGCCCCTCGTGGGGCTCGCTGCGCTCGCCACGCTTTAGCGTCTAAATTGCCGGGTTGTCAGCGGTGCGCAGGAGTCTGGATTTAGACGCTTTAGCATCTAACTTGCCGGGCTGTCAGCGGTGCGCAGGACTGCCTATTTCACTGTGGAACTACAAGTACCACAGTGACCTGTCAGCGCTGGGCAGCTGATAACGTAGCTTACATAAGGAAAGCAGCCACGCGCTGCGATGAGAATAGCTAGAGCGGCACGCGCACAGTAAACACAGAGTCTGGCAGACTGCCAAGTTATAAAGTTTCACTGTGCGCGCGGTGGCGCCGTGAAACTACACAAGTACCAGAAATGCTTCTGCCAGCAGTTATAAACATCACATCTTTACACACTGGTATATGCTCTTAAGGTAAAACTGTTTCATTTATGGTTTTCAGCAGCTTTAGTCCAAATAGCTATATGAATCTTCAGATATGAAAAAGGTTGAAAAGGTCTTCCACCTTTTTCAAATCTGTAGATTCAAACAACTATTTGGACTACAGCAGCTGTAACTACGGCCCCTGAAAGGATAATATTCCTTTTTCGCAGTTCCTCCGACTAAGGAGGAATTACTCCAATATCACCGTATTTAATGAACCAGCTAGAGTGTGTGTATATGTATGTGTGTGTATATATGTATGTATACGTATATATGTGATGATTGAAAACTCCATATGAATCATTGAATGAAACAATGCTGCAACTCCATTTGTCTTGCTGATTTTTAATAAATTGTATAATTGTCTTATGATACTGAGCAAAGTATTAATTCCCATCTAAATCTAAGGTGGTGGTGGTGATACAAGAGAAGGCGCACTCTATATCCTTGTTATATGTATATGTATATATATATATATATATATATATATATATATATATATATATATATATTAGTAGTGGGTCAGACCGGTACTCTCCTTACATGTGGGTGATGACCTGGGTGCCCCCTGGAACAGTAGTGTAGCAGACTGGTCCAAACAAACAGCGGCACTCCTCAGGATTTGTGGAAAAAAATCAATCTTTTAATGTCAAAGGTGTTCCATTACTTTCAAGGTGTTCAATTACGGTCATCACATCTTGTTGTATCATCCTCATAACAGTCTTTGTAGAGGAATTGAAAGATTGTGGCTCAAAGGTTGACTTTGGTAGTATTTTAGATAACGAAGTCAGTATTGTTGACTGAGTGTTTTTTTCCTCAGTGTTTTTTGCATAATATTCTTTAAGCTTCAAGTGTCTATGTAATTTGTGCTTCTCCACTGTCCACTGGTCACGATCATGGTTTATAGATGGGATAAATGATAAACCTCTCTCCAACGCTCTTGTTTCAGCAGCGGAGAGAGCATAGGAGGATAGATTCACGATCAGACTCTTAACGGTGTTTTTACTTAACGTCCTCTGCCTCTGGCCCTGGCCACCACGGTGGGTGTAAGGCCGCTTCCTCCTGCCACCCGGGCTCTGGTTTTTGCCCCTAAAGGGTTGTTTGGCTGGTTCACTCCACTTTGTAGACCCTCACTCTTACTGTTGGTTGGTTGAATTGAATTCAGTAGAGGATTCTGGGTCTCGATCCCAATTCCAAATAGCCCAATTAGATAGGAATAAATTATTGGCACCTAAACTAAAATCTATTAATGGTACTTATGATTATGAGTTTTTACCATGGGTCAGTACATATACTAACATGAGCCCGGCTATCACTGAAATGGTTAAGAAACATTGGCCAGGTATTAAAACAGACCCTGATCTAAAACTGAATAACACCAAGTTACTGCCATGTTATAAAAGATCAAAAAGTTTAAGAGATATGTTAGTGAAAACATACACTCTGGCTGATACCATGAGTACTATTGCTCCGCCAGCGCCAGAATCTGTCCGCTGGCGATCACCGGCAGAGATGTGCTCCATCTGACTGAGACGCACGTGCGTCTCACACGCACGTGCGTCTCACTTTCCCGTCGGCGGGGGGATGGGAATCCTGTCCGTCTCCGCTTCAGGAATAACTGAATATAATACCCAAGAAAAAGAGTTGAATCATATATTCATGAAACACTGGATTGTACTTAAATTAGATCCCATTCTAGCTGACCACATCCCCAATGTCCCATTTATAGTGTATAGAACGACAAAAATTGTAAAATCTATGGTTTCTGGAAGCCAGTTGGAAGTCATTAGTGATAGACCTCAGAGTGATAGATGCTTCTATCAATTAAAGGCAGCTTTCTGTGTAACTGTTGTAAAGCCTGTTCTTTTATGAATAAAGGTGTGACAATTGATTTTATAGTGAACAAATTTATGAACTGCAATTTCATGTATAGAATCATAGAAACATAGAATTTGACGACAGATAAGAACCCATCTAGTCTGCCCCTTTTTTAAACATATTACCTTAAACCATATTTTATCCTTATTTCTTTGTAAAGGATATCATTATGCCTAGCATAAGCATGTTTAAAGTGCTCTACTGTATTTGCCTCTACCATCTCTGATGGGAGGCTGTTCCACTTATCCACTACCCTTTCTGTGAAGTAATTTTTCCTCAAATTTCCCCTGAATCTTCCTCCCTCTAGTTTCAGTGCATGTCCTCCTGTTCTATTGCTCCTTATCCTGTAAAAAATGTCTCCCACCTTTACCTTGTTAAAAACCCTTGATATATTTGAAAGTTTCTATCATGTCCCCCCTTTCCCTTCTCTGTGCTAAACTATACATATTAAAATATTTTATTCTTTCCAGGTAAGTTTTGTATTGTAGGCCTTCTTTGTACAGTCTATAATGTATTTTTACCCTTCTGGAGATATGGCCTCCAGATCTGAACACAGTACTCCAGATGAGGTCATACCAATGACCTATACAGTGGCATTATTACTTTTTTCGTTCTACTGCTGATTCCTCTCCCTATGCAACCAAGCATCTGACTTGCCTTCTTCATTGTTTTGATACATTGCCTACCTTCCTTTAAGTCTCCTTAAATAGTGACACCTAGATCCCTCTCTTCTTCAGTAGTTTCCAATATAGTGCCATTTATACTATATTTAGTCTTTGGATTTTAGAGACCCAAGTGCATGATTTAGCATTTTTTGGTATTAAACTGTAGTTGCCATGCTCTTGTCCATTCCTCTAATCTACTTAGATCATCAATCTTTTGTTTTACTCCTCCTGGTGTGTCGACCCTGTTGCATACATTTGTGTCATCTGCAAAAAGGCACATTTTACCCTCAATTCCATTTGCAGTATCACCAATAAAGATATTAAAAAGCACTGGTCCAAGTACAGATCCCTATATCCCTACAGATCGCAGATATATGTAACCAATATCTCTGAATTCTATTATCATGTAGTGTTCAAGTTTTGTTTGTAATACCACTCAGTGTGCTGGGGGGGGATGTCTTGTTTTACTTAACCAGTATTAACCCCTCCCTTGCATGCATGATGCACCTGAGTGATATTACTGAACTTATTTGAGCATCTACCACTATCTGTATGTGTGTTGTTAGAGCCAGAAGGGAGCCCATATTAGGCGGAGATATGGGTCCTGATATGCGACATGGAGTTGTCTGGGGTTGCTCCAAGGTAGGTAGCAATTAAATAAATAATGGGGTTTTAGTTCATGAATTGATCCATGCATTTAAGCTTGCAGACCATAGCCAAGGGACCCCATTTCACTGCAAGTCCTACACTAACATTCCTACGAATGGACAGCTGCCCCTTTAATACTAATTCAGGTGCTGTGTTTGGGATGGTCTCACCTTTAAAAGCCATAAGGTACTTGGCAGTTGAGCTTTAACCAAGAAAAAAACACATGTTCATTGTAGCTATGATGTGCGAACAATTGCCAGGTTCCCATGAAAACTAGTTGTTAGTGTAGGACTTGCAGTGAAATGGGGTCCCTTGGCGATGGGCTGCAAGCTTAAATGCATTGATCAATTCATGAATTAAAACCCCATTATTTATTTAATTGATTGTTTGAATGTTAAGGTGAGTTAGTTTGTTGTAGTGAGTGCTGGGCCCCCTGTGTTTGTATTTACTAGAGTGTGTGGTCACAGGCCACTGCACCCCATCCTGGGAAGTGGGTGCTGTTTGCACCCCATTCGTAGGAATGGTGAGTGTGTTGGTACCTCTGTGTATATATATATATATATATATATATATATATATATATATATATATATATATACACACACACATAGATAGCCCAGCACTCTTATTTCATAGATCTAACATAGGTGCCCTCCATAAGACATTTGTACAGTATGATTATATTAGTGGCACTCAGAGGACTAATGTACTGAAATAAAAAAGACTGCTCATAAATGCTGATAAGTTCAAAATTTCAGATTTTACTATTTTTTTTAATTCGTCTTTATTAAGTTTTCATAACACATACATAAACTAAGACATTGACATACCAGCATACAAACAATTACATACTAAACACATTAAAAACATCCAGACAAACTCCCCCAAAGGCTTTTTTTAGGTTATCATCATGCTCCACGAATGCATGCTCAGTACCCACTTCTATAGTTCAAATGAGACAATTTAGCAACTCTGCAGATTTTTCAATGATTATCTACACTTAACAGAATCAATTTACCTATCGTCCAGTAGCCTAGTTAAATTAGCCTTATTAACCCACTATAATTTAGTGACATATATATATATATATATATATATATATATATATATATATATATATATATATATATATATATATACAACATTGCAATCTAATATGACCTATGGGAATCATTCTATTGTGTTATCACATCACTTAATCCTTTAGTGCAACATTTAGGCCATCACAGCCAAATACATCTATTACTTTTGAAACATATCTATCTATCTGTAGCTTACACATTAGTGCTCAACAATTTAATATACATTGTAGTGTTAAGGTTAATACCCATCCCCCTGACCAACAGAGTTAATTCCCTTAGCTCCTTGGGATAGATATATATCCAAAAAATACCTTTAACATTGGTGCTTATAATTTTACTATATAGTGTAATATTGAGAATAATACCATTCCCCCCAAATATCATAAAATTTGGTCCCCTGACTTCTTGAGATAAACGTGTACTTTTCGTGCTCCATAGTGCAATTAACTAAATGTATCCATTCCTTGATAACAGGCCCTTTGTGTGCCATCCATGAACGAGCAATTATCACTTTGGCTACTGCACACAAGTTAATCGCTAACTGTCTCTGTGCCGATGACATCAGGTCATCTGACCATACCCCCAATATAAAACCAGCAGGATGTAGACATTGGACAGGGATTCCCAGATTTTTCAGGACTTCCCCAACTCCCTTTCAGAATTCCTGCACATATCTACGTTTCCAAAGAAGATGCCAGAAATTGCACATTTCATCACCACTCCCCTCCTTACATTTGGGACAGCGACCACAATTATTCCTAGAGAATTTGCGTATCCTTTCAGGGGTCAGGTATATCCGATGGATAATGTTGAATTGTACCTGCTGGATCCTACTTGAGTTAGTGGCAGTGCTCTGAATAACTAAGTCTGTATTACAGTTCTCTAAGGTTAGCTCCGAGATGTCATTAGACCACTTTGAAAATAATCCTACCAAGTCCTCACACTGAGTTATTTCACTAATAAATCTATAACATTTGGATACCACCTTCCAGGGGCGGATTGGGATGTAAAACCAGCCCGGGAAATTTATGGAAGCAGCCCTGGGGGCGGGGTCTGCTGAGGGGGTGGAGTCTGTCAAGAGAGGGTGGATCCCTACGAATAGAATCTGATTCAGAGTTGCATGCAGTTGCGACCTTCCTTGTATTTTTTGATGCAGTTGCATATGCGACTTTATGCTAATGCTGCTACGCTGCCACCATTGGCTGCATTATTGAAACTTTCACCAGCCCTATCCTAGATGCAGATGATCCATCTCAGTATGGCCTCCAATGCGAGCAAATCAGCTTCTCTGTATGCCACCACTATCAGCAACTCGCCCATATCACTCCGATACATGCCCTAAGGCTTATTTCACACGCTCCGGCTCCTGCCGTGCGGCAAAATCCCACATGGCCAAAAGCCGTGCCGCACACAGTAGTTGTTAATGTGTCCATTCACACGGGACGCAACAGCCCGGCCGCCCGTTTGCAGCCAGATCCCACCACTGGAAGGGACGGCTGCCGGGCTGTGGCCATCCCTACCATTGTAAACTGCTGTGTGCGGAACGGCACCCTGGCCGTGCGGGATTTCGCTGCCCGGCAGGAGCTGGAGTGTGTGAAATAGCCCATACTGTGAATAGCTGACCCCCTGTAACCGGAAGGAAAGCATAACACATTTATAATAGACTTTTTATACCACCAAATACATAAATCTGTGTGTGTGTGTATATGTGGTAGGGAATATAGACTGTAAGCTCCACTGGGGCAGGGACTGATGTGAATGTTCAACTATACTCTGTACAGCGCTGCGGAATGTAAAAAACAGCTAATAAATAAATAAATAAATCCCTGCACCACTGGGCCCAGCAGCACATTCCTGCAGGAGACGAGATGTGGGTAGACCATATGGGGCAGGCAGCTTCAGTGCTTCCCGCTGTACTTTGTATTAAAGGCGAGCAGTGCTTCCGGCACCACAATTACATTACATACGGCATGCTGCTCCTCCACTCATTAAGGGAGCGCCTCTCTCATACATGCTCATTACGGAACCTCCCCATACATATAAATTAGAGCAAAGCTTTTTGTCATATGTTTGGCTCTAAAAAAAATAGTATACCTATATATATATATATATATATATATATATATATATATATATATATATATATATATATATATATATATATATATATTATATATCCATCCAGCGAAAATAATTGTTATGGTTATTGCTGTGCCCTGAGGAAGACATTATTACCTCGAAGGCGCTTGGCGCTAAATACAGCTTGATTTATTCTATTCACCTGCTGGTGTCCGTTTGCCTCCTTTCGCTAGATTTATATTCTATTTTTTGGAGTGCACCCGGATTGAATATTTATTGCGGAGTGCCGACATAGTGGACTGTATATATATATATATATAACACACGGAGTGGCGGCACTCACTGTGAGTGCCGCCGCTCCGAGTGTTTATTTTTGAACTGCAATTTCTTGGAGGGCACCGCACAAATTGGATGATTGAGTAACCTGGAGTGCCGAGACCATAACATTGGTATATATACACAGTGTGTGTAAGACAAGAACAGGCGCTCCTTAGTGCAATAACTCTTTTTCAAAAACACCCATAAAGCTGCGAGCTTTGGAGCTTACCGAGTCAACCAGACTGAAGGCCAATATGCAGAACACTGTAATGCCCATTACACATTATGCCACGATGTAATGCCCATTACACATTATGCCACGACGTAATGCCCATTACAAAATATAATGCCACCAGTAGTGCCCTTTACACAATGCCCCATTAGTGCAATTGGTCCATACACACTGTACAATTTTTTTTACCAATGTTTTGACCAATTTCTTCATTTTGGCCCTTCTGAATGAAATTGGTCAAAATATCTTTCATTCTGCAAGCGACGAACGGCGAATGATGATGCGCATACCTGCCAGTTGCTCATCAAAATTGTTCGTCAAATGTGCATGCAGCTCAATTTGGATATTACACCCAGTAATGCCTATTATACATAATGCCAACAGTAGTGCCCCTTACAATGCCTGGAGTAGTGCCCATTGCAGTATGCCCCCATTACTGTAAACTGTGTAATCAAGTCGAGTCCAGCCCTGAGCCTAACATCTGCCATCCCGCCACCAGCGCTGCTGAAGACGGGGAGGAGAGCACATCCTGCAGTGGTGTTGCCGACAGTAGTGGCACTGCGTAACGCCCATACCAGTTGCCGACAGTAGTAGCGCTGCGTAACACACTCACCAGTTGCCGACAGTAGTAGCGCTGCGTAACACACTCACCAGTTGCAGACAGTAGTAGCGCTGCTTAATACCCTCACCAGTTGCCGACAGTAGTAGCGCTGTGTAATGCCCACACCAGTTGCTGACAGTAGTAGCGCTGCGTAACACCCGCACAAGTTGCCGACAGTAGTGACACTGCATAATGCCCTCACCAGTTGTTGACAGTAGTGACACTGCATAATGCCCTCACCAGTTGCTGACAATAGAAGCACCGCATAACACACTCACTGTTTGCCGACAGCAGTAGCACTGTGTAACACACTCACCAGTTGCAGACAGTAGTAGCGCTGCTTAATACCCTCACCAGTTGCCGACAGTAGCACTGCTTAATACCCTCACAAGTTGCCGACAGTAGTAGCACTGCTTAATACCCTCACCAGTTGCTGACAGTAGTGACACTGCATAATGCCCTCACCAGTTGCTGACAATAGAAGCACCGCATAACACACTCACCATTTGGCGACAGTAGTAGTGCTGTGTAACACACTCACCAGTTGCTGACAATAGTAGCGCTGTTTAATACCCTCACCAGTTGCCGACAGTAGCACTGCTTAATACCCTCACCAGTTGCCGACAGTAGTAGCACTGCTTAATACCCTCACCAGTTGCTGACAGTAGTGACACTGCATAATGCCCTCACCAGTTGCTGACAATAGAAGCACCGCATAACACTCACCATTTGCCGACAGTAGTAGCGCTGCTTAACACACTCACCAGTTGCCAACAATAGTATTGCTGCTTAATACCCGTACCAGTTGCCGACAGTAGTGACACTGCATAATGCCCTCACCAGTTGCTGACATTAGAAGCACCGCGTAACACACTCACCATTTGCCGACAGTAATATCGCTGCATAACGCCCACACCAGTTGCTGACAGTAGTATCACTGCGTAACCCCTGCACCATTTGCCAACAGTAGTAGCGCTGCGTAATGCCCACACCAGTTGCCGACAGTAGTGACACTGCATAATGCCCACACCAGTTACCAACAGTAGTGACACTGCATAATGCCCACACCAGTTACCAACAGTAGTGATACTGCATAATGCCCACACCAGTTGCCGACAGTAGTGACACTGCATAATGCCCTCACCAGTTGCTGACATTAGAAGCACCGCGTAACACACTCACCATTTGCCGACAGTAGTATCGCTACATAACGCCCGCACCAGTTGCTGAAAGTAGTAACGCTGCGTAACGCCTGCACCATTTGCCAACAGTAATAGCGTTGCATAATGCCCACCCCAGTTGCCGACAGTAGTGACACTGCATAATGCCCACACCAGTTGCCGACAGTAGTGACACAGCATAATGCCCACACCAGTTGCCGACAGTAGTGACACTGCAATGCAGTGTGGGCATTATGCAGTGTCACTACTGTCGGCAACTGGTGTGGGCATTATGCAGTGTCACTACTGTCGGCAACTGATGAGGGCATTATGCAGTGACTGCATAATGCCCTCATCAGTTGCCAACAGTAGTAGTGCTGCATAATGTCCGCACCAGTAGTAGTGCTGTGTAACACCAGCACCACAACTGTATTTACCTTTAAAGCTGGCTGCTGGATGTACTTCTTTCAAGTTCTTTCATTAGTGTGCCCGTGTAGCTCCGCCCCTTCCACTCGCGAAGCTCCGCCCCCTTCCACTTGCGAAGCCCCGCCCCTCCACTTCATGTAGCTCCGCCCCCTTTCCAGGATCCGCTGTCATGTCATGATTGATGACATCAAAGGGGGTTGGGAGCCAGGTCGGAGCTCAGCTCTGTGTGCTGCCGGCGCTGCTGGCTGCCTCAATGCAGTCAGTGTGACAGTGTACTGGCTGCCGGGCAGCCACAGAGCCTGACAGCAGGGGGGTGTACAGCAGGGAGGCCAGCACATCTCATGGCCGGCGCCTCCCTGCCCACAGGTAACAGTTCACAGTGACAGAACCGCGGGAGCAGCTGCGTGTCGCCGCACATGCGCACCAGCCCTCCCGCGGCCATTTTTACTGCTGGCTTCTTACTTTTCACCAGCCCTCCCACAGCCATATTTGTTTAGGGAAAACTGCTGCGGCCACGGCCGTGCGGTCCGCGGCCCAGCCAGGGGGGTGAGCGGCCGCTTTAGGTCTATTATGGGCCAGCCCACCGGGAAATGACCCGGTTTCCCGGCAGGCCAATCCGCCCCTGCCACCTTCCCTGTACCCAACTTACTTTAAAAAAATGTAATCAGAGACTCAAGAATCTGTTGTGTATTGTCCCTATTATATTGATTAATAGAACTCCTCATTTGTAAGAATCTATAGAACATACTCTGCGGGAGCTGAAATGCATCCTGCAGTTGAGAAAAGGATTTAATAAAGTTACCCTCATATACTTGTCCAATGGAATTTATATTATACTACATCCAAACTTTAGAGCCCTGATGTAAATTAAGTTGTTTCAAAGAGTCTAATGAAAATAAATAAGTATCAAGATCAACCCCATCATAATCAGTTTCCTTAATCACCCACCTCTATATTTTCCTGGCTTGCTTTAACATAGGGGGAACTCTCCTACCATTATCCATCATTAATATTTCCTGTATTGGAGTATGCCCCAGGGCCACCCTCCTTATAAACTCTATCAGCTCAACCAAGGCCTCCTCTACCCTGATCCAGGCCCGCAAATGGGCGAGTTGTGCTGCCTAATAGTAGATTTTGAAGTTGGGCAGTGCCACCCCTCCTCTTTTTCGCTCTCTGGTCAGTGTATCCAATTTGATTCGGTAGATTTTATTTTTCCAAATAAAGGAAGAGATAACATTATTTATCCTGCTAAATACCTCATTGGGAATAAAAGTAGGGGCATGCTGAAGTACGTACAGAAATTTAGGCAGTATTGACATTTTACCAGGTAAACCCGTCCTAACATAGTTAGAGGGAGTTTAGCCCAGTTCTTACATTTAATATTTAAATGTGATATTAAGGGGTCAATATTGTCAATAACAAATTTCCTAGGATCCTTGGAAATAATAACCCCCAAGTACTTAAACCGGTCTACCTTGGGTAGACCTAAGTCGTTATCATACTCACAACTCCCCTCTCTTTGAGCTACAAGAAGATGTGATTTCTTGCGATTAACTATTAACCCAGAATACCGCCCAAACTCTTCAATGCACTCAACAACTATTGGTAGATCCTTCTCATACTCTGAGGAGCCCACCAAAAGGTAATTAGCATAAAGGGATACTATGTGAGTCTTATGCCCCAATTCACCTCTCCCTTCGCCCATTGCCATTCTCAGCTTGCAAGCGATTGGCTCAATTGCGATTGCGAATAGGAGAGGGGAGAGGGGACACCCCTGCCTAGTGCCTCAGTTTAGTTGAAAAGAGTCGGTAATGTATACATTAACTAATATTCTTGCCCTTGGATTCTGATACAAAAGGAACACCCACCTTATGAACCCGGCACCAAAACCCAAGGCTCGCATAGCACATCTTAAATAAGACCATTCTACCGAGTCAAAGGCCTTATTTGCGTCAAATGACGCGATCGCAAAACTATTACCCATAATATCCGCTGTTTGCTTAAAGTTAAAAACTCTCCGTATATTAATGGCCGTAGAATTTCCTATCATGAATCCAGTTTGGTCGGGCCGTACCATCTCCCTGATTACGCTGCCCAATCTGGGTGATTTTACTATTTAGTTTACATGTCTTATCTTAAATAACCACCACCAAATGAATCTCGCACAGCAAATCATAGTCCGATGCTAATCTAGACTCCCAATGATGAGGTCACAGGCTATCATCAAAAAATCTCTTATCTATACATGCATCTACTTTATAAAGATACAGCATTTTATATTTATTACCACTGAAATCATATTACAAGTTTATAACATCGTTCTATGGTTTACATAAAAAGCAATATTTGCTAGCTATTCTAATGCAGAGTTTATACGTTTTAGCTATTGTGTACATACAGTACATTGGAGGACATTTATTGTATTAAAATCAAATGGGTACAAATGCACCCATTCGTACCTAATCAATCTTAATTATGGCCAGAACCCACTGATCAGTTTATTTACTATCAGCTGAATTTGGCTGATCTTTCGTATTCATGTATGACAAGCAATTGATAGAACTTAGTTGTATATAGCCATAGACTTCTATAAGATCTGCAAATTTTACAATCATTCATATGTAGATGTATTAGTCCATGAATTCAGCTCAAAATAGGAATGGAAAATACACCTCATATTCTATCCATATTTTGATGAATCCTGCACAGATCAGTCAGTTGAATCGTAAAATACATGCACATCATCTGATAGAAGAAGCAAAGGTGTGATTCCACTCCCATCAGCAGCTACTGAAGTGGAAGCTATAACTACTAAAACAGGTACAGAGTAATTAATTCAGTGAACACGACAATGGACCTCAAATAATCCCAGAGAAATTCTCATTCATCACCATATGGTCTGGGACATAGAGTCGCTTTTAATATATAAGTTTAGGTAGTCAGAAAGATCTATGTCACTAAAATCTAATATAGGTGTCAATTTCTTTAAAGTACCATACCTTTTATGTGCAACAGAAGCAGTAATGGTTTATTTCAAGTGCAATAGCTAGAGGATGGGCCTTACTACAATAAGAATTTAAATGGATAGCGGAATTGAATACAGTGCAAGCTTATGGGTTAAATGAATATTTTTCATATGCCACTTTATTTTTAATGAGCTACATACAGTATGATACGTTTTGCAAATATGATTAGAAGTAATTGTTTGCTTACATATTGGAATATAGGTGACATAGGACCAGATATAATATGTTGCTATTTTGGATAACATTACATTTTTTGACTAAAAAACTGGTACTTATATGTTAGTTGGGCGCCCACTATAGTAAGTACCCTCATACCCCCATTATCCATGTTGGCATGGAGTTGATTTTATATAGTGTGACGAGCACCACAAGCCTGAATCGTAGTGAGCGAAGTGTGCCCCGTGAGAGGACGAGCAAAACTAAGCAAATAGCTTAGTGGGTGCCCAACTAACATATAAGTATCAAAAAATCACATGTTTTCTGCAAATCACAAATGTAATAAGGTGTAGTTTGGGTCAAAGTCACATGTTTTCTGCATCACACATATTAAATCACATCCAGATGTTTTCCAATAGAAAAGTATAGATGTTTCAAATGTAACAGGGAGTGATTGTTTAAATCACACACCAAAACTTACCAAAAATCTTGCGTTTGACAGAAGCATGAATAGATCAGTGAGATCCGTGCTTCTATCAGAAAAAGTTAAGAAAAAGTTAGAAATGTTAAATAAAATAAAGGGTGGTCCCCCTCCCAAGCATAATTAGCCCTGGACTCTTTCAGCCCATCCTGGCTGTGAAAGTACAGGCTAAAAAATTGCTGAGGTCCCACTGTATTTTATCAAGCAGCAGTAGACTCTTGGACCAATCCTGCATCTAGAAATATGGGGGGGGCAAAGGATGTAGGGTTCCTGTATATTTTTAAAAGCAACATCTGGCTCCACTATCCAAGAAGGTAATGCTACAGCATTGGGACACTTATGTTGGTTCTCATAAATGAAGCATTACCCCTCCCTGGGCTGTGGATGCCTAGTTGATAGTCCATTAAGTGTAAAAAAAAAAATATTACATTGTCTTTTACAGGTGGAACTATAAGTCCCAGCAGGCCTCCCCTGCAATTACCAGCACGTGGGGCATTAATGGGCCCACTGGTACATGTAGTTATACCTTTAATTTAAATATTACAATAAAGATAATACGCACCCACTGTTACAGTACAACTTTAATATACTGTAGCATTCTTGCACACTTGCATACATACATACATACACACACACATATCTAGATCCAGCATTGTCATTCGCCTCTACTCACTCCAGTAATAATCCACATATACTGCAAATAAAAATGCAATACTCACCTATTCCAGTGTAGATCGTATCCTCTGTTTTTCATGTAGACATCTCAAGGGGATTAAAAAATAACAAACTGCACACAGGGCCGGTGTAAGGCTTCTCGGCACCCTAGGCAAAACTTCAACCAACTGCCCCCCCTAAAAATTTGTGAGGTCCTCCCAGCCCCTTGGGGAGGTGGGCAAGTCCCCTGCTTTCCCTGGAGGCCCCACACACCCTTCCCTTTGCCATCCACAGCAGAGTACAAGGAGGAGGCAGCAAAGTAGGAAAGTATGCCTCAAGGGAAGGTATGGGGTTTAGGTCTTAGAAGTCCCACAGCCACCACCTGCGTTAAGTACAACAAGGATCCTCACAGACATTCTTAATTTTTTGATAGGCAGACTTGGTGGCGCCCCCCCCCCCTAGATCCCGGCGCCCTAGGCAGCTGCCTAAAGCTGCCTAATGGTAGAGCCGGCCCTGACTGCACATAATTCATTCTGGAGTGAGGTGCAGCATGTGTTTCCTTTGCACAAATGATGGGGACCTGAGTGATTACTGTCAATGGGAAACCCCTGAGCCAATAACCTTACAGCCCCAGAGAAGATTTGCCAGTGATCGGCTCTCTGCTTCCCAAATATCTAAATGTTATGAAAATAACATTAGGCTCTATGTTGGGAACTGGCATTCAAGGCTAACTGCAAAGTTAATTGAACTTAACCACAAAATGAATACAGGTCACACCTGTGGTTAAATTCAATTAACTTTACAAAGTATATGAGAAGAGTTACTTGAGCATATTTATATGTTCAACCTGTTTAATTACTAACATTTAGCTGGAATAGCTCCTGATTTAATACCATTTATTTATCACAAGTTATTTATATAGTTCACACATATTTTGCAGCATATTTACCCATTCATGTCAGTTTCTGCCCTGGTGGAGCTTACAATATATATTCCCTATTACAAATATATATAAACACAGAGTTAATATTTTGTCAGAAGCCAATTAAAACCTACCAGGATATTTTTGGATTGTGGGAGGAAACTGGAGTATCCAAAAGAAATACATGCAATGCATGGGAAAATAAACAACCTTTACACTGCTAGGGCTGTGGTGGGAATCAAATCCATGACCTCAGTGCTGTGTGGCAGTAATGATAAATTATTTACCATTTATTTTAGTCAGGATTCAATATAATTTCCTTATACAGTATATGGCATCTGTCTGTTTCTTAATCATCATTACTTACTGTTATTACATTCTCTGTGCCATTTTGACTTTTGAATAATACAGCTTTATTACACTTTGTTCTACTACTATTTTATTTGGAGTCTGTGGATGGTTTTTATCTATAAACTAGTTTATTGTATATATTATATTTATAACAAAACAATATCACTAAAAGTTGCGCTAGATATAGGAAACGGTCGCCAATAACACTAGACCCCCTACTAGAGGAGGCTACACAATCTAATACACAACCCAATAGTGTTATTCGGCTCCCATAAACAATTTTATAGTGAATTCAGTCTTTACACAATTTGTACAGTTATAAAATTATCAACCAAGATATCTTCTCAGATATAAAATATTTATTATAAAACATATAAAACACAAATGCTCTTGTGATAGAAGTATCCTCTTGGGATTGGGAATATACCAAGTACCCGACGCGTTTCGTCTCTTTGTGAGACTTCATCAGGGGTTTTGATACTTATAGTATGAATCTTTAAAGATGTTATAATTCCCAAAAAATCTAATGAATTTTTCACAGTGGTTTTTCTCAATGGGACAATGGTATTTACTGCATTCATTCTTTAGATAAGATTTTTTGGTCAGATTTTTTAGATCAGATTTTTCAGTTATCATCGATTTTCTTTATTATGATAGTAATACTGTGCCAATTATCCTCTTTTAAAATGGTAACGCTGTACCGTTTAAGAG
Source organism: Crinia signifera (assembly GCF_055691185.1). Classification (NCBI taxonomy): domain Eukaryota; kingdom Metazoa; phylum Chordata; class Amphibia; order Anura; family Myobatrachidae; genus Crinia; species Crinia signifera. Next base: position 137,753,664 of record NC_139219.1, read on the forward strand.
TGTATCATAATCTCATAATCTCATTCTTTAGTGAATGTTTCATATGTCATAAGTCACTTGCCTTTTGGACATTGGAGAGTGCACATGCTCAGGCCACATTGAGTAAATTTTAACTCCGATCCCCCAAAGAATATTAGAGTGTGATCACGTCACTTGTTTTGAGGCGGGAATTAAGGTTCCATATACCTGTTTTTACTTATGGTTTAAGCCTAAAAGTCAATAAGTGACCACTTTCACTTTTGGAGGCTGGATTGTGAGGAATTAGGCCAGAATTGTGGCTACCCTCACCCATATTAATACGGTTCACCCACATCAAGTATCATTCGCATATGAAAAATTCACTAAAGAATGAGATTATGAGATTATGATACACTCTTAAACGGTACAGCGTTACCATTTTAAAAGAGGATAATTGGCACAGTATTACTATCATAATAGAGAAAATCGATGATTACTGAAAAATCTTATCTAAAAAATCTGACCAAAAAATCTTATCTAAAGACTTAATACAGTAAATACCATCGTCCCATTGAGAAAAACCACTGTGAAAAATTCATTAGATGTTTTGGGAATTATAACATCTTTAAAGATTCATACTATAAGTATCAAAACCCCTGATGAAGTCTCACAAAGAGACAAAACACGTCGGGTACTTGGTATGATCCCGATCCCAAGAGGATAATTCTATCACAAGAGCATTTGTGTTTAATATGTTTTATAATAAATTTTTTATATCTAAGAAGATATCTTGGTTGATAATTTTATAACTGTACAAATTGTGGAAAGACTGAATTCACTATAAAATTGTTTATAGGCGCCGAATAATATTATATTTATAGCCTGCATAATTCCTACTCCTTACTATATTAAATATGTTTGATATTAAACTTTGTTTCCATCTATAATAGGTTTCTGCCACTACCAGAATTTTCATATCACAGTTCCACATTTATTTATATTATTTTGTTTAAGTTTGGTGGATTCATCATTTATCTGTATTTGGAATTTTCAGCTAACTTTTATTCACACAGTGAATGTAAAATCATATTATTTATTTACATACATATCTTTATCTTTTTTATAATCAGTGCCTATAATTTGTAATTGTTTTTTGGTGTCACCTGTTTGCCTCACATTCCCAAGATCATGAAAAGGTGTACAAAGGATTAAAAAAATACAATTAATATCCTTAATATTTTTAAGTGTTTGAAAATATATTTTTATTCAAATACATATTGATAGGATTATATCTGCTGTGTGAGATAATATATGTTTGGACTATTACACTGCAATATAATATAAGCATGTATAAATACATGCATTTATTGTTACCTACTCTTTGTTAAGAGATAATAAATCTGTGCTGTTCCAAAAATATACTAATGCCAGTGGTAAATATACTGCATACATTATGCAACAGTTTCCATAGTTACTTAACATAGAGTTCTGATAAATCTTTTTTATGTTTTGAAATGACCTTTGAAATGATCATAAAAGCAATCATATTTTTCATAACAACTCTTCCTGTTTGGTGTACTGCTATTTAAATCATTTCTATTTATAGTACTAGTATGAAAGGTATTATATTAAATCAAGTTCAAGCTTGATTTATTTCAAATATGTTAATATTAATTTGGGTTTAAAATGTATACATTACTTAAATAATTGGTTATTTTTCTTTTTTTTATGTACATCCATTTTCACATTCTTCACGTGCTGTTCTAATTTTATATTTATTCTTACACCAAGGGCAAAATGTAATAGGGTCCTGGAGAGGAATATCACAAGGCCATACCAAAGAAACCGTTATGAGCTATTACATCATTTGTCCAACGTGAATAGCTATTACATCATTTTGTCCAACGTGAGTTTGGTACGCCCCATTGAAATATTCCACCCCAGTCTGAAAAATCTACATCTGTTGGAAAATTTGTATAATAGACTTTTAATCATCACTGTTTTGTTATTTATATTCTATATTGATCTTCACTTGAGAATCTCCACAATGACTGGATACCTCCAGCCATATGAAACCGTATCCTACTTAAGAGGAAAGCCACTTGAGTTTTTAAGTATATTTTGCGCCATTATGTTTATGTCACTTTTGTATTGGTATATTTTCTGCAGTGTCTACAGAGTAACTTTTCCGTGGAGGAGGTGCCTCACTTTGATCTTTATTTATCTACTACTTTCCCAGCCATACAAGTAAAAGGACATGGGTATAAGGGGTGGCCAGCAACCCATTTTAAAAGTCATTTGGCTCTATGCTGTTCTCTCCTGTGACCATACAGGATTCCTCTAATTTTACAAAATAGACAAAATCTCTCCCAATTATAGCATTATGCACATGTCAATACAAACTTAAAAAAACTGAATCAGAACAGACTAACTCAGCAATGACAGCATCACATTGAATAGGTTTTTAGATTTAGTTTTTTTCAAAGACAGCATCACATTGCATAGGTTTTTGAACATCTAGGCATACAACACCTACTGTAAAACACTTGAGCAAACATAACTGTCAAGTATTTTGTGAGGCAGGAACCTTTCTGATGCCACAAGTGCTTGTAATCTCTTTATATTTAAAGTCTATTAATCATCTGGCACCTTTTTCTCACAGAACAGTCTTGCAAAGTGTTCCTGTAGTATGCTGTCATCGATCTAGGGGCTTCAGAAGTGTAGACACTTATTCCTCTGCTGCTAGGTACTTTTGCACCATTTCTACCAACTGGAAAGCTGTATTAGCGTGACCACTTGTACAATGCCATAGGCAAGACCTCAAATAATGGTCCATGAGAACTATTTCTACCATTGGAGATCCATTTAATGTCTCTGTTTGCTACAATTTCTTGGTAAGGTAGATGGGGCAGTAAGGATGGTGTAATGGTTAGCATTACTGCCTCACAGCACTGAGGTCATGGGTTCGATTCCCACCATGGCCCTAACTGTGCAGAGTTTGCGTGGGTTTCCTCTGGGTACTCCGGTTTCCTCCCACAATCCAAAAATATACTGGTAGGTTAATGGGCTCCCAACAAATTAACCCTAGAATGTCTGTGTGCGTGTGTACCTGTGGTAGGGAATGTAGATTGTAAGCTCCACTGGGGCAGGGACTGATGTAAATGTTCAAATATTCTCTGTAAAGCACTGCGTAATATGTATGCGCTATATAAGAAACTGTTAATAAATAAATAAATAAATGAAGTTGTGCATTTATGAGCATGGATGCTTGTCCATGGTGTATACTTAGCAATACACTTGGACTGAGGGGGTCATTGTTGTTGACTCACAAAGCTGTGAGCATTGTGAGACAATTAATTCTGCCTGCTGCCCACATGAACGCCCGTACCCGCATTTGCAGCCTTGCGTGTGGGGCTGAAATCATATGATGGCCAGCAACCATGGAATGATTTCTTAAGCATTCACAAATCTAAGTGACTCTCTAGTGACACAGATTTGTGGTGCCATGCTATGTGAAAAGGGTGGGCAGCTAACATCTGGTCACATTAGCTGCATCATGGCTACATTTACATGGGAATGGCCAGTGTTTGCATGGAAATGCCCATGAAATGCTGGGTATTCTCATGGGTGTGACCAAGCCCACCGCCCCACGCCTCCCATCCGAAATGCTCCATGCAAACAGGCTGGCGACTATACAAGTCGCTGCATCCATTCACACAAAGAGCCTGCACATGCACATAAATGGTTATGTACGGAAGCAAAACATACACGGAAGCAAAACATCGCTCCCCCGTATGAACACACAGGAGAGCACATATATCATGATGTCCTTAGAGTGTAGATACCTGGTGAGTTGTGATATCAATATTTAGGTATTCCTTCACATAATCATCTGCATTTTTTGTAGAATGTGACTAGCCCATATGGAGCTGGAGCTGGTTGGGACATCTAGTTAAGCATTTTTAGGCTGTACCACTATTGAGCTCTCACAGTCCAGGTGCTTTTGCATCCATATCTCCTCAACATCCAATTGATGGCTTGGTGTGATTTTTCCAAACTAATCATTCTAGTGTGGCAGAAACTTTCTCCCCAATTGAACGATAAGTAGGTGACACTGCTGGCAGTGTCTGCCTACTTCTGTCACCAGTATCAGTGAAGTGGCAGGAATGGATCCTGTAGCAGCAGTATGGTATCCTTGCAACACAATATGCAGCAGTGTAGCAGTGTGCCAATGTTGGTGGACAGGGGCTACAGATTAAATGTATTAAGTAATGGGGCAGGAGGAATGCCCACACATACAAGTGGAGATAGTGGGCACAAATGAAATAAATACATTATATAAAATACATAATCCCTGTATTTCACCATAAACAATTGTGCCACAACTGCAGTCTTCATGTCATCATCAGCAACAGCTGCCCTCCCCCTTATTCATTAGTGGAATCAGCCCTCCCTCTTCATTGTGTAAGTATCTGTCCATGTGTCAGTGTCTTCCAGTGTCAGTCTGAGTGTTTGTTTGTCAATGTCAGTTGGTATGTGCATCTTTCAGCGTGTTTTAGTCTGTCAACCTCCCTGTCTCAAAGGGGTATGCTATAAACCACCGAACATAAACGAAAAGGACGAGTCTTGTCTTTTAGACCAAATCAAACAATCATCAGATCAGGCGCAGGCTTTAATTATGGGTGACTTTAATTTACCGGACATTGACTCGAATAACGAAACATGTAAAACAGCAAGAAGCAGTGGGTTCCTAAGCTTATTCAAGAACCAGTTTATCATACAAATGGTAGAAGCTCCAACTCGTAATAAGGCAATATTGGACTTAGTGCTAACAAATAACATAGACTTAGTATCAAACACCAAAGTAATAGAACATCTAGGGAACAGTGACCACAACATGGTTTCACTGGAAATCAACTTCAGTATGCTACATCATAAAGGATTGACAAAAATACTAAACTTCAGAAAAGCTAACTTTGAATTATTCAAGGAAGCACTAAAAGCAATTGTGTGGGAAACGGTTTTTGAGGGAAAAAACGCAGATGAAATGTGGGATACTTTAAAAAATATGCTTGAATCACTAACTATTAAATACATTCCTAAAGTAAATAAGGGTAAATTTAATAAGAAAAAGCCACCATGCTTGGACAAAAAAGAAAGGTCAGCAATCAACAATAAATTAAAAAGCATTTCAATTCTATATAAATAACTTAAATGATGAGGCATTCAACAAATACAAAGAATCAAACAAAACTTGTAAAGGGGTAATCAAAGAGGCTAAAAGGGATTACGAAGAGTGCATAGCCACTGAGAGCAAAACCAACCCCAAGAAGTTTTTCAAATACATCAATAGTAAACGTATAATTAAGGAGAACATAGGCCCATTATCCAATACCAATGGAAAAAGTTTTACGGAGGATAAGGGAAAAGCAGAACTGGTAAATGAGTTCTTCTCATCAGTGTTTACTAAGGGAGAGCAGAAAGTGGAACTCACACGTACCACAAAATGGGATGAACAAGCCGGACCTCCAATATAGAGTTTAAGACCGAAGAAATAATATTGAGGCTCAATAAAATCAAAACAAACAAATCGCCAGGGCCAGATGGGATTCACCCTAGGGTACTAATGGAATTAAGGGAGGAACTAGCGACCCCACTACATTACATCTTTGATAATTCACTATCATCAGGTAAGGTACCAAAAGACTGGAGAATAGCAGAGGTAGTGCCAATAATCGAAAATGGAAAAAGGGAGGATCCAGCTAACTACAGACCTTCATAGCTTACTCAGTATTAACCAACATGGGTTAGTGAAAAATCGTTTATGCCAAACTAATTTACTAGGATTCTATGAGGAGGTTATCAAAAACATTGATAACGGAAACGCTGTAGATGTGATTTTCCTAGATTTTGCTAAAGCTTTTCATAGAGTACCACACAAAAAGTTGATAAAGAAAATTGAGGACCTGGGATGTTTCGGGGTCCAACAGCACTCCTTTTTCAAGGTGTAGGTGTATCAACATACAAACAGTGTGCTCTTACTTAAATAAGATGTCTCTTACCTGCTCCGTCCTCCCCGCAAACCTCCGTCACCTGGTCGCCGTGTAACCGGAAGTCTCCTGTAGTCGGAAGTGGTCACTGAGCCGCAGCGTGCACCGACTCCTGGAACGCAAGGTAATTCAGGTTGCCATGACTACACGTCATGGGTCAGTGAAGCTAAGTGTCGCTAGGGTGACCATTGGTTAGGGTGATGTGAACGGGAACAGGTTTAAGACTCTGCAAAACATAACATAAGGAATGAATCAAAAATACATTTAAGAATACATTACAAGAATTTGTTGAAGGATTAGTGAAAAAATACGATAAATTAGTGTTGAGGACATATCTATGTGATTTAACGGGCTGGCAAAAAATACATGATTAAAACAAAAGTGCAACAAATTTAAACTAGTAAATGATGAGAGAAACAGTGGTGCCTGTGACTGAGTGTTATGACTGTAAATGGGTCCTCAAAATTTCAAATGATAGGGAGGATAATGCTGTGCAGCTGTCCCCAGACTTTATGGTAATTAGATCTAAGGTGGTAACATTTTATTTGTTTATGTCACCTTTATCTGATACCTAAAATAGGACATAATAAAGGTGACATAAGGTGACAAAAACAAATCAAATGTTACCACCTTAGATCCAATATTTTTTTTTTTATAAATTGTTTTTTTTTTTATTTATTTTTTTAATTCACCGCACAAGCACTATTTGCACTTTACAGCGCATCCTGAAGAAAAGGCAACCCAGCCTTGAAACGTTGGTAATGCTGTATATACGTTTACTTTGAAATCATAAATTTTCTAATTTTCTTTCTATAAATCCATGAGTGCCATTTTTTCCCCTTGGATCTTGCTTCAAGCCGGGGGATACGAATGGATGTATTATAATCAATAAAGGCACCACAGTATTTATCCCTTTCGTCCGGAGTGCCGAACAACCAAGGAGAATATATATATATATATATATATATATATATATATATATATATATATATATATATATATAGTGACAATAACACTGGAATAGTGTTTGAGGGTAGGTATGTTTGTCCCAGGTTCTTGTCTTACATGTTTTAGAAACCGGAAAACTTCCATGAAAATGTTTTGTTAGAACTTTTTGGAAAAGCTGGATAAGGGCCCAGTTTAGGTCTTTGGCCTCGCAGAGGGCTAATCAGGGCTTTCAACTGTTCAAGAGTGTTATAGGGCTGCTAGCCTGATCAGTGTGTGCAGACTGCCTGGAGAGACTGCAGAACCTCTGTGAGAGAAACACGCTTCCTTATACAGGAAGCCATACAGTGTTGACTGGAAAACTCTGTTTTGTTTAGAGACAGTTAGGAAAGTCTTGTGTTTAGTTAATGCCGGACAGGCAAGGTATTTTCTTGTGATGTTTATTTTATTTTATAGGTTCCCCTAAAGTGTGACGTCACTGTTAGACGCCCGGCAAGGATGCGGCGGGAGACGTGAACAAGATCCACAGGTATTTAAGTTGTTTATATGTATATGTCTGTATCTCTTTTTTGCACCTTGATAAAAAGGCCAGACGGCCTTGAAACGTCGGTCTAAAGAAACCCACAGTCTGGTGTTGTTATTCTGAGCGAGTGCCGCCTCCGGGAGACTACACATAGCAGATCAATATCTGCTTTAGGAAGGCACCGCAGTCTGCTGACTACCTGTTATACCGGTATCTTCGTTAAAGCCCCTGGGAGTGCCTCCTCTAGGTACACTATCGATTCCAGCGCCTTACACCGTTGGTTTGGACGGCACCCACCTGGCTATCTACCCGTTCCGGGTCATGTTCATTTACCTGCAGGAGATCGTTTTAAACCTGTTTTGTCTGCACTTGCGCACTGCCTGGGAATCCTCTCCACGGTGTTGTGGCAGGCGCCTCTGACGAGATTGCCAGATAACTCACTCATCAGCATTGGTCAACATGCATAACGATCGACCTGTCGACACGGGAGCTGAGTCCTCCCAAACCAGAGTGGAGCTAACATTAGGCTCCATTTTCAGCTATTCGGACACCGACTACGAACGGGTCCTATTCAAGCATGATGCGGCATCTATCCCACCGCCCGACAATCTACAAATTTTCCACGAATGGTCCAACTTGAAAAGAAAGGAAACTGATATGTATTATCATGGTCTAACCCTGTCGGACTATGTCCGTGAAAAGAAAATCCCGAGGGGATTCAGGGTCAAAAACGTTCCAACTATAGGACGACATAATATTCCTTTCTGCAAGGTCTGGACGTCAATCCTAAATAAGTGCTCTTTTGACCTAATAATTGCCGTCATTGAGGAGGTCTCTAGAGAACTGGCCATAGTTCGTGAGAAACTGGCAACGTTTGAAACAACGCATAGAACCACACTTGTGTCTGACACTTCCACCGATTGGCTGGAGAAATTGACGTCCCAGGTCGACAAATACAAAACTGATACAGTACAAAAAGAATAAGAAAGACCGTGTCGACCTAGACTATGAGAAACATTTGGTCTACCCGTGGCTAACCGGGGGTGATCTGACTAACCCGCGCCCGTTCAGACGACGTCCTCGCACTCGATACAACAGAGCAGGACTAGATACTGAATCTTCTGGAGCTGATGCCTCTTCCAACAGTGGACAGGACGTAGGTCCAGGTAACCATCGGGTCCTCCCTTTAGGGACACGTCCCCGAAACCACACCGCCTCTGCAGGAGAAAATTCACAAGGCGGGGGCAACAGAACAAGAGGACGAGGCGTCAAAACTCGCTACCAGCCGTCCCGCATCCTAAAGAAGTAATCTTTAATCTTTCCACCAGAGTCTTGAACCCTACAGAAGTACAGGTACTGTCTAAGGGATTGAATTTCGTTCCTACGAACAAACCCGACCCGTTCATGATTAAAATTGAACAACTTAAGCTGATACGCCTACCCAAATTGAGAGAATTTTTTTCAGGACAAAGCTACCTGTGATGTGACACCTCCAACACCATTATTTCCAGACAGATTAAAGAAAAAATCTAAATTTGAGCCTGTGTCGCTCAATCCATCCATCAAGACGTTTGGTAGACTTCTTGAATCTGACACCCGCAATCTATAAACCAAATCCAACCCTGGACACTCCAATTTCAGTATGGCAGAATGGAAGGCAGTGACCTCCTTAAGTAATGACCCGAGTATAGTAATACGACAAGCTGATAAAGGCGGCGGAATCGTCGTACTCAACACTGGTGACTATGTCTCAGAGTTGGATAATCAACTCAGCGATAAATTAACCTATGCTTCGCTCCCCAAGGATCCCACCTTGGAGTATAAAGGTGAATTGGACAAGATCTTACACCAGGCTTGCCTTACCTCAGTCATTGACAGCCTTACTAAAGAAGCACTGACCACGACGTTTCCCATTACGCCATTACTGTATTCCCTGCCAAAGATACACAAAAATCCCCAAGTGCCCCCCGGACGCCCGATTATTTCGGCACGGGGGTCTTTGTATCAATGTGTATCCATCTATCTAGACTCGTTCCTTCAACCGTGTGTGCAGGCGGAGGACTCGTATCTCAAAGACACAAATTCTTTACTCAGCAAATTGGCTGCCATCTCGGAGATACCCCAGGACTGTGTGTTGGGTACCATAGATGTGACCAGCCTATATACCTGCATCCCACATGATGCAGGTATAGCAGCTGTGCAGTCACTCATCACAGACAATGTGTTATATACTGGCCCTAACATCCAGTTTTTTTTTGCAGCTTTTGAATTTAACGTTGAAACGCAATTATTTTTTGTTTAATAACAAATATTATTTACAGTTACGTGGCTGTGCGATGGGGTCCTCCGTGGCCCCTTCGCTAGCCAATGCCTTTATGTTCATTATTGAAAAACAGCTTTTTTTGTCCAATCCACTAACCAGGGGTGCCTTAATTCTGTACACCAGATATATTGATGACCTCCTGATCTGCTGGTCAGGAGGATCACAGGCACTCACAGATCTCATTGTCAGTCATAACCTCTCGGATTCCCCAGTGAAATTTACGTTTAATATCCATGCATCGCACGTTCAATATTTGGACGTAGATATTAAAATCGTTAATGGTCATTTTTCAACTTCTTTATATTCCAAAAGCACTGACCGCAACAATATGTTGCTGGCCAGTAGCAATCACCCTGCTCCACTTAAAAAAGGTCTTCCCTATTCACAAATGCTGCGTGCATACAGAATCACCAGCGAACCAGAGGAGTTAGAATCAGCACTGGAATCCATGATTTGCAAATTCATTGATCGTGGATATGACCAATTGGAATTGGACATTATTAAAGCTAAAGTCTTGGCGCTACCCAGACCTGATCATACCTTGGCAGCACCTCCCAAAATTGACAAAAGCAAAGACAAGTTGATTTGGGTCAATGCTTATCACCAAAAAAGCTCAGCCATCAGTCACAGCGCTAAATCACACTGGCCAATTGTTAAAACTGACCCTGCATTGTCATCATTAAATAATAAATCCATCATGTGCGCGTACACCAGGGGTCGCAATTTACGAGACCTCTTGGTTAAAAATGATGTCAACTACCCGCCCATCAGACCAACCTTTTTGGGCAAACCCAAACTGGGTTGTTTTAAATGTTGTGGCTGTACCACCTGTAATTTCATGGTGGCTGGCGAGTTTTTTCATCATCCCTATTCCGGTAAAAAGTTTGCCATTAGACACCGGGTGACATGTTCAACGAAATACGTCATATATCTTATCTCGTGTCCCTGCGGCAGACATTATGTGGGCAAGACAGACTGCGCCTTTAAAGAAAGGGCAGCAGCCCACAGGTCTGCCTTCAAAGCAGCTCTCATCTCCGGTAGTAGTGAACAGCCTGTTGCGCGTCACTTCGCGCAGGCTCGACATCCCATCACCACACTACGGTATCGTATCATAGACCATATCCCCCTGTTAAAACGTGGTGGTGATCGGTCATCACTATTGCTCCGCGCTGAGTGTAGGTGGATTGACCGATTGGATACCCTTGCACCCAGGGGGCTTAATGAATATTTAGGTCTATCATGCTACATGTAATGCATTTCTTCCAGGTTGCTTATTATGATGTTGTCCCTGTTTCCATTAATGCCGCCGTTCAGTTTCACCATAAAAAGAGTTCCGGCTACTTATAATGTTTTTATGATGCTTTTTCAAGGCTAAATTATGCTGGAGTTATCCGTCTTGTATTTTCTCGTCGTTTCACTGTTGTTTACATGTATCACCGTGGTTACCATTTACGTGTTTTTGATTGGTTGTTGTTTTCACTTTGTGACACAGGTGATTCTTCACGCCCCTGACGCAACGTGACGTTGGTGACGTCACTGTTAGACGCCCGGCAAGGATGCGGCGGGAGACGTGAACAAGATCCACAGGTATTTAAGTTGTTTATATGTATATACAAAAACAAAACAAATATATTGGCGCTAAAACTCCAACCGTACTATGTCCTTATTTTAATTATTAGGGTATAGACCATATACACTACTGTTTGTTTAGTCCCAAATCCATAGGGATAATCCACACAGTAGGTTCCTGCAGCGTATTTGTAGGAAATGCCAATTTCCCAATAGTAAAGATACAGAAAGAAACAACATATAACGCGCTGGAAACAATATATATGAAAATAATACAAATATTTAATACTTAGAAAAATTATTATTTAAATGTACATATATTATATTGCACTGGCCAGTGATAAAAAACAATTTCATAAAAACACCGCAGTAAAAAGCATGAGAAAAAAATATATATATAAATAAATATAAATATATATATATAAAAATAAAAATAAAAATAAAAAATGAAAGTCCAAGGGAGAGAACTCCCTGTACCTGCTCTATGTGCACCGGTGCAGTATTATTTGGTGGGGCTCTCTTACAGCAATCTCCTTTTTATAAGTCACTGGGGATCCAGGTTCCAGGTTGGATGGCAGGTAGTGTGGTAACCAAAACCTGGGAGAGCTTGTGCAGGTAACAGGGCTCTGGCACTCACCGCTAATTCTGACTGAGCCTTTTTTTCATCTCCGGAGTGCCAGAGCCCTGTTACCTGCACAAGCTCTCCCAGGTTTTGGTTACCACACTACCTGCCATCCAACCTGGAACCTGGATCCCCAGTGACTTATAAAAAGGAGATTGCTGTAAGAGAGCCCCACCAAATAATACTGCACCGGTGCACATAGAGCAGGTACAGGGAGTTCTCTCCCTTGGACTTTCATTTTTTATTTTTATTTTTATTTTTATATATATATATTTATATTTATTTATATATATATTTTTTTCTCATGCTTTTTACTGCGGTGTTTTTATGAAATTGTTTTTTATCACTGGCCAGTGCAATATAATATATGTACATTTAAATAATAATTTTTCTAAGTATTAAATATTTGTATTATTTTCATATATATTGTTTCCAGCGCGTTATATGTTGTTTCTTTCTGTTTATATGTATATGTCTGTATCTCTTTTTTGCACCTTGATAAAAAGGCCAGACGGCCTTGAAATGTCGGTCTAAAGAAACCCACAGTCTGGTGTTGTTATTCTGAGCGAGTGCCGCCTCCGGGAGACTACACATAGCAGATCAATATCTGCTTTAGGAAGGCACCGCAGTCTGCTGACTACCCGTTATACCGGTATCTTCGTTAAAGCCCCTGGGAGTGCCTCCTCTAGGTACACTATATATATCTATATATATATATAGATACAGAAGTACCAACACACTCGCCATTCCTAAGAATGGGGTGCAAACAGCACCCACTTCCCAGGATGGGGTGCATTGGCCTGTGACCACACACTCTAGTAAATACAAACACAGGGGGCCCAGCACTCACTACAACAAACTAACTCACCTTAACATTCAAATAATCAATAAATAAATAATGGGGTTTTAGTTCATGAATTGATCAATGCATTTAAGCTTGCAGCCCATCGCCAAGGGACCCCATTTCACTGCAAGTTCTACACTAGCAACTGGTTCCTAAGAAAACCAGTTGCTAGTGTAGAACTTGCAGTGAAATGGGGTCCCTTGGCGATGGGCTGCAAGCTTAAATGCATTGATCAATTCATGAACTAAAACCCCATTATTTATTTATTGATTATTTGAATGTTAAGGTGAGTTAGTTTGTTGTAGTGAGTGCTGGGCCCCCTGTGTTTGTATATATATATATATATATATATATATATATATATATATACAGTATCAGTCAAAAGTTTGGACACACTTGCTCATTCAATCATTTCCAGCCTCAGAAACCGCTACTTTTTTTTCAATAGAGTAATTTTATTATTTTAAAGAAAGGCATTTACATTTCAAAAAGGAATAATAAACAAAGACATCAAGAATAGTTATCTTATGGATAATTCAATGTTATCATAACAATGAACAATATTACTGTAAAAAATAAATACACCCAACACAAAAAAATAATAATAATAATTTATTAAATACATAAATTTATATAATATATACTGTCCCATCCAACCCTGTTCCTTAAAATGAGAAATATCATCAAGAAATAATATTTTCCTAGTGAAGTCATATAGTTTTGTAACAAACGACTATTTGGCATCAGTGGCTGCAATTTTAATTAGACAGTTGGACATTAGAGCCATTCAGAATGTGGCCCTTATTCTGATTGACGCGGACTTTACCGCATTCTTACGGATCGCGTCTTTTCGCCGTCTGCGCATGCGTGGAGAACGCAACGCGCATGTGCCACGCCTAGACTCCGTACCAGTTCGGCAAAATCCCGTCCAAAACTGTTGGCCGCAATCAGTCGGGAAATATGGGCGTATTATGGGCGTCATGCGGAATGGCACATGGGCGTAGTTTCAAAGTGGGCAAAACGGGGCGGAAACATGGGCGGACACGGGGGAGTACACTTATGTTGGGGGGCGTACATTCGGAAACCACTCCGAATGCACGCGATCAAAAAGGCCAGAAATGTGCGGTGTCCACAAGTGTACTATTGCTTTGCGTACACCACTCGTTCATGCGGTAGGCGAACGTACGCCTAATGACTACAACCATTAACACCTGAACCCAATAGAATCTACTCCTTTACTCATTACTCACTAATAGGACGCTTGTCAGTGCTTTAATAGAAACCATTGCACTTACATTGCTGTAAGGGTTAATGTGTGCTATGCATGTGTTAGGCATGCTTGTAAGGATATATTGGAATCTAATTGATTCCAATTACAAATAAGCTGTTTTTTATGAGGGTAGGTAATTGAATAAGTGGGTCATGTGATGTATTGCAGAAGATACTTCATAGTGGGTTGTTTGGCGGAAATCCTCCGCTTACGTGCGGTAGCACCGCTTGGCTCCCGTTCGGATGCGGTATTCCCGAGCATACTCTGTAATACTCTGTAATACCGTGCCGAATCGGAGTGTTTCTCCCGCACACGCATGGTTTGTATGTCGTCCGTAAACACGCCCTGTTCTTAAAGAGTGAGTCCGTCCGAATGCGGAGGACACGTGGGCGTTTCTACGGACGATGGCCGCACGCGGCAAAACACCGTGGCGTGCGGACCGCACCGTAAGAATGCGGGAATATCCGCACCGATCAGAATAAGGGCCTGTATCGGCATAAATTAAGTTAATCCATCGATGCCATACTTTATCATATTTAGACAATTTGCCCCTTATCATATATATATTTTTGTCATGCTGTAAAGTAGAATTAACCAACATCTTCCATTCTTTAAATAATGGACCTGACTGTGCCATCCAAGCGCGAGCTATACAAACCTTTGCTAGGGCAGTCAGGTTAATGACATACATAGTATCATCCCTATAAAATAATTCAGCATCCCCTGCACCTAACAAACATACCCTATGGGTAAGATAGTCCGACGGGATTCCTGTAACTATCAAAGCAGTCTTAATTTGTTTCCAAAATTTCTGAACTACAGGGCATACCCATATAAGGTGCCAAAAGCCACAATCCGCCCCTCTACAATTCAGACATTCAGCTGAATCTCTACCACCAAATTTGACCAAGCACTTTGGAGTCAAATATGTTTTATATAATATAAATAATTGAATCTGTTGAGTCCTAATTGAAGAAGTGGCAAGGGATGGAAATTCCCTAGCAGCATCCCATTCCATATCATTAAGGATACCCAGATCTGTCTCCCATCTTTGACGTTGAACCTGCATGGTATCTGTATGATATTCAGACATTAGGAAGGAATAGGCCACAGAAATACTCCTTTTCTCTCTCAAATTTAAAAGAAACTTTTTCAAAGGCAATGTAGCAATATTAGGGGGAGAATCTTCAAATTGAGCTTGTAGGGCATTTCTCAGTTGTAGATAATGACAAAAAAAGTGTACTTGATAAATTAAATTCCGCCTGTAGATGTTGGAATGTTTTCAAAATACCAGAATTATATAATTGACCTAATGTCTCAATTCCGCAAGGAGTCCAGACCTTGACACCAGAAATTTTCCTTAATTTTGGTAACCGACGGGAGTGCCAGAGAGGAGTGTCAGGGTCATAGTCATAATCATAAGAAACCGCTACTTAATAACACCTCGGATTAGAGCCCACATAAATTCTTCACATAAATTCTTCACACAATTCAAGTAGCAGTCAAATCTCAACATCAACTGTTCAGAGGATACTGCAGGAATCAGGTATTCATGGTCGAATTGCTGGGAAGAAGCCACTACTGAGGATAAAAAACAAGAAGAAGATAATTGTTTGGGCAAATTAATAAAAGGAAGGGACATTAGACCAAAGGAAATCAGTACTTTGGTTATACGGTGAAACATTTTGGAGGAGGTGTGATGGTGTGGGGGGCTTTGCTGGTGACACTGTTGGTGATTTATTCAAAATTCAAGGCACATTTAACCAGCATTGCTTCTACAGCATTCTGAAGCATCATGCCGTCCCATCTGGCTTGTGCTTACTGGGACCATCATTTGTTTTTCAACAAGACAATGACCCCACAAACACACACACACACACACAGTCTATGTAATGGCTACTTGCTGAAGAAGGACAGTGATGGAGTCAGATGACCTGCAGAGTGAAGGAAAAGCAGCCAACAAGTGCTCAGCACCTCTGGGAACTGTTGGAAAACCATTTCCGGAGCATTCCTTATGAAGCTGATTGAGAGAATGCCAAGAGTGCAAAGCTGTCATCAAAGCAAAAGTGGGCTACTTTGTGGAGTCTAAAATATATAAAACCTATTTTGATTTGATTTGTTAAACACTTTTTGTTTACAACATAATTTAACTGGTACTATATATATATATATATATATATATATATATATATATATATATATATATATGCTGCGTAAGCCGGCACTCCCAGGTCTACAAGAGATTTTAATGTATGCATTTTTTATGTATTACATTTATTTTGTTTTACACCTAGCACTGGCATTATATTGCCTCTTAAATGGTTGTTATACAGCCTCTTATTGCACGTTTTTAATGTATTTGTATTCATCACATGAATTATTTCTCTTGTAGATCACGTTTCTAATGTTTGTATGGTCACCTAGCAACTGACCTCCCTGTGGAATCCAGAGAGAGGCTTGGCTATCCAGCTGAACCACAGCATGGATGAAGCCTGATGACATCAGAGGAAGTGCTGCACGGAAGTACAGCCTCCTCAATGGCAGAATACAGGTAGACACATGCTGGAGGTGAGCGGAAGCGGGGACACAATCTGGTGAACACAGGTAAGAGGGGCGGCGCTGATTGATCAGGGGGAGGGAGTTTTTCACTTGTTACAGAATATAAGTGTGTTGTAAAGTCACTGTTGTTTATCCCTGAGGACGGGCCGAGTGCCCGAAACATGTTGGATGAATAAATAAGTTTGTTCACGTTTTGCAAATCCGTGAGTGCCGCCTGATTCATTGACCCTATACAAGGACCAGCCAGTCCATGCTGGAAGGCACCGGGTCAGTATCGACTGCATCATCCACCTGGGAGTGCCGGCTTACGCAGCATATTGAAGGTATTGCACGCTGTGAAATATTCAGCAGCATAATCCAGCAAGGCACCCAACGATGAGATCTTTATTCCTCTGAACAAGGGACAACCCCATCCACCCATCTGCAGAACACAGGTGTGATTATCCAGTGTCGACAGGTGTGTCCACGTCGGTTCCGGACCATGGAGCCAGTTTTGGCAGGTGTCAACATCGCACAGATCGACACAGGCGACCGGTTCAGTTACTCGGACAGTGACGCCGAAGGTATTATTAAAGCAGCATTTGTCCAATCCCAATTACCAGCTGTCGATAATGAAGACCTGTACAAAGATTGGTATTATTTAAAAAAACGCGAAGTGGACTATATGCTGCATGCATCCACACTAGCAGAATATTACCAAGACAAGCAAATCCCGAGGGGATTCCGGGTCCGCAATGTCCCCACCATAGGAAGAAACAACGTATCCTTTTGCAAAAGGTGGGTGAGCATATTAAATAAATGCTCCATGGACCTAATATTGCTGGTTGTGGATGAATCAACTAAGGAGTTGACAGCCGTTAAAGAAAAATTGGCAACTTTTGAATCCACGCATGTGTCTACTCTAACAGTCGACACACTCACTGATTGGAGTACAAAACTCAAGACACAAACTGAAACATACCAAAAAGAGCTTCTTAAGTACAAAAGGGAGAAGCGCAGGAAGGTACAAGCAGACTACGAGGCTAATCGAGTATACCATTGGCTAAGTACAGGAGGACCATCTGCCAACACTCGAGCGCCGATTAGACAGCGCCGACAGAGAAATCGACATAGAGAAAAGGACGACACGAGCACCTCCGCAAGTGAAGCGGATCTCGGCACACAAGCATCAGCCGAAAGTAATCCCCCTTTAGGGGTTACGACCCGGGCGGGTCTAAAAATACCCACCGTCAGAGGAGGCGGACGAGGCGCGGTGGGCAGACCGCGAGGCAAAACAAGCCGCAAAGGCAGCCGCCGCTGAAAGAATTGGTGTTCAATCTATCCTCTACACCTCTATCAGAAGCAGAAATATCCGTATTATCTAAAGGACTATCATTTGTACCAAACCATTCTCCTGTTTCATTTGATTGGAGACTAGACTGTTACAAGTTTGGGAGAACTCTCAGATTGAGAGAACATTTCAAGGACAAACCCACGGTCGACCCTGTAGGTGTTGACATACCAGCCCAATTAAAGAAATTATTGCCCAAATCAACATTCGATCCCCAGGTTTCCAATCCATCAATAAAGACCTTTATACGTATGATGGAGGCTGCAGGTCAAGCCACACCTGCCCCCGCTGACTTACAGCGCAACAATTTATCGGGGCAAGAGAGGGAAGCCTTGAAGGGACTTAAAGCCAGGACAGATATCGTGATCCACAAGGCAGATAAAGGTGGGTCAGTGGTTGTGCAGGACTTATCAGACTATGTCACTGAATGCATGCGACAATTAGCAGATACACAGGTATATGAAGTTTTGCGCAAAGACCCCACTCAGGTCTATAAAAAAGAGTTGGACAATTTAATTGGCGTAGCCACACGTGATGGCATCATTTCGGGTGAGTTGGGCAGGGCATTGAGCACTGAATATCCCATCACTCCTTTATTATATATGTTACCTAAGGTACATAAGTGCCTGGACAAGCCCCCTGGCAGGCCTATAATTTCAGCCAGGGGTTCCTTGTTCCAGTCTGTGTCCACTTACCTAGACGCTATATTAAATCCATGCATACAACAAACAAATTCGTACCTTAAGGACACTAATCACTTATTGGAATTGCTTAATGCCTTAGGTACCATCCCTGATGATGTAGTCATGTGTAGCGCTGATGTTACAGGGCTCTACACATGCATCCCCCACACAGAAGGGATGCGAGCTGTGGAGAACCTCATCAGCAATAATGCAATGTACAAAGGCCCGCCTATCCCTTTCTTCATGGATCTACTGCATTTGGTACTAAATCGTAATTATTTTTTGTTCAACGGTGTGGTGTATGGCCAGCGGCTTGGTGTAGCGATGGGATCCAATGTGGCCCCATCCTACGCCAACGCCTACATGAATGAGGTGGACCAACAGTTAATCTACGGAGCCCCATACGTGAACAAAGTACTTTTATTCCGCAGATATATAGATGACCTGCTCATCTTTTGGAGGGGCAGCATAGATGAGCTAAAAAGCATTTTTGAAACACACAACGCTTTGATCCACCCAGTCAAACTCACGTACAACATGAGTAAAGAGGTCATTAATTTTTTAGATGTAAAAATTAATCTCAAAAACAACCACATTGAGACCTCCTTGTACATCAAGGAAACTGACCGCAACACCCTCCTCAGATATGAAAGTTGTCACCCTAGAGCACTGCGTGAGGGGTTGCCCTACTCGCAAATGCTAAGAGTACGGAGGATAGTAAGTGAGGAAGCCCAAGTGCACATTGAATTGGATGCCATGCAGGCCAGGTTTGAAGAAAGGGGATACAAAAAGAAAGAGTTGTCCAAAATTAAAGAGAAGGTTCTCAACACCTCGCGGGAAACTGCTTTAAACACCATTAGTACCAAAAAAGAATTAGGCGCCAGGATTCTTTGGGTCACACAGCATGCCATGGGCAGCTGTGAGACCACAAAAAAAGTTAAGAAATTATGGCCCCTGATAACCTCTGACAGAGATCTCAAAAGTCTGCACAACACACAGATCATGCCAGCCTATAAGAGAGGCAGAAATTTGGCAGATTTGTTAGTAAAGAACGACATAGCCAAGCTAACTAAAATCAGCAAACCTAGCCACTTTTTATCTCGCCCCAAGGGATGCTACAAATGTGTGGGGTGCACGACCTGTAGCTCCATGATTACAGGAGATACGGTGAGTCACCCACACACAGGTAGAAAATTTAAAATCCAGCACTCTGTCACTTGTTCCAGCCGGTATGTTGTGTACATTCTGTCTTGTCCATGTGGACTTTACTACGTGGGCAAGACAGAGTGTCAATTTAAAGAAAGGATGGCGAACCACCGCCTTGCCATAAGGCAAGCATTAACCTCCGGCCAGAGCGAACAACCAGTGGCACGACATTGTGCAGAAAGAAAGCACAACTTGTCCAGTATAAGATCTAAAATTATAGACCACATACCTGTCCCAGCAAGAGGTGGCAATAGAAAGAAACAGCTCCTGCAGGCGGAGGCGAGGTGGATACACCAGCTCGACACTCTCGCACCCAAGGGGCTGAATGAGCAACATGGATTGTACCATTTCCTATAGGCATTTTATGTCCTGTAGGGTAACAAGTTCTTTAATCTAGGATATATCCATGATAAATCAGTATCTAATATGATAATAATTTTTTTAAAAAAATATATTGCTCAAATTTACAGCCTACCATCAGTGGATGCACACATCTATAAGTAAGATATACAATGCTGTATCAGGCTACCATAGTGATAATCTTTTGGATTAATAACAACATAAAACAAAATAAAATAAAAACATAAATAAAAAATTGTTTAGTCACATGGAACCCAATAGATGCAGCATCCCTCTGCAGATTTTTAAAAATTGTCTATTGTCTATTCATTATTTTATGTATTTTAATGTATGCATTTTTTATGTATTACATTTATTTTGTTTTACACCTAGCACTGGCATTATATTGCCTCTTAAATGGTTGTTATACAGCCTCTTATTGCACGTTTTTAATGTATTTGTATTCATCACATGAATTATTTCTCTTGTAGATCACGTTTCTAATGTTTGTATGGTCACCTAGCAACTGACCTCCCTGTGGAATCCAGAGAGAGGCTTGGCTATCCAGCTGAACCACAGCATGGATGAAGCCTGATGACATCAGAGGAAGTGCTGCACGGAAGTACAGCCTCCTCAATGGCAGAATACAGGTAGACACATGCTGGAGGTGAGCGGAAGCGGGGACACAATCTGGTGAACACAGGTAAGAGGGGCGGCGCTGATTGATCAGGGGGAGGGAGTTTTTCACTTGTTACAGAATATAAGTGTGTTGTAAAGTCACTGTTGTTTATCCCTGAGGACGGGCCGAGTGCCCGAAACATGTTGGATGAATAAATAAGTTTGTTCACGTTTTGCAAATCCGTGAGTGCCGCCTGATTCATTGACCCTATATATATATATATATATATATATATATATATATATATATATATATATATATATATTTTTTTTTTTCATAAAAAAAAAGGAAATAAATAAACCACACTAGTGATTCAATAATAGCAAAGGGCACAAAACGGGACAAATTCAACCAAGAGTAAGATTGGGTCTGCAACTCATTTTCACTGCAATTTAGCACAGCAAAATAGCCAAGCAAACAAATGAATACATGTGAATACAAACATGTATCCAGAGAGCGCCACACAATTGGAATTAATTCAAAGCGTTTGTAAATTTATTGTTGTAAACATATATAAAAAATGGTTATACCATAAGTACAAATTTATAATAAAAAATACATATATTAAAAATGAAGATAAAAGGAGCAACACATACTAGTATAAAGGTAATTGCAGCAGATGATAGTCCCAATAATTGGTAGTGCAAATGAACTCTCCTTAGTTGTAAATTACAATTAGCTTTATCGCTCCCTGTATGGAGCTTGTAGATGGTATTTTCCAGGGAAACTGAAAGGATATTTAGTAGCCGTTTTTTTAATAGATTTTGTAAATATAGTCTATCCTTTCCATGGACCGCTCAAGCTACACGGTCAGCTGTCGCCGCCTGTTGACGATCAGCTGATGTGCTTGATAGAGTGAACGAGCCAACCCACCTTCGGCGCACAGCCAGATGGAAGCTACTGAACTGCCGGAGACTAGGAGGAAT
This sequence comes from Crinia signifera, assembly GCF_055691185.1. Taxonomy (NCBI): domain Eukaryota; kingdom Metazoa; phylum Chordata; class Amphibia; order Anura; family Myobatrachidae; genus Crinia; species Crinia signifera. The sequence continues at coordinate 137,775,490 of NC_139219.1, forward strand.
AATGTGAGGTGCAGCTAGACTCACCCAGGCCGCTCTGGTTTTATCTCTTCTGCGAGAGAATGGCTTGCGTTGTAGATGCCAGGGCACTGGGGGTCTTCTGTTGATCACTGGCGAGGATAAGCTGGCTCAAGATGGTGATAGGATGGTCTTTTGTAGATAGCACGATAAGCTGCTGATGTGGGGTTCAAATGAAAGGTGTACGTTGATGTAGGGTTCAAATGAAAGGTATGCATTGAATTGAACAGCAGTTCAATTCAAATTTACTTTGGATTTTCCAAAAATATACAAAAAGAGGTAGATTGAATTGTAGCGCTAAACAAAGGGCATGCAGCAACTGGTACACAAGTAGCGCTTGTCAAAATATTAGAGTGCAGGCAATTGGTGAAAGGAGACATTGTATACATAGCTTTTAAATAATGTAAATAGATGGTATCCAACAAATACAAATGTACATTCTTCCTGCCTGAAAAGTCAGAAAAAGTCCTATCCCAGTGGGGGCAAACAACAAAATGATGGTGTTTTGTTGTTTGTCCCCACTGTGAGTCCCATCATTTGGGAAGCAAGGTTTTCTGTTTTTTTCAGGCAGGAAGAATGTACATCTGTAGAACTACATTATTCAAAAGCTATGAACACAAAACTTTATTGCACTTAAGGGTGTTATTATCTATATGTTAACATGCAAAGGTAGCGCCATATGGTCAAATATCTTTTTTCACCAATTGGATTTTCCAAGCAAATTAACTTTTTTGCACATACCACTCTGACTAGGTTAAAACTAGGGGGAAAAGTTAATGTCCGGTAAATATGCCAGGATGTACTACTGTATGCTAACTGGAGATAATGGAGTCAAATGAAAAAGGCAGAGAAAATCCTTTTACACATAACTTTGTGATATGTACTAAAGGGATTTGCTATGCCTACTGCCTGCAAGATTAACAGCAGTCTAGAATATAATTCTAAGCATTTATGGAAGTGCTAGCTGATCTCGATGATACTATCAATCAATGGGGGGATTTTAATAAGATGTGTATTCTAATTCACATATGATGTTGCTATGGGCAACCAATCAGAATCTACTTATTTATTTAGCACCCTCTAGAAGATATTAGACAGGATCTGATTGGTTGCCCATAGCAACGTCACATATGAAGTAGAATACACATTTTAGTAAATTTCCCCCAATGTCTCTAATACCGCTTTCAGACCGCACTGTGAACACGGGTTATTGCCGTGTTCGCGGGGCTTAAACACGGGTGAAGGTGCGGCATGAAAGCGCCACACTCAGAAAACCCGTGTTGAGCAACACGGCTTTTCAACCCTGGTCTTTACCAGGGTTGAATACGGCTCTAACACGTGTTTGTGTGCGGTCAGAAAGGCCCCGACCCGTGTCATCCGACACTACTGTTTCTGAAATGCCGCTATTGGTGGATTCCTTTGAGGTCAGCAGTCTGACCCCGGAAACCAACAAGCAGCACGCTGGAGCTGCGGACCAAGGGACATGGGCACCGTCCCAGCATGCGCTCCATACTTTAACAGCCTGCTGTTCCACACTTTGGAAGCCTATTGCTCCACACTGCTACAGCCTGCAATCCAATGAAATAAGTGTACAGCATGTTGCATAGTGTGACACTATGCTGCATGCTAACACCTGAATCACACAGAATCAAAACACAAACATCCATGAGGTCAGAGAAGTCTGCCATGCTGCTGCTGCTGCTGCAATGCTGCAATGCTGTGAACAATCTCCGCCCCTCACTTTTATTTCCTTTGTGACATCATTATTGTGAGCCATGAAAAAAGTCAATTTTTAATGACACACATAGGTTTTGCAGGCCGGACACGGGTTCAGTGTGTAAGCACCAATCCTAAGAAAACCCGGGTTGAAGTGCAGTGTGAAAGGGGTGTTTTAAGAGTCTGACACGGCTCTTCACAAGGACAAACCCGTGTTCAGAATGCAGGGTTGGACACGGGTTTGCGATCTGAAAGTAGTATTATTGTCTTCTCAACACCAGCTTTGTCACTTTTAGCTGCGGTTATCTATTTATAAGTCTCCTCACTTGAGAAGAAGACCTGGAAATGTGAAATATTAGGGGGTTCTTGAGGACTGAATTTGGGAACCAATAATGTAAATTGATTTAATTGATCTTGAATTATCTAAATGAAGGTTATTTTTTTATATTATTATTAATATTATGATGATGATGATTATGATTATTATTATTATTATTATTATTATTATTATTATAAATAATAATAATTATAATATTACATTTTTTATTTATTTGCACATGCATTTCTTCAACTGCTTACATTTGCTAAAAAAAAAATAGTATTAAACCCATATCAGTACCAGCTTGTAAAGTTGTTCCAAATATAATTTTTTTAGTATTGCCGACTGATGTCCTATTGCAATTTACAATCATTAGATTAGAACAATGATATTTATTATTGTAATTCATAAAAAATCATCTCATATAATATTATACAGTAATCCGTGATTTATACTGGGGTCATTTTTATAATGAAATGCCAGTACGGAGTGAAAAGGTCTGTGATTTCAACATTTAAGGATTACTTTTAAGCATACTGGCTTTTCTATGTGGATAAATATTATTTGTGCATATAAGTAAAATAGGTGTTAATGCAGTGCATCTAATTTAATAGTTGACAACTTAATTTTACACCTTTTCTATAAATCAGACAAGTACTGTCTGTATTGTACTTACAGTTCCAAGAAATGTTCTGCAAGTACCTTATTTTACATAACATGAACTGAGCTGACAGGCAACTAAGACATGAGAATTGTGCAATTATATAAACGTTCAGTTTTAGTCCCTGTTTTGTTTAATCTCTGCCTTTTAACCATAATATCTATCAAAACCAGACACTGTCATATATTTATATGTGAAGAAAAATCTTTAGAGGTTTAACAGATCATTTCCTGGCTTGTCACTGTGCTTTTTAAAAGAAAGCCATGCCTGTCTAAAGCATATGTCTATTTACCAGATATCATTTGTTTTTATTCTATGCTAGCATACTTATTATCCTGCTTTTATGTGCAGTGACCTGAGAGTGTAATCTGTTTGCTGTGTACTCATATGATCTGTGACCTGCTGGAGCTGACAGCATTGTTCTGTAATGTTTTCTATGCTTTCAGCTCATATCATGAGCAAGCAACACAATCTTGGTTTCATCCGCATCACACAAGACATTTGTGAGGCCATAAAAGAACAGCGGCAGCACTTAACTGTCCGGTTTATTGTATATTGTACATTAAAAGTTACACATATGTTTTATTAATGTATACATCTTTTTTTTAAAATATGGGAAAAAATCATAACAAACTCATAATATACAGTAGACACATATTCTGTAAAAATATATTTAGTCAACAAAATAAAAATAATATAGTTTATTCATTTATACACAAGTCAAATTATGTATCTACTCTATGCAGCTTTTCCTACTTATCAAAAATGCTGTGATGATCTCTGGATGGCCTGGAATAAATTTTATGCACAAAGTAATAACATATGATATAAGACTTTGCTCTAATGAAACAGGAAAGATATATATATATCTGCCTAAATTTGAGCACTTGACAAGGTGGTGGAAATCATAGTAGCGCCCTCTACATCTCACTGTTTGATATATATATATATATATATATATATATATATATATATTTATTTAAAAAAATCTCACTCTCATCCATAAATATAAGTCTATCCACTGGGGTGGCATCCACCACACTAAGGTGTCAAATTATAGAAAAAAGTCAGGGGCTCTCACCAGTTTTCTAATTGCAATTAAAATCGCTGTGCATTTAATTCAAAAGACATCATACAGTATCTCAATAGGCAATAAACTCAACGTTCAGTCCTCTTTGGGAGTATCATCAGGAGTTCCACCTTCCTATAAGTATCAATGTCTAGAGACCAAGCAGCATCATCTTCATCAACTGTAGGTGATGCCACTTGGTCTCAACTGTGCTTTGCCATGTTGCCTTGTTTATGCTTACATGAAGGTGGAACTCCTGATGCTGGTCCTGAAGAGGACTGAACTGTTGAGTATTTTGCCTATTGAGAGTTGATGACTTTTGAATTAAATACACAGTGGTTTTAATTGCAATTACAAAACTGGCAAGTGCCTCTGACTCTGAAATGGAAAACATGCACTGTTGGTGGTACTTGAGGAGCAAGGTTGAGAACCACTGGTATATAGGACTAAAAATGTGCAGGTGACAATATATGGGAATGTGATTGATATTATGTAAATAGAAATAATCTATGAAAACATAGGGTAAGAAGAAAATAAAGAACAATGAAAGTCTATGGAGCCGATGGTTAAGGCTTCATAAAGACAGAAGGAAAAGTCTAGAAAGAATTGTCCACTTGTATATAATGTCAGTAGTGATGACAGTGCATATTCTTGCATCTGCACACAGAAATATCCTGATGATGGCGTGTGGAGACTTTAAGAAGCTATAAAGAGTCTCAGGTGTGCTCTTCAATTTCTTCAGTCCTCTTCGGGCAGAGGGACCAGTGAGGGCTGCGTGAGGTGACAGGGTTTCTGTGTGCTCGTACCCCAACTACAGGCTGTGGCTGCCAATTCTTTAAAAGTTGAGACTTGATGCATATTTGGTAACATTCTCAATAAAAATAAGGACACAATTGGTCATATGCCGATGCATCTGCAATACTCATGTGTCTATACAGCCATGCCCTTACCGAGTTTACTACAGTATGGCCATTAAAAAAAGACTATACCTGCTCTAATTTGTAATAAATAAATGTGCCTGAACTGCACATGTGCATAGTCTCTAATGTACGTGTTTGACAGGCAGTGGGAATTCCAGGGTGGACCCCTCCCCGGCATTTCATGGGCATGCCAACAAAAATGGTGAGCATGCCCATAGAAATGCTGAGCGGGCCCCAGCAAATGCAAACATTCCCCTGCCTCACAGGGCATGTGCATGATGTCAGCACCCACCGTGAATTTGCATGCCAACAAGCAGCCGCCGAGTGACTCATGTGTCATGCGGCTGCGAGTGCCAGACAGAGGAGAAGAAAATGTTCAGTGGTAACCATCAAGAGGATTTCTCCTCTATGTGGCGGCTAGCAAGTGTATGTGTACCTGTATACATCTATTTGCTGTCTTGCACATGGGTTCATACAGCAGGGAGGCTTCCATTTGGTGGGCAGCACTAATCCGCTCTCTGGACTCCGAACATACACACACCAAGAGAGCAGGTGAATCAGACCCCAAGTACAAGCTTAACTGCCATATTACAGGCTGTGTTTAAAAAATAGCAGGAGTTCATTGGTTAGTACCAGAGTAGGCTCCAGAGGTTGGACTGTGGCAAAATTCAAATTATGGAGCCACAACAATTGCCATTCCAAATTGACTTACTGGCAGTTGTTGTGGCTCCCCTATTTGAATTTAAACTATGCTGTAGCCCCTCCTTTGAAACCTCCACTATGGTAGAGACTTTTACAGTACATACCAAAGGTCAATTTACCACAATAATCTATGGTAACTGTAAAAAAGCATCTGTATTTTTCCATCCGTCTTTATAAGGTGTCTTTATCCTACTTGATTTACTGTACACCACCATTTAAAAGCAAAATGTGCTCAGTAAAGGAAAGCATGCACTGCCAGTGATTGACTGACTGGAAAATCTTGTCAAATAAAATAACATAATTGCTGTAAAATTGTAAGTTTTATTTCTATGCTTGATAATCTCCCCCACCATTGGACAAATTGCTGAGCTGAGTGTTTCTGCAGATAGAATAATGAAACAGGCACATTTCTTAAGGAAAAAAAAACACCATGTATTTATATACTATATAATTTTATTTTATATATATCATCTCCACAACTGTGTTACAGAGCAACAGATTCTACATTAGCAAAAACTAAATATGCAGACTGCAAATATAATATAATGTTGATCCCTAACTAAATCTATCTACCTCTACCATGTGGAAAATATTGGCTCTTATTATTTATTTATTAACAGTTTCTTATATAGTGCAGCATATTCCGTTGCACTTTACAAAAGGAGACCGTGATACAACAAACATGGTATTTATAAACAGTCATAAGGTAGGAGGGCCCTGCTCGCAAGCTTACAATTATTAGAAGGTGATTGCATTAGTCCATAGGTTATCAAACTCAAGGCCTAATTCTGGTTCATTCGGTCCCCGGGATATTCGCACCGGGGACTAATGTTTAGCCTCTGCGCATGTGTATATTCTCATATACATATGTGCAGGGTTGCTGTGCAGACGCCTTCAGTAACTTGCACAGTTGCCAGGGGGTTCACACAGTGGGAGGTGGGATGGAGGCAGACAGGGGGTGTTCACATGGGGACGCCATGCATTTCCTGAGCATTCCCACAAAAACAATGTGTGCATACCGGAAAACGCTGGGTGTCCTCATGTGAACGTAGACTGGACGTCAGCCGCCCAACCCATTCTCGGATGCAGAGGCCGCAAATATAGGTTAGTCAAGACTGACCTATATATATACCAACAGGGGAAAAATTATTTGATGGTTGGCAACCATCGAATGATTTCGCCCCTGTACGCTCCCCTGCAAAAGGATGTAGAATAGATTGATGATATCATTCTCTTATTTTATAAATTTAAATACTGTATTTAAAAATTACCATGGAGCAGATGTATTATCCTACCCATAATGATTGTCAAATAACGGGTCCCTCTTCTCTTGCATAATGAGGAGAAGCGGGCACCAGTTACGGCCAAATGTATTAACCCCCCTTTGCTGATAAGGAGAGCCTTTATGCCCAGCATATACCTAAAAGGGGACCTGGCAGCTGCATTCAGGGGACACTGCAACCAGGCCCGCCAATGGGGGGTCTGTGGGGTCTGGAGTCCTGGGCCCTTAGAGAGAAGTGGGCCCTGACCTGGTCCTACAACCATTAACTTTGAATAGCTCCTTACCAGGTGTCAAAAAAATCTAATCAACCTTGATCTCTTAAAGGACTGCTGTCAGATTGCTCTTATGCCACTGCCAAGGAACAAGCTTTTTTTATCCCTGAAGGTCTATTCCAGTGCAAGGTCCTAATGTTTGGTTTGTATGGAGCATTAGCCACTTTCCAAAGTTTGTTTGACAAAATACTGAAGACTCATACTGCTTAAGCTGCCACCTATTTAGATGACATAGGCTGTAGCCAATATAGGCTGTGTGCATGGTCTAGCTGTGTGCATAATATTTGACGTGCAGCATAATTTAAACATAGCTGCAGCATTATACCGGTGTTCTCCCAAAGTGAAACAGAAGAAAAAGAAAAAACAACAACTCTGAAAATCAAAAGACTACTTGAATGAGTTCACTTTATCATCACGACATACAACTCCCAGCTGCTTAATCTGGATTTTTAGCTGTAATAACAACACCTTTTTGACATCTGCAAAAACTTTGACTATCATCATTATTGCTTGTATTTGTACTGCCAGTTTTGAAAATGCACAGCTGTATACATATGATTCCAGCTCTCCTGCACTTCCACTGACAATAGGTGTCTCTCAAGATTCTGATCTTAGTCCTCTTCTCTCTCTATACACCCTCTCTGGGTGAGCTTATCCACTTATTTGACCTCCAATATCACATCTATGCTGATAATACTCAAATATACCTCTCCTTTCATGATACCTATTTCTCTATCCTCACTCATATTTCAAACTGTCTCTCTGCTATCTATTCTTGGATGACCCTGTGCTTTCTTAAATGTAAAATGTCTAAGACTGAGCTGATCATCTTCCCACCCTCCCACATAAAACCCAACTATTTCTCATCCTAACCTTCTGTTTATGCTCACTTCTACCCCTTCTGTGTCAACCCTGTCTGCCTAACCCTCCCCTTTAGAATGTAAGCTCTTATGAGCAGGGCCTTCTCTCCTTTTGTGCTCTTCTTACAATATATATATCTGCCACTCTCATAATTGCTTCAGTGTCCTGTCCCCTGATGCAACTATCCTTATTTACCATGTACTTGTACTAAATTGTCTTACACTGTAATTGGCTGTTTGTTTTATTTGCTCATTTATGTATTTTTAGGGTCTGTGGAACCCTTGTGTGTTTATATGAACAATAATATTAATATACTCACAAGACTGGGAATTGCCTTTTCCAAAATTTTAGGCAGTACTGACCTCATTAAGGTTTCCCAGCTAAACCTGAGACATATGCAGTAGCACTAAGAGAAGCTAAATATTTTGGTTGCATAGTTGGAAACTTGAAACTTCAGAAAAGAAGACCAAATCACAGTTGAGACCCATCCTGACTTGGTTACTTGATTACTATAGGCAGTCTATCAGTCACTATACAACTAGAGCATTCCCAATAATAGAATTATTAGCTATAAAAACACTCTTCCAACTGCTAGAGTTGACCAGTCTTACTGGAAACATCATGGGCAAGTATTCATATAGCCCTTTGTACCTCTTTGGTACTAGAGGCATCTAATTTTTCCCACAGATTCTTCCTCCAGATAGATGCATCTGATGTTGGCATAGGCACTGTCATGATTTAGCGCCATTCTGATACCATAATGGGCCTAACTGTACATACAATGTTATTGATAAGTGACCTGCATGTATCCTGTATGGTTATGAAGAAATTGTGGGTGAAAAGGTTATTCCAACAACCCCTGCCCAGCCTTTTGATAACTCAACAGGGAAGCAGATGTTATCTCCTTCCCCTCTACATCTATAAAACCTGTCCTGAATTCTAGGATCTAAGGCATAGAGGTCTGGTAAATGTCTTCCAAGACTACGGAGATGTCGGGAAAGTAATTTCCTTAGAACTCTAGGATGAAACCTTATTAGAGATAAGAATTAGGAGGCACCAACGGGGGGTCTCTCCCCCCCCCCCCCCTCAGATCCTTAGGTGTAAGAACTTTGCGGTTGATAGCTAATTGCTCAGCTTCAAAGAGAAAGTAAAATAGCCAGCCCCTGTGTATATCACCAGGAGACCCCATATGACAGTGAAGATTCCTGAAGGGAAGGGGCTGGGTGCAGTACAAATCTTAAAAGTGTGTGGCACACAAGTAATAAGGTTCATTATGCTTGGGATGAGTTGAGTCTAACTGGTCTCCCTGATGATCCAATACCAATATAAAGCAATCCCGCTTCAACCCTGTTTCATGTTGTGTGTACTTGAATCAGTTTGTTTCTTTATTCCTATTGGTTTTCACTGTGACTGTAGCTATTAGAAATATCTTGTAACATACTTTTTTTCTGTAACATAAGCCTTGTAGTGTTTTCACTTAAATTAGTTTTGGTGTCTGCTGTTATCCAGCCTAAGTCTCTAAAGTAGCGAGTGCTACTGTATAATTCATTTTGGTGTGTCGGCAGAATCAAAGCTGTCTTGGACTAGGTCCAAAAAGGGTACTTTGATTGGTGGCAAGCAGAAAATCGTGGTGAAATAAACACAGGCTTGGGGTACTCAGTAAACATGTCACGTGGCAGGGATTCTCAGATTGGCGTATCTGGGGAATCGCCACCTAGGATCGTGACAGGCGCAGCTCCTTTTTCGTGAAAGTGAGCGGGTAAAACACTATATATTGTACTTCAGGAGACTGTTGTTGATGGGGAAACAAATATACACTAAATAAAGAAGAATAGTATGGTCACAAAGTGTGCCATAGATGCACTTTGGTACTGTTTGCTGTGTAGAGAATGATCATTATGCTCCTTTACAAAAGATGCTGACAAATCGAGAGGTGAACATCAAGGTTATCAGGTGCTTTAACCTTTTGAGTTTACAGTGGAGTCTAGTCCTGGCCTCCTACACAAAAATGCAGGTGCCTGGTCCCAGAAATATGCGCTCCTCATGAGGTTATCAATGTTAAAGGTAGGTATATGTGACAATGGGAACAGTGTGCTGAAGAGGATCCAGGAGCTTTTATTTATTAAGCCCACAAATTCATGCATTTGGAGAATAAAAATATGTGTGTCTTACCTGCTATTTGATTTTAGTGTGTTTCTCCCCTGCACAACTGAGAGCATGTGACTGATTGAAACAGAGCAGCTGTGAGAGGAATGGAAAGGTGCGAGTGTCATTTGATTGTCAGTCTAGGAGGGGGAGGAGTAGTCTAGGGTATTAAAACTGTATTAGACATTTATCTATTTGACCCATGCCAGAAAAGCTGGCCAGTGACTAGACCATCAACATTTACTGTATGATGATTACTGGTCTGTGGTTATCCTGATAACAAACTGGTAACAGACAAGTCCTAAGTTGGGTCCTGATTCTGGTTCTCTCTCTAATGGACAAAAATATGTGCACTGCAGATGTAATGTGCAGAGAGAGTCAGATTTTGGTGTTATTTTGTTTCTTTCTAGGGTATACACTGACTCTTTTATTTTACACTGCAATATAGATATCACTTTGATGTACAAACCCCTCCCAAATCTAACTCTCTCTGCACATGTTACATCTGCCCCCCTCCCTGCAGTGAACATGGCCTTGTCCATTAGAGAGAGAATTTGCTTTTGCGAGTTAACCAGAATCAGGCCCTTAGTGTGTATGTTTCTTTTTCTGTAAGTTGCGTGGGATCTTACTAATAAATAACAATAATACTATTAATATGGGTGCCGGATGGCTGACAGACAGTCTGGATTCCAACAGTCATTACACTGATGTCGGAATCCTGACTGTTAAAACCCTGACACTCGGGGTCCGACGGCCACTGGCATATTCTCCCTTGTGTGCCCACAGCATGGCGAGCGCAGCAAGCCGGCAAGGGGATTCATTGCACTCCCCCCCTCCCCCTCGCTGTCTGAGTCCAGGTAGTTGGGATCCCGACGCAGGGCTAATGACTCGTATACCGCACCAATTAATATAATACTTTTTCTGTCTAAGAAATTGCAACTAATTCTAAAATGATTTTACTTTGACCATAAAGCAGTGGTTCTCAAACTTTCTGAATCAAGGCACCCTAATTTATCATAAAAAATTTTATGGCACCCCTAGGCCAAAAGTTTGTTACTGAGAATTTCAGAAAAACAGGTACTTGTGAGTTATCCGGGCTGCCGATTTTTTCATCGCGCCCGAAATCGTGGGCATCGCGTTGGTCGTGGCCGTTATAAGGAGCCGCGACGCGATGCCCGCGATTTCCCATAGACAGTAATGTTAAAAGACACGATGGACACGATTTCCGACACGATTTCCCATAGACAGTAATGTTAAAAGACGCGATGGACCCGATTTCCCATAGACAACAATGTTAAAATAAAATGACAATGGAAAATTGTCCAATATGGGCATTTCACATTGGATATGTTTTAAAAAAAAATGTTTCATGGCCCCCCACCACCTTTAACGCCACCCCGCTATTGAAGCCAACCCGAAGCGTGGCGAGTGCAGCGAGCCCGTGAAGGGCGGCGGTACGCGTTCTCCGACCTTTTCATACCCCTACTATCCACTAGGGCGTGGAGTGAGAATAGAATAGTGTGGCGAGCGCAGCGAGCCACCGAGCCCGAAGCGTGGCGAGCGGACGCGGACACCTGTGAAGCCCGCAAGGGCATGCGGATACCTGTGAAGGTATCCGCGTCCCCTCGCGGGGCTCGCTGCGCTCGCCACGCTTCGGGCTCGGTGGCTCGCTGCGCTCGCCACACTATTCTATTCTCACTCCACGCCCTAGTGGATAGTAGGGGTATGAAAAGGTCGGAGGACGCGTACCGCTGCCCCTCGCGGGCTCGCTGCGCTCGCCACGCTTCGGGTTGGCGTCAATAGCGGGGTGGCGTTAACGGTGGTGGGGGGCCATGAAACATTTTTTTTTAAAACATATACAATGTGAAATGCCCATATTGGACAATTTTCCATTGTCATTTTATTTTAACATTGTTGTCTATGGGAAATCGGGTCCATCGCGTCTTTTAACATTACTGTCTATGGGAAATCGTGTCGGAAATCGTGTCCATCGTGTCTTTTAACATTACTGTCTATGGGAAATCGCGGGCATCGCGTCGCGGCTCCTTATAACGGCCACGACCGACGCGATGCCCCCGATTTCGGCTAAATCGCGGGCATCGCGTCGGTCGGGTGTCCTTAAGTTAAGGACAAAATCGGCAGCCCGGATAACTCACAAGTACCGAAAAACATATTAAATGAAATCAGTTGTGATGACATTTTATCCTTATGTCCAGTTATGTGGTGGGGAACATGATTCACTTCTGTTTACCCACATATTCTATAATTCGAAGCCACGAGCACTAATTTTGCCTATTTCATTGGCCATAAATAAATTCAATTGGTTCTGGACCACCAACCTGAAGCACCCCTGCAAGTGCGAAGTGGCACCCCAGGGAGCCACGACACACAGTTTGGGAACCACTGCCATAAATTATAAACTTTTCTTATTTCTACATGGTTAATAAAGCATTAGTTTTAAAAATACATAAACATTTTGAAAATGCATATGATCTACAGTACGTGTGATTTTTTTTTAGAAGAAAATATCATTTTATGGGTTATTATTTTCCACAATTCCACTTTGCCACTAGTGATTGAGCAGAATGGTCAGTAAAAATATGAATGTACAGCAATTCTTCTTCATTCTTCACTGACAATTAGACCAAGCTCTCTTTTCAGTTGCTCTCTGTTTTGTGTGCCAGAATATAAATCATGCTATAGAGATAAGAGACATGCCTCAGCAATAATCAAATCCAATATGAAAGAGTACATGAATTAAGCACAATAAAAAGGTAAGAAAAAAATCGTCCAATCACAATGAAGGGATTAATTACACGGATTAAGATTTCATGAATTCCTTTGTAAGTGGCATTTGCCATTCTAATACTTAATTATAAATGTAAGAAATGTGCTGTTGCTTTTCGTACTATGGCCATAGGCTACTTACAGCCCGGGCAAAAAAAACATAGAGTTTTAAGCTCAAGACAGAGACATAAATGAGCGATGGAGGGGAGAACCGTAAAGGTTATTTGCCTGCCACAAGATCAGCAGATCTGAAGTAAAAAAATTGATATGTTTCAAGGAAGGATTATTTAAATGCAAAAGGGCATACAGACATTTTCTCCCTGAGTAAAGAGTCTGATTATGAGTTGTACACCAACCTAATAGTTTGCATAAAACTCCAATGGTGGGTGGACTATGCCTCCTGCAGCATTATTATATTTCAGCAATGCTAATGTGCAAGAATACAATAAAATGTGTCTAAAAAAATAGCGCAAGTACAAGACATGCAGCTATCAGTGCACTGTTATGGGCAGTGGCGTAGCTAGGTTTGGGGCACCACCCGACGTTAATGGGGGATGCCCCCGCCGGTCTCCCCCCCCCCCCCTATCGCCGCAGGCTTACCTGTCTGCGTGTCCCGGCTCCCCTCCTTGGGCCATGCACAATATGCTGACGTTTAAAAGTGCATAAAACAAAGTTCCAAATGCGATATTACTGCAGTGTATGTCCTTCTGGGTCCAGGCCACCTTGATAATGATGGAAAGCCATGAGGGAGGGGAAGGACTCACACAACCAGTATAGGGTCCTCTCATCAGGCACAGGAAGCAGGGAACATCCGCAGCCTAGTACCACTGAGCTGCATTCATCTCTGAATCAGGCATAAACTACAGCAGAACCAGAGATCAAGTTATCCATATTCACATTTCGAGAAGCATTTTGTATCTATTACTTGCATTTGAACAAAGTACAAATCCTGCAATACATAAAAATGATGCGTAATAAAGATAATCTCAGGCAATGCACTAGGTACATAAAAATATAATGTTATTTTTTCTAAACTTTCAGGACTGAGTGTGTATTTCCATCATCAACATCAAAACTTTATTATATACTACTTGCACAAAGGATACCTTTCTTTTCAGACTTTACATTTTTATACAATATCATTCTTTATTTATATTTGCTTGCAAAGCCCACACAAACTAAACAAAATAAGCAAAACCTTTTTTTTCAGATTGAAATTGCAAAAGTAGATTACACTAATTTTTCTTTTTATCTAACCACCACCAAGAAAAACTTGTGGATCTTACTTTGAAATTAATCTAACTTTCCAAAACAGCGTGAGAACACAACAGTTTTCATCATAACATCTGTATATGCACAAAAATTTTGTAAGAATAATACAGTATGGTAGCCAAAAAGGGCAAACCATTTTGAAAAGTTGGCAACGTACTGCATAAAATGAGGCCTGTCTTTATTAAATTAAGGATGGCATCATTATTTATGCACATTATAATTCAATTTTGAACTCCTCAATGCTTGGGATGTTATTGGTGAGCAATTTACACCTTACGGTGTCACCCTGCGCTCAAACTTACTTTGGGTATGTATTAATATGTAAATGGTCACCAGGCTTCCGGATATTAATCTAATAATCACCTACAATGTGGTGATAGTCAATAAAAAGGTGTGGTTTATTTGTCGTTTAAAACACAGAAATACTGAAAAAAAACAATATATTCAAATATACATGCAAATGAGATAGAATATATTAAAATAAATTAATTTGTATAAAACAGACTAAAAAGTTTAACACTTCATACTAATGCGCCTAGTACCGGTACACATACCACAATGAAGGGAAGGTTGCAGGGTAGAGAATAACAGACGTAGACTAAAGTCCTGTACACACACATTGATTTGCTTTTGATTCGATGTTAGATTCGATTTTATATTAGATCTGGCATTAGATCTTTCCATTCGATTTGGCATTAGATCTGTACTTTTGAATTAGATATTGAATTCGATATCGAATTCGATATACATTCATGGTACATTGTACACATTCGATTTACTAGATTGAATTCAATATTTCCTTGGCTGCACAGTAGATTTGGTACTTGTGTATTTTGGCGGCGCCCATCGCATCGCATACCATAACGCATACGATGGTATGCGATGCGACGCGATATCGTACGATAGTGCACGATGGCATACAATTTCCAAATTGTATGCCATTGTACATGGCATACAATGCCATACGATGCGATGCGATTAAACATTGTATAAGCACCCTAATGGGTGCTTATACAATGTTAAGCACCCTAATGGGTGCTTACAATGTTAAATGCACCCCCACGCCACCCCCCCACTATAAACGTGAACCCGAAGCGTGGCGAGCGCAGCGAGCCCACGAGGGGCGTCAGTACGCGTCCTACGACCTTTTCATACCCCCACTATCCACGTCGGAGAATAGAATAGTGTGGCGAGCGAAGCGAGCCACCAAGCCCGAAGCGTGGCGAGCGCAGCGGATACCTGTGAAGCCCGCAAAGGGACGCGTTTACCTGTGAAGGTATCCGCGTGCGCTCGCCACGCTTCGGGCTCGGTGGCTCGCTGCGCTCGCCACACTATTCTATTCTCAACTCCACGCCGACGTGGATAGTGGGGGTATGAAAAGTTCGTAGGACGCGTACCGCCGCCCCTCGCGGGTACGCTGCGCTTGCCAAGCTTCAGGTTCACGTTTATAGTGGGGGGGTGGCGTGAGGGTGCATTTAACATTGTAAGCACCCATTAGGGTGCTCAAAAGCACCCTTTAGGGTGCTTATACGATTTTTTATCGTATAGGGGGTCAAAATCGCGTCGCATCGCATGCCATCGGGTACATGGCATGCGATGCGATGCGATACGTTCATCGTACGATGGACATCGGGGGCGCCGCCAAAATACACAAGTACCGTAGATTTTTCTGTTCGATTTTGTGAAAACGGGAGGGTGCATTGAATCGAATGTAGATCGAAAGTGACGCAAAAACCATTCGATTTCGTTTAGGATTTGATTTGATTTTGCTTCTAAGAGCAAAATTGAATCGAAAATCGGGAAAAATCAATGCATGTGTACAGGGCTTAACACTGTCTTTGCAGTACCAGTGGATATTTGTATATCGACTCCTGTTTGTATGGTGAGTCAGTGAATACGTTTTTTAGGTTTTTTGTATGGTTGGGAATATCCTTTACCTTTTTCCAGGCTGGGGCGAGGGGGTGTGTCTGCCAACAGACTCTTGCTGGTGCCGTTACGATCTGTGCGGCGCTGGGCGAGTCCAGGATATTATTGTCTGGTGCTCAAAGACAATAGCCACATCAGGTGGTGAGCAGTAAAAGCAGTAAGCTGAATGAGGAAAGGGATTTTGAAGGCCCAACGGATGAGAGTCTGCCAATTTCTTAGTAAGTTGCATATGCTTTTAATTTACACCATGGGTAACCTGGTATAAAGATGTGGCTTGTAGTGTCAGTACATATTATACATGTCTGGACAGTGTCATTAATAAATGGAAATGTTTACTATGTAAAATGCAATTAAATACAAACACAACTAGAAAATAAAAAGACAAATTAAATGACACTACATAAGGACTTTACCTTTATAAATATCTGTTTTACCCTTGTTATTTCAGAACTTGGCTTAACAGTCTAGGGCACAAACGCATGGCCCATCTAGGAATGACACTGCAGTGGCAGACAGGATGTCAGTTTGAAAAACTAGGCCCCAAAGAGAACATAATGGCAAAAAAAAAAAGGTGCAAGATGGATTTATGCCATTATGTTGCGGAAATAGGACATGCACACAAACCAATCATTTCAGCTACAGGGCCTACAAAACTGTGGCTGAAATAATTGGTTCGTTTGGACCTCCACAAAAAAAGCTGGCAAACAAAAAAAAGAGGTGCAAGATGGAATTGTCCTTGGGTCCTCCCACCCACCCTTAAGTTGTGGAAATAGGACATGCACACTTTAACAAACCAATCATTTCAGCGGCAGGGCCTACCAAACTACTGTGGCTGAAATGATTGGTTTGTTTGGGCACCCTCACCAAACAAAGCTATCCATCTCTCCCTAGCTCTAAAAGCCAAAATGTCTTCCTTATCCTCAACCTCTGATTCCTCGCCTCCTTCTGTGTGTACTTCCTCAGCATGTCAGCAATTGTTGGCAGGTCCTTTAGTCCGGACCAGATGTCAAAACTCCCTCCTGCCTGCCCTGCATCCCCACCAGCAAGTTGTGTGGGAATTCGCAGCTGTTTCCTTGCACCCAGAGGTGTGGGATAAAATGAAGGAGGAGCTGTGGTCGTGTCACGGTCCGCTTCAGATGACAATCTCTTGACCAGCAGGTCTTTGCACCTTTGTAGACTTGCTGGAACCAAGACACAACATATGCTTTAAACCGAGGATCGAGCACGATGGCCAGAATGTATTCCTCTGACTTTAACAGATTGACCCCCCTCGTATCCTGGCAAAGCATATGGAGGGCTTCATCCACAAGAGCTACATGCTTCGCGGAATCACAATGCTTTAGCTTTTACTTCACTTTCTCCAGCTACTTTTGCAATAGCCTGATCAGGGGAATCACCTGACTCAAGCTGGAAGTGTCGGAACTGACTTCACGTGTGGCAAGTTCAAACAGCTGGAGAATCTTGCACAACATGGAAATTAGCCTCCACTGTGCTTGAGTCAGGTGCATCCCTGCTCCTCTGCCTATGTCGTAGGTGGCCGTGTAGGCTTGAATAGCCTTTTGCTGCTCCTCCATCCTCTGCAGCATATAGAGGGTAGAGTTCCAGAGCGTGACCACCTCTTGTTTAAGCTGATGGCAGGGCAGGTTGAGGAGTTTTTGCTGCCGCTCCAGCCTTCTGCAGGCAGTGTCAGAATGCCCAAAGTGTCCGCAAATTCAGTATCTGTTGACAGTGGGTACAGCCACATTTTTCAGGGCACTGAGGACACTTTTTCGCATGTCTCTGTACATCCCGGGTAAGGCCTGCCTAGTGAAGTGTAATCTAGATGGGACTTGGGACACACTTCCTCCATAAACCATCTAAATCCCACTTCACTGATGGCAGACATCGGTCGCACGTCTAACACCAACATAGCTGTCAAGGCCACAGTTATTCGCTTTGCCATCGGATGCCTGCTGTCATACTTTGTCCTCATGGCAAACGACTGTTGGACACTCAATTGCTTAGTGAAAGATATAGCAGTCTTATGACTTCTCCTCTGGGATGATGATGATGGCGGACTCCCAGCAGCTACAGCAGCAGCCACAGTAGTAGGCGTAGTGCTGCAGGATCCGTCGGAGGAATCCCGGCTAAAAGAGGAGTCAGTCATAACAGTGACATGGCCTGCAGGACTCCGACTGATCTAGATTGAGGAGGAAATTGATGAGGAGGGATTTGATGGTGTGCTTTTCAGGTGTTTGGATACAACAGGAGGACCAAGGGATTTAGGTGTCCCTGGACTGCTGATGGTCCTATCCACAGTTCCTAAACTAAACACTGAATTATAAAGGGTCTTCAGGTGATGTATAAGGGAGGATGTCCCTAGGTGGGCAAGATCTTTACCCCTGCTTGTTGGAGCTTTACATAAGCTACATATGGCAATATGTGGATTTATTGGTCCTCTGCCCAGGCATAACAATGGGCTTTTTCATCCCATGGACAACAACTGTTTCCCCCCCTGATGCCTCATTTAAGAAGACCACGTCAGCATCTTCCTTGTCAACTTCCTACTCAGCGCCAGCCACATCAATATCCTCCTCCTGGTGTACAACATGGTGACACCTTCATTAATAAAATCTGGAACTAGACTGTGGGTGATCCTTCCAGCATATGCAAAGGGCATTCTGCAAATGGTGGAAGGAGCCACCTCTTCCCAAAAAGCGATGGGAAGGTCCGGCATCACGACCACCGACACCCGTGGACTCTCCTTGGGGATTTGTGATAAAATGTCTTTAGAAGGTAGAGTTGTTTGCTGTGTTTTTTGTTGAAGACAGCTTAACTCTCTTAAATTTTCTATAGGGTGGGGGGAGAGGAGGAGGACTTTGATCGTCCTGTGAAGCTAAACCACTAGTACTGCACATAGGACATGGCCTTAGCCATTCCTTGCCACTCCATGTCGTAAATGGCATATTGGCAAGTTTACATTTCTCATCCAACGATTTACATTTATTTTTTAGAGTCCTTTTACCAAACTTTGGCTTTGATTTTACATGCCCTCTACTTTGACACTGGGCATCAGCCTTGACAGATGACGTTGATGGCATTTCATTGTCTATGTCATGAAAAGTGGCAGCAGCTTCAGAACTACGAGGAAGTGGCTTTTCATCTGTCCCTATTTTTTTATCCTCCATATTTTGGATCTCCATCATTTTTGAGGAGTTATGCTGCAGGACAGCACCACTGGAGAGAAATTACATACGTCAGTAGGTAGGCCCCAGCAGATAGGAATTATATACAGCAGTAGGTAGACAGTGGCAACAGAAAACTGGAATTATATACTGTGATAGGTACTGCTAGCCAGTGGCAACAGCAGACTGGATTTATATACTGTGATAAGTACTGGTAGGCAGTGGCAACAGCAGACTGGAATTATATACCATGATAGGTACTGGTAGCCAGTGGCAACAGCAGACATGAACTATATACTGCGATAGGTACTGGTAGCCAGTGGCAACAGCAGACTGGAATTATACTGTATACTGGAATAGTTACTGGTAGCCAGTGGCAACAGCAGACTGGAATTATATAATGTGATAGATACTGGTTGGCAGGGCACCAGCAGACTGGCATTATATACTGCAGTAGGTAGGTATTGGTAGGCAGGGCCCCAGCAGACTAGAATTAAATATATAGTAGGTAGTAGTGGTACTGGTAGGCACTGGCAGGGCACCAGCAGACTGGAATTTATTACAGCAGTAGGTAATAGGTAGGCACTGGCAGTGGCTCCAGCGGACTTGAATAATACACAGTAGGGAGGTACTGTAGGTACTCGCAACCACTAGGCTGTGCAGGCACTAGCAGCAGCAGTGGACTATACAGCAGAGGCAGTCCCCAGCACAAAGGAGGAGAGACAGTACACAGCAGAAGGACACAGTCGTCCTTGCAATGGTGATCCCACTGAGCAGAGAGGAGACAGAACACAGCAGCACACGAGGCACCAGCAGAGACAGTACACAGCAGCAGCACACCCTTTACCACCCTGCTCCTAGACTGGAGTGAAGATGGTGGTGCGGGAGGCGCAATTTAAGGGATTCAGGATCTCGGGAGAATCCAACGCCGGGCGATGACATTTTGACCGCTCGCCCGGATCCGAGTTAGGCAGGAAGCTCTGAGCACCACTCAGATCCGGGATCGGATTGCTACCGTTCGTGCGGGCTTGGAACTGGGAAATTCAAGCCCGCACATCTCTAATTTTTACCCCCTATTTTTCAATGCCAATCTAGGCTAAGAAGCTTGGTGTTGATTATTTTTAGGGTATCCCCCACATAGGCTTTTTAAAAAAATTTTATATCAAAGCCTGCACCGATCCACTTGATCTGTGAAGTGCTTTAAATGAACATTGGCTTTCTGGTAAATCAAATGTGTTTTTTTTGGTACATTTTGAAGTTGGATAGAGGCTTTAAAACTCGTGGACATCATCAATGAATTTTAATTTACATTCAAAACTAATGCTAAGTAAATACTGACCCATACGGCTTGAATTGACAGTAACATTTGTGCCTAGTAAATGTAATCCTTAGTGAAATTTTCTAATACATTTAGTATATTAAATTAAATTAAAATAATAGTTGGTTAAGAATCAGAAAATCTGAAAAATATTTTTAACTTTCATTTAAAAATCTTACAATAACAGTAAGAGGAGCATCTACCTTACAAAAGCTGAACTCTAGTTTCAGTATTAAGAGCCCTGCTCCATCCTAATTTTAACTATACCTATTTTCCAGAACATACCGGTAGTTTAAAAATTACTGAACTCTGCTGTGGTTCCAAGTCTTTTAGCTACCTCATAACTCCAAAACAAAACATCAGCCTTTTCAAAAAAAAGGTAAAATAAGTGACAATGTTTTAAAAAAAAAAACATCTTGGAAATCCTTGTATATAAGAGGACTAGATTTTAATCAATTGGGTAAAACTAGTTATATTTTGTGAAAATGATGCAGTGTTATTCTGTATATATCTGGTACATAATGCAAAATCATACAGCAATGCATAAAACAAGAAAATAAGAATATAAATTTAATAATAAATATTCTGAAATTTAGTAACTCAGTTTAGGCAATAGAAAATAGTGAGATGTCAAGAGCAATTAAATCAGTGCATGCAAAAGACCTATGAGGCAGACCAAATTTGTTCAATGATTTTTAATTTCTTTAGAAGTTGGCAAATTTTATGCAGTATGTGGATTTTACCCAGCCTTTTGTGTAAAGGGTCATTAGCTTTGTGAAATTCTGTTTTGCAGTCTTTACTAATGATGAACTCTATAAATACTCAGTTGAGACTCATAACTACAATAGCATGTAAACATAAGTATGCACACAAGTTGAAAGTGGATTAATAAAAGGATCACATTCCAATGACAGCACTAAAATATCTTAAATAAACAAGGAAGTTAAAGGATAAGTAAACAAAATAAAAAAAGAATAGTCCTACTAAAATTTAACTCTAACAAATGTTTAAATTATTTTCCCTTTCCATCAAGCTAAAAAATGTGGGAACACTGGTATTTTTGTCCTCTGATTTTTTTGATCAATCTAATTAGTTATATAGGTTTTGCAATTTGTGTACTAATTTAGAGCATTATATTCAGTGAAGCCATCTGACTCTGATTATGCTATTAGCCCATGTAAATGATATACTGTGTTATTTATTTACTAAAATTAAGTTATATAGCACCAGCTTAATAAGTTGTGCTTTAAAAGTAGTGTGTGGGGGGGGGGGGGGGGGTATCTAAGGATAACTCTGCTGAGCCTTTGGGCACAGAGTCACTAGAGTGTTGCCATCAGTGTCACTGCTTAGTGCAGTACTGTCGGATGCCACTAGGTGCCCCATCTCCATTTGTGCAGTTCCATCTGCCAGAGTCCGTCCTGCAGAGTCCACAAGCTGCAGCTCAGAGGCAGGACTCAGGAGCAGGCAGAATGGGGGAGAGACCTCTTGACTAGGGGGGATTTAAGAAGAAGGGGCAGAATTTGCAAGAGGAAGTAAGTTTTGGTGTCCATCTATGTCTCTATCTCTCTCTCTGTGTGGGGAGTTTGTCTGTAGTCTCTCTCTAAGGGTGTCACTATCTATCTACCTCTATCTATATAGCAACCTATTATTTGGTAATCCATACTAATTACTGGACTGTAATGTCAGAAATGGTATAACAGCTACTATATCACTTAAAACCATTACCTATCTGGGTGCTCTCATGCAGGATTCATAATATAAGGGATACATACAGACATCTGGGGATGCTGGAAACACCAAAAACCTGATGTAGGAAATCCTGACAGGGGACAGGTGAGTATACTTAGCTGCCCCCCCCCCCCCCCAATGCTCCCTCCCTACAGCCAAACATCTCACCACAGCATAGGTTTTGGCTAGTACCTAATCCTAATCCCATACCCCAATACCTAAACCTAACACTTTCCTAGCAGCATAACTCTCCCCGCTAGTACCAAAACCTTACAACTGTACCCCACTACCTAATCCTAGCCACCCCCTCCCCAAAACCTAAACCTCATCCCCTTTTACGTGCCTAACCCTCCCCCTCTGCAGCCTAAACCTAAGTACCTAGTGCACAGGTTCTCCAAGTTGGTCCTCAGGATTCCATACAGTGCATGTTTTGCAGGTCTCCTCACAGAATCAAGTGAAATAATTAGCTCCACCTGTGGATCTTTTGAAATATGTCCGTGGGTAATTACTGCATGTGTCGGGTGACTTGGAAAACATGAACTGTGTTGGGTCCTGAGGACCGACTTTGTGAACCACTGTCCTAGTGCATTTACCCCCTCCTGGCCTAACACTACTGCTCCCGGCATACTTGGCTCCCGGCGCTTGGGATGCCAGCAGTCAGGATTACAACACCGGTATCCTCAATGATGTTGGCATTCCAGCATTGGTATTGTGGCTGCTGGCATCCCCTCCACCAGGCTGTTGAATGCATCCCATATGGATGACATCCACATTAGTAGTGTTGTAAAAGTCAATATAGAGAGAACACAGACCCCCCCCCCCCTTATAAATCCTGCATTTGTCCCTGAGTAATAATACAAGACTGGGCAACAACATACATCTCTCCCCCATGCAACTGAGGTATAAACTCCCAGAATTAGTACCACTTACACTTTATTGCAATTAGTTACTTCTGTAACTAATGGAAATAAAGTGGACAGTCGGATTCCTGGGATTCCGACTGTCGGAAAGTTTTTCTCTTTTCTTGCAGGCATGCCAGTGAAAACGGCCATGGGTTGTCGAGAAACAGCCGTGAATTGCCATTTCCAACAAAACAGATCAGATTTGTTTTAAAGTCGGATCTGTTTTAACAAAATCCGCCTTCAATGCTGTATGAAATGGCAGCATTAAATGGGCAGACGCAGCTATTTCCCCTGCCGGAAATAGCGTCTGACATTGAATACCATACATAGTCTAGGCAAAGGCTACATATCTTTTGCTACAGGTGCACTGATATCCAACTTTTATGAGGCATGCATAAGGTACAGTAGTCAATATGTTCTGTTAATGAGAATGGTCAGAAGGGATGAAAGCAGTAAGTTTACCTAGTGAGGGAGAGGAAGTTATTGTGGGAGTGGAGCTGGCTGTCCTGTTATTGCTCCTGATAGAGAAAGAGGACTGACATGGAAGAATCATTGAGTGCTGTTTGTCACTGGGACATGGAAGCATTTTTTATCTAATCATCACAAATGTTATGAAATTCACATAAATGTATGAATCTTGATTACATCCAGACATTTTATTTGTACTGCATTAGTCTGAGGAGCAAATACATTATTATTTAATTTAATCAAATGATAGTGTAGTTTTACCATGGGTTTAGGACAGACTAGGCAGACAAGTGGTTCTTATCTGCCATCATATTCTGTTACTATGTTACTATCCACTGTTAAAAATGTATTTACCCACAGAAGCTATAAGGAACCTTCCTTACAAAGGACATGCACTCTCCACAGGGATTTGTACTGGCTGACACATCATAGATTGTATGTTCATTTCAATATGGGAATCCTAGTATGGAGATTTCTTTTAATTGTGGGATTGAGAAAAATGGCAACATTAAAACAGTTTTACCCCTGTTCTGATGTCACATGATTGCTTATGTGCCTACATAAGGCATTGGTATTTTTACAGTGGGACGATTGGCATTGATATTGGCCAGATTGGGTGATTAAGCTGTTCCTGTGAATGGTGATCTACTTCCAGTTATATGGTATCCTGCATACTGAGACATTGTGTGAGACATTAAAGTGAATTACTGTAGAATAAAGTGAAGGAGAAAAGAAAATCTTGAAAACACTTTATGATTTTCCAAATCAGGGCAGGCAAACAAATTACAAGATGAAAAGGAAATTCTAATTCAACACCTAATCTTTTAGTCCAAACCCCTTTAGGGTTAATCACCTTTTTAACAGCATCATCCAGGGTATAAGATTACATTAGCGTGCACAAGCAATTGATACATTGCACCACTGCATTTTTTTTTTTTTTTATCTATTACTTTTTTTTACTATATCAAAGTGAAACTACTAAAATATCTAGCATTTTGCCTTCATAATGTCTTGTAACTTTCTATTGTTATTGGATCATATAATCAATGAACCAGTTTACTGATTTCAAGGCCTTTTATTTAATGTTGTAATATCATGGCCATTTCTTGTGTGCTAGTTAGTACAATCCCCAGAGCTTTATCCATTATCTGTGCTTTGACTGTGCTTTTGTTTTGTACTGTTAAACTGACCTCTGCTCAGTTTCCTTTTACTTTATTCAGCTGTGAATTATGTGCTATCTGTAAAATAAATATGTTTCATGATTCAGAAACAGTAAACAAATGTAATATTTCTAAAGACATGGAAATATTTTATTAATGCTGTTTGTTTCATTGTTTTATTTTTTAATACAAGGTCATTATTTGTTTACAAGAAATTTGTGATTAATGATTTTCATTTATAAATGTTATTTGAACCTTAGTCATTTTCCCTCTAGCATTCTGTTCAGTTGCTAAATAATACTATTGTTGTACCAGGAGAATAGGCAAAGTGGATATAGGGCATGACGCATCTACTACGTTCAATTCCCATGAGGTCAGCAGATCCTGGGCTGCTTCCTTACATCTTGCTCCATTATATACAGCCATGTAATACCATATGCTGCCTTGGGGTATTCTGCCCTACTTTATACAATTGCGTAATGTTGTACAATAAATACCAGTTCATAGGAATAGCACTGAAAAATTAAGTAATTTCGCTATGTAATACTATTGATGGTAGATCCTCAACAGCTGGCGCACATTTCCACTAAGGAGGGTATTCAATGTGGGATTCCAACTGTCGGAACATCCTGACACTCGGAATCTCAGGCCAGCCTGCAACTGGACAGGCAGAATTCAATGTTCCACCTGTTGAGTGGCATAAAGGTTGTGCTTTAGGAAAACTGCCGTGGATTTCGAGAAACGTCTGTGAATTTGACAATCCACAGTCGGTTCCGATAAAGCAGATCCAAGTGGTTTAAAAGTCAGATCTGTTTTGTCAAAATCCACCTTCAATGTTGTCAGAGGAAACTGCTGCATTGAATAGTCGGTGGGCGCTTGACATTGAATACCACCGTAAACTATCTCTAGTATGAAAAACAGTTAATTCGTAATCCCCTTAATTTGACATAAGAAAATGAAAAAGCTTAACATGCAAAAAAAAATTAGACAGGCCATTAATTAATAATTTCCATAGATAAAAATTGACCTAGTAAATATGTCTACTGACACTCAGAAGGTGTGATATTATGTGATATTATGCACATGCTAGTCTAAGCCTTCCCATTGTCACCAGCATGAAACAGAAATTGTAATGGTCTCTGAGACTATGGATCTGCATTTGGGAATGCAGTTGCATCCCCTGACTCACCTGTGACATGTCCATGAGACAGCCTTTTTATGAGAACACTTCAGGTCACCTCCAAGTCAGCACCCATGAATGCCCAAAGTTGTCATCCTCTATTACAACAATCATCTTTATATGCAACAGCAATGTCTGATAATCAGAGGAACACATGCCCTGTAGACATTCCTAGGACTTTTTGCACATGCTATATAAATTAAACTTACTTACTTACTTACATGTGCAGTAGCAACAAAATCTCCGATGTGCTCAAACATCAAGATTGCATCTACCGCAGAGTCATGGTTTTGAGAGCTAGGAGAAAATTTCAGTATTCAGTAAATTCTACCAAATTTTTCAACTCTTGTGGCCTTCAGTCTGAAATTTCTGCTCTAACGGCATCTCCATGTTTGAATATATAACCATTCATATGGTTGAGACTCATTTTTCCTCCTCTCCACTACACCACTTCTGTTCAGTATACTCACACCACTCATCCTGTTTCAAATAAACCACTTACCTAATAATTCTAATATATCAGTTTCTCATTATTATATGAGTAAGAGAATATATATCCACTAACACATGGGTAAAATTCTGAACACAATGTTGATCTAACTAATTTCTCCAATTTTTTAAAGAAAAATTATATCTTACATAGTACTGGAGAAACACAAACAGACCTATTTCTTTAACCTTTTGGGGTTATTTAGGAAGCCCGTTCTTCTTCTAAACTGCAGGCCACTACACTCCCCATTTTGTAATTTATTTTGTTTTATTCTATTTTGTATTACTCCATGTGACACCAGTCAGAAAATCTTCCTATACCAAACAACACATGCTCATTCATCAAGGTTTTTAAGAAATATATTTGCATAATCTTAATCTGTATGTCCATTTATTTTCATATTTTTGTAACAATTAAACATTGTGAATGACTTTTAAAATTAAACTTTCATTTAATTTAGCTCTGGCTTTCTTTATTCTTAAAATGATTCATAAAGCTGTGTATCAGCCATTATATGCTACCTATTATATGCTAATAATTGTTTGAATAGTAATTGAGTAAATATGAATTAGTAAGTAGAAAATTAAGAGCTTCCTAGTGAAATGTGAGTTTCCTTTAAAATTAGGCAAATTTTGAAATATTAATCACGAATGAATTAGACATTTAAAGAGGGTTCCTTTAAACTTTTCTTTAAACAATATCATGCCAGGCACTATTCCTCAGAGGGAGGGCAATAATAAACCAAGGCCTGTTAGGGGTTTAAAGATCTGTCATTTGCCCTACCTCCTCTTCCTGTGTCTCCCCTTTCCCAGCACAAGCTGCTGTGTGCTAGATTGTGGAGGGTGAAGACAGCAGCAGTTTCAGTGTGCTTTGGCTGTGTGGAAAGGGGCACTGATATGCTTTTGTTTTTTTTTTAATTCAAGGAGGCATGGTAAATCCTCTTTGCATCAGGCCATGCTACCAGATGAGTATGAGTATGGGCATGCTCTATACAGCCCTGTTACCAGGCTCATGTGTGTACTGACTTGGCCAACATCACTAATTATGTTACATATTAAAGTATTGAGAGCAGGCTTGGAGCAGGCTGATTTTTAAAGCCTGGGAGCAGGCTGATTTTTTTTAAAAAAAACTTTTATTGCAAATTGTTGGTCCTGGTCTAGGAATGAAAAATTGCTTCACATTGTCAGTAATTTATTTGTTATTCTCCAAAGAGATGTATAAAAAAAAATCTCTGGGCCAAACTGTGAATCACTTTTGTTGATTTAAAAAACAAATCTATTTTTGGGTGTTCCTTAATATTTATTTTTTATTTATAGTTTCTTATATAGTACAGCATATTCTATAGTGCTTTACAATTGGAATTAACAGTGAAACTTGATGATTACAGACAAATAGAA
The DNA here is from genome assembly GCF_055691185.1 of Crinia signifera. Taxonomy (NCBI): domain Eukaryota; kingdom Metazoa; phylum Chordata; class Amphibia; order Anura; family Myobatrachidae; genus Crinia; species Crinia signifera. The sequence goes on from NC_139219.1 coordinate 137,803,244, forward strand.
AAAGGACAGAGAAGAATGTCTTTTTTGTTGGCGCACAAAAATAAGTTGAGAAGATTATATATATTTTAAAAATTTCAAGGTACTCTTTACCTAGAACGGCGCCCGTCGTGCTGATCGCGGGTACATTTATGTATGGCCGCGACGCGACCGACGTGATGCCCGCGATTTCCCATTGAAACCAATGTTAAACATGAAAATCGTGTCGGTCGCGTCGCGGCCGGCCATAAATGTACCTGCGATGCCCGCGACGCGATGCTCACGATTTCCCATAGGAATCAATGTTAAAAGCCGCGATGGACCCGATTTTACTGTTAAATGCCTCAATCCACCCGATTTGGCCATAGGAATCAATGTTAAATGGGCCACAGAGCCCATTAACCCTTAAATGTCCCCCCAAATTTTTAACGCCACCCCACGATCCACGCCAACCCGAAGCGTGGCGAGCGCAGCGAGCCCGCGAGGGGCGGCGGTACGCGTCCTCCGACCTTTTCATGCCCTACTATCCACGTCGGTGTGGTGTGAGAATATAATAGTGTGGCGAGCGCAGCGAGCCACCGAGCCCGAAGCGTGGCGAGCGCAGCGAGCCCCGCGAGGGGACGCGGATACCTTCACAGTTATACGCGTCCCCTCGCGGGCTTCACAGGTGTCCGTGGCGACCCGGACACCTGTGAAGCCCGCGAGGGGACGCGTCTACCTGTGAAGGTATCCGCGTCCCCTCGCGGGGCTCGCTGCGCTCGCCACGCTTCGGGCTCGGTGGCTCGCTGCGCTCGCCACACTATTATATTCTCACACCACGCCGACGTGGATAGTAGGGCATGAAAAGGTCGGAGGACGCGTACCGCCGCCCCTCGCGGGCTCGCTGCGCTCGCCACGCTTCGGGTTGGCGTGGATCGTGGGGTGGCGTTAAAAATTTGGGGGGACATTTAACGGTTCATTGGCCCTATTTGGGCTGTGTGGCCCATTTTACATTGATTTCTATGCCCAAATCGGGTCCATTGAGGCATTTAAGTGTAAAATCGCGGTCAATTAGGCTTTTTAACATTGTTCCCTATGGGAAAATCGCGGTGATCGCGGTCATCGCGGGCATCGCGACCATCCCGATTTACCCGCGATGCCCGCGATGACCGCGATCACCGCGATTTTTACCCCCGACGCCCGCGATTTCAATCGTGGGCGCCGTTCTAGGTAAAGAGTACCAATTTCAATATTTTTATTCAATAGTATTTAAAATAAGTACTGTCCTACGAGTGAAGTATTTCCGGATGTATGAAAGAAGTTTCTGTCTTTTTTAACTTATTAAATTGTTATTATTAAATTTGTATGGTTATCAGTGTCCTCTATGTATCTTTAATCGATTCCTGTTTACTAGGGAGATTGATTTTGTTTATCTTTCTAAAAAAGAGTTGTTTCATATCACCATTGAGTGCTTGTCTTCATAATCATTCTTACATGGATCACTCTTTTTTATTAGATATATACTCCCACTGTGATGGTATTGTGCGTATTATAGCTGTTGTTCTACTTCTTTGGAGAACAAATAGGTACTTGTGTAATCCTTAGGTTTTGTTTTACTTTCAAGTGTTTGCACATATGCTGGAATCAGCAGACAAAATTGTCAATTGTTATTTTATCTACAAATGATCTCTCATCAGCCAATTCTCCGCAAATGATGTATATCTGCAATATGTGTTCACTTTTACACATGCATTGATATTATTAGAGCTGCAGTTAGTAGACAAAATTGTAAATTTTATTGTATCTGCTGATGTTATTTCGTCAGCCACTCCTCTGCAGACAGTGTGTATCAACAGTATGCATTAAACGCCTTTAAATGTTAGGGAGTACACAGGGATTTATAGCCAAAATTAGCAGACAGTGCTGTTAGCTAAGTATTCCTGCGCAAATTGTCCCGTCTGTAAATTTACCAGGTTTCATACACTGCACTCAATTCTCATACACTGTTTACTGTGTCTACTGTACATTCACAATTTCAACAGCAGATTTATCAACAGAACATACGTATTATCGCTTATTCAGCGTCTAAAGAATACGCTGGAATTTTATGTTGTGGCTGGAATGGGTAGACAAAGGCTGTCTAATTATCTATTAAGCTTCATGTGCCGCAATTTATTGTAGCTATGTTTATTGGCTTGGTGCGAAGCAGTTAATCCCACAGATTGATGGGTATGTTTAAGGAATACATAAAGATTTATGATTGGGATTTAGCATACACACTTATCGATTTATTGTAGCTTACTTCAGATTATCCCATCTGCAAGTATGTAGCAGTTAGTCTTGCTGGCTTTGCGGGGTAAGTGGCTGCAATTTGGCAGACAAAGCTGTCAGTTTAGTGTAACTGCTCAAATTGGCCCCACTGCAGTTATACCGCAAGTCTATTCTGGCAGAGTGTTTGATTAATTGTATTTACAATCGCATCAAATAAATTGTGTGAACAATGTGAATGTCATCGCTTTATCAGCGTTTAGAGAGCATACACAGTTGTAGGACTGGAATAGCTAATACATGTGTCAATTTATTGTTACTAAGTTTATTACATCTGCTAGTTCGTGAAACAAATTCTCTTGCAGGCTTTTAAATAGATCCGCTGAGTATTCGCAAGTGTTTATTTTTTTTACAGAGTATGCAGTAGTATAGTGTGTGGCTGGAATTGCCGTTTATTATAACTGCTGAACTCAGTATTGCAAGGAAAGACAGACGTATCTTAACAACTTAGTTGACACATGTTTATAATTATTCTGCTATATGTGTGCAAAGAACTTAGATTAGGTTGGCACGATTAGCAGCACTTTGCCACATCACTTGAGTTCACAAACTGCTACTTGAGTGTGTGTGTGTGTATTATCACACTGTTTGCGGGGATTAGCTATGCAACTGCAGCAGCATCTCCAGCTATATCCATACGATCGGCAGAGCGGGTGCTGTTGAATTCACAAGCCACTGGGTAAGTGCGTATATATTCTATCACACTATTTGTGGGGATTAGTTATGTTTCTGCTGCCACTTCTCCGGCTATCTTTATACAGCCGGCAGAGCGGATGCAGTCCGTCCTTCGCACTCTACTATGGAAGTACACTATCAACAGACATATTAAATCATCACAGTTTTTAAACAAATTTCGAGGACACTGACACGCCAAACGCCGACGCGCGTTTCACTTGTGACAGTTTTTTCAAGGCAGACCCCCTCCGAGCTTTATATATAAGATTGTCTGGTTTGGGGCACACTGGTGCTATAGCACCTGCCTGTGCTGATACATCCCACCTTCCCTTTCCCTTAAAATTTGATTACAGACAGACAAAGAGGTAGGAAGGCCCTGCTTTTTCAAATTTTATTTTGTTTATAACTAGTAGGGAAATGCTAAAGATAATTAAAGCATATATTTAAATGTGACATTTCAGATTCATTTATTTTAAAAACATGCAACTCCCATATTATATCCAGGTGATACAAGATGTTATTAATACTAATAATTCTAAGCATAAATGGATGGGACGGTTACAACAAATAATGTTTAGAAGACACACTAGTTCCCTCAACTAGAAACACTGGCTGTCATTTGTTAGCTGTCTACAGTGCAATAAACTATTTTTAAAATGCCCCCATTGACACTTTAATGTACTTTGGCAGAACATAAAAATGTTAAATGAAAGATAAATTATCTTTTAAAGCAGAAAATGTAATTGAAATAATAGGGGTTAAGTTAAGTATAAATTGGTATTTCATTTGTCAAAATAGAAATGGCAAATTTTCAATGATTGTAAGATGAAAGTTATGCATAACTGATGGCTCTACTGTGTCTTCAGTCCTAGAACAGTATGGTACTGTGCATGTGTAAGCATTAAGCTCAATGCTGCTAATAAAAAGTTATACAAATCACCAAATCCCTGATCCCAGCATTACAGGGAACTGATGTACATCTCAGATGTTTCTGAGCCGTAAGGTAAAATTGTTTACAGTGTATATATACACATAAGAAGCCACAGCATACATCATGGGTCCTCAAACTGCGGCCCTCCAGATGTTGTGAAACTACAATTCCCAGCATGCCTTGCCACAGTTTTAACACTCCCTTATAGGAAAACTGTGGCAGGGCATGCTGGGATTTGTAGTTTCACCACATCTGGAGGGCCGCAGTTTGAGGACCCATGGCATACATAGTCATGGGAGGAGAGGTGCAGCATGAGAGAGCATGGCATGGGTCTGTAATGCCAAACAGATTACCAGCATTGTGCATCCAGGGGAAGCACCGCGGTGATGTGATTCAGCACAAATCATGTCATCAGACCATTATACTGGAGGAATTGCTGGCACGGAGTGCCCGGCTGGGAGATTTGCCCACTCTTTCAGTAGGCCAGGAGTGTCAAGTCGGCAAGTATGGATATAATTCAGCTATACCAACGTATAATGTGACCATATTATTATGATGCATCCTTTTAGATGTAAGTAATAAATGTGTAGCTATAATTTTAAATAAGGAGAAGATTTACTAATCTATCAAGTAATCAAACAGAATTTTTCATATGCGGTTTGTAACCCATGTGATTTACTAAAGGCAGTACGCCACATCAAATACCATAAAACAAAACTACAAGGTATTCAACCCCTCCCATTAATCAAGCGGCATTCTGCTAAATTAAATTATTAGCTTTATAAAAGAGAATGATAAATCTTACAATGCAGATCTAAACATTGAACCCAAAGGGGTTTATTTCCTAAGATGGAAGTTCTATTTCAGATGGGATGCTGCTATGGGCAACCAATCTATTATCTCCTAAAAGCTAAATAAGAAGCAGATTTTGATTGGTTGCCCATAGCATCGTTCCATCTAAAACAGACCTCCCATCTTAAATTTACCCCAAAGTGTGGTGATTTTTAAACAGTACAATTAACTGCAGTTTCATGTCCAGTATCCTACCAAAAAACTTAACAGAGACCAGACAATTCAAGTTCATTAAATTTATATTCTCTTCATGTTTCAATGCTTTCCCCATTACTGTATAAGCACTTATTTTCGCGCGGCTTTAATTTTCGCGATTTTCGCGAGCCTTCCGTAATCGCGAAAATTAAAGCCGCGCGAAATATTTCCCTCCCTAAAGGGCGCATTTATCATTCTATAGCGATCCCGGCGTGATGACAACGCCGGGCATCGCATTGCGGTATCATCTGATACCGCAGGGATTTATCATTCTGGGGGCGCAGGGACAGGGCTCCGATAGGAGCCCATCCCTGCGAAGCCCTAACCCGGAAGCCGGGGAGTCAGCGCATGCGCGGTTATGCGCTGACCCCTCTGACTGCACTGCCCCGCTTGGCAGTGCGATGTGTAGCCATAGGCTACAATGGGCTATCGCCATATCAGAATGGCGATAGCCCAGGGGTGCGATGCCGGGCTGCCCGATGCTGATACATCGGGCAGCTTCGCATCCCCCATAGAAACCTATGGGGGATGCGACCGGTAATTATTCGCGAAATTTTCCACTCGCGAAAACGCAGATTCCTTCATTTTCGCGAAAATTACTACCCGCGAAATTAAGTGCTTATACAGTATTTAAGTATTGTCCACTAACTTTATAAATGGAGAATACTTAAGTGGAGTAAACTGAAAGTGGACAAAATACAATAGTAAGTAAGTTTTATTTATATAGCGCACTTTCTCCAACAGGACTCAAGGCACTTTACAGACATTAAAAATAACAGTGCACATACTTTAATACAAAGGGTTGTCGGTACAAGGAACAGGCAACAATGGCAGTACAGATATACATCAAAAGTACAGATATGAACTAGATGCATTCTAATAAGGGACACGGACACGGGGAACATGTTTACCAAGCTGAGCAGTACCCAGGCAGCCATTCAGTGGCGCCACATGGTGATTGCACAGCCAGATAGATAGCCAGTAGCAATACAGATCTATGTATACTAGATGTACTCATTAGAGGGACAGGGGAACATATAATTACTGAGCTGTGCAGCACCCAGGCAGCCATTCAGCAGCGCCACATGGTTATTGCACCATCCAGCACCGTACATATAGAACACATTAGAACAGTACAGGGTACACATAACTAGACATAACACAATTAAAGCACAATTCTTAGTACACAATACAGCTGAGCTATAAGGAAATGAATGAGAACAGATGCAGGTATATTTGTATTTCACTATAATATAGTGTGAGTAAATTAGTTATTATTTATTAAACAGAGGTGATAACATTGTTTTTTATTCTAATTGTTTATCAAAGTATAACATTAGTTAAAACAAGTTTTCCATAAAAGATTGTAAAGGCCCCTTACACTTGTCCAACTTGTTGTCCAACAAGTTGGACCTGATGGGATACGGTCGTATTGTGGACCCGACTTAGGTCGACAGTCATTAGGTCGACACCATTGGGTCGACAGGCAACAAGGTCGACAGGGTTCTAGGTCGACATAGATGAAGGTTGACAGGTGTTTAGGTTGACATGGGACAAGGTCGACATGGTTTTAGGTCGACAAATGCGTTAGGTTGATAGGTCACAAGGTCGACATGGGTTTTTTCACTGTTTTTTAAAGCCAACGTGTGCCGACAGGCAGTATTTTATGCCCTACCATCCACTAGGGTGTGGTGGGAGAATAAAATAGTGTGCCGAGCGCAGTGGACATAGTTGGACACAGTTGGTGTAACATCTTTATGTTAATACCACAGTATCTTATTGAGATACCCACCAGCTTAGGTGCAAATCTACCAACATACTTACAAAGATACACTATTTAGGGAACCATTGGCCATACTATCAGGCATCGAGTTTGTGAATGACCATTGATGATCGTGCCAGAGGAACTGCATCCTTAGATGCAGTTGCTGCCACTTATATGCATGCTAATCCATGCTCTCAAAATCTCACGCATTGATTATTGCAATAGTCTCCCTATTGGCCTTCCCCAATACAGACTCTCACCACAACAGTCCATCGTGAATGTAGCTGCGAGGCTAATCTTCCTAGCCGGACGTTCATCATCTGCAAAGCTACTCTGTCAGTCACTTCATTGGTTACCTGTATTCTACCATATTCAATACAAAATTAGTTTACTTACATACAAAGCCAAAAATGAAACTACACCAACATCATCTCTTCTCTCAAAATATCTTCCAACCCGACCTCTACATTCCTCAGAAGATCTTCGTCTCACATCCACACTCATTACTCGCTCCTATTCCCGATTGCAGGACTTTCTTCAGGCTGCATCCACTCTGTGGAATGCCCAAGCACAATACGACTCTCCTCCAGTCTCCAAACCTATAAGCATTCCCTGAAAACTCACCTCTTCAGGCAATCTTATGAAATTCTAGAACCTTCATATACCATTCCTATCTAATCACATCCCCACTGTACAGGCCACACATATCCACTCTTTCTTTTTTGCATTTTCTATCCTCCTGACCCATGGCCAAACTGCTGGGTCACTGTATATTACAGCACACCAGGAACCTTGAAGTCTGGTGGAATTAATGCAATGAAGAATATAGTATATATACTTATGTATCAATGACTATTTCCCTATAGATTGTAAGCTTGAGAGCAGGGCCCTCCTACCTTTTGAGTGTCTGTAAATACCCTGTTTGTTGTATCACTGTATCCTTTTGTAAAGCGCAACAGAATATGCTGTGCTATATAAGAATCCATTAATAAATAATAATAATGATGCCCTATCTGTTAATCACACACATACCCTCCCACTCCATTACCACCAAAGGGCCTCTCGAACTGGAAATTTGGATTCACGACCCCCGGCTTGAACCATCAGGATTCATGAGCAATTTGTCTCTGACATATGCACAGAGGGAAAACATAGCACTTTCCATGCAATCATCCCCTATGTTTCTAAACTAATAGAAGTGTTTCCTTGTATTTTATTTTTATTAAGTGGACTTAAGACTATACATTATGTGCATTTAACAACATTGCAGTCATAATATTTCTCTATTTCAGCATCGTTGATTTATGCTGACTCAGCAAATTAACTAGATTTCCCTTTAAGTGTGTGTTTTAACTATTCTTTTAGTATGCGAATCATACACTGTCATCCATTTTCTGCATTTTACTAATGTAATTATTAAGTGAAAATACCTATTATACAGCACAGTATTTTTAATATGTTTATTTTGTACTGAGGTGTTTACATTTTTTGAGTTGACTATATACTGTATTTTTTAGAATAGAAATATATTGTGTGAAAAGAACACTGATCTAGTGTCTGCTAGGAAGAAGTCAAAGGTCAAGCATGACTTTCCATTCCCATCTTGTGAGCTGCAGGATAAATTAGTCCATCTAAAGAATGTTTTTTTAGTCACTGGAATTTATTTTCCCCAGTGTATTCACTTTTGTAAAGATGGAACAGCATATAACTATTAACACACATATTTGATGCAAGAGTCTACACTATTTTTTAACAGTTTATAGCTAATAAATTGTATTTTATTTAAATGTGTTTAAAAAAATTTAAAATAAAACTGTCTCAAATAAGCACCAGTATGGAAAAAATATATGCAGAAATGATGGTTATTTAAACAATCAACAACATTTTAATACAATGCTTAATATAAACTTGTATTATACCCTGATCAAGTAAGCATATCTCAATGGATATCCAAAGTGTTGATTCAGACCACCATTGAATCAATAATCAGAAATAAACAAATAAATATTGACACCCCCCTATAGGCATTACAATGATAAAATAAATTAACAACTTATCGTAGATGGAAAAAGGATGCAATCTCTGGTCCGTGTACAAGATCTTGTTGTGCAAAAAAAATATGTGAAACAATGTAAAATAGGTCATATGTTAAGTCCAAAAAGTTATATGTGTTCTAATGGCGGGTAACCCCCTTTGGTGTTCTTAATTTGAAATAACTTGAAATGCATGTAGTGGAATCTCCAGGACTTCCTTAATTGTCTGAAGGTATGTAGATATCACTGCTTTTCTTGGGTACTGATTCTAATATTCATCCCTTATGCTTGGAGCAAAGACAAATAGTGTAAAATAATTTAGGTGGCATTGAATTTTATTCCTAAATTTAAGAAAATTGTATAAAACCTATAGATTGCAAGCATGCGAGCAGGGCACTCCTACCTCCAGGTCGGTTTGTTTCTACCCAGTTTGATTAATCACTGTTGTTTCCAATTGTAAAGCGCAATGGAATATGCTGCTCTATATAAGAAACTGTAAATAAATAAATAAAACAGAGAAAAGATAAGTATAAAAAAAGCATATGAAAAGTGGGTTAGTTTCATACCAGCTCTCAATTGGTTAAAGTTATGAAGTTGTCAAACATCCAGTGATTACAGAATCTATCTAGGTATATCAAATCCTTCTAGCAGTGGGCAAAGATAAGTAGTCTATTTCTTGAAGGTCCCAATATGTTCCTCCTAAGGACAATTGTGATCATATTGGATTTAAACATATCTTTAGAATTAATTACTTCATTGTGTTAGATTCTGACCCAAAAATAAAAAATAGAATTTAATGTCAGTAAGCGTATGTACAATACAATGTTAGCAGCATTTTCCACAATGTACAAAATATCAGGAATTTTCTTATTTTTGAAACAGATAATTGTCCAGACTAAAGAGCCAGAGCCAAAAATAGTTGCTACCAGTAGAAGAAGTCTTAATGCATTTCAATGTGTGGAAACATCAGGAAGATCCATTGAATAAGAAAGCAATTGGGGTACCGTAACCAGTTTACAGATGGAAGAGGCATTCTATCAGAAGGGCCAGAACTGAACCTGATGTAGTGTCTAGACTGGAACTTTCTCCCATCTTGTCTGGGGGGAGACGGGGGGGGGGGGGGATTGGAGGCTGAGCTAAATGTAATTAGCATATCATAATGTAAATGGCTGAATGGGAGTGTCACCAGAATGGGGCAATTTGGAGAGAGAAATAGGTGGGAGGAGAGAGAGGATAGAATAATAATGGGTGCACACAGGTAGATGTAGAATTTGATTTGATTTCGATTTGATATTCCATTTGATTCTATCTTGCATTTAATTTGATTTCGATTCAATTTTTACTTTTGATTTCTACTATACGTGAACGCGTATCGGGATTGAATCTGCATCAAATGCTGCTCTAAGCATTCGATATGCATTCAATTTCAATTCGATTTTGCTTCTATAAACACAATTGAATAGAAAACTAGTGCATCTCACCGTATATGTAACATCTCTAAGACCCTTTGGAATTACTGAAGAATTTGTATCATAGAAGTTAATAGCTGAAAACCATATTGGTTGCCCTGTAGGGTAGTTAACATAGAGAAGGGCAATGAATAGGGAGATAATTAACCTTATTCCAATGGTTCCCAAACTGTGTGCCTAGGCACCCTGGGGTGCCACAAGACACTTCCAATGGTGCCTTGGGTTGGTGGTCCAGGACTAATTTACATTTTTTAGGGTTAAAGTGATGGGCAAAACAAGTGCTATTGGCTGCCAATCATAAAAAAATGTGGATATCAGAAACATAAATGTAGACCAGCACATAACTAAACCTAAGGATGACAGGAAAGGCACCATTTACTTAATTTAATATTGTATTTCAAATAATCCATCAATTATTTTATGCTAGGGGTGCCCTGATAAAATCTGATTTACTACGGTGCCGTAATTCAAAAAATGTTGAGAACCACTGCCTTACTGTAGTCTAAAAAGAACACTTTACTTTTATATTGTCATTTAATCCTAAAGGTGATAGAATATATAATTTGTAGATACAAACCATCTTAATTTTTGACTAAGTAACTGTCATTGGGGCAGATGTATTAAGCCTTAACAAGAGATAAATGCAAGGATGATAAAGAGAGATAAACGTCCAGCCAATCACATCGTAACTGCCTTGATACAGGTTGTGTTTGAAAAAAGTCAGTAAGGAGCTGATTGGCTGGACATTTAGCTCTCTTTATCACCCTTACATTTATCTCTTGTTAATGGCATGCACCCAATCCTCCTCTGGATCATCCAGATGGTTACTGGCAAACTTTAGACGGGCCTGGACATGTGCCGCCTTAAGAAGGGGGACCTTTCGGGTGTTGCAGGATTTGAATCCATGATGATATAGTGTGTTACTAATGGTAAACTTTGTGACTGTGGTCCCAGATCTCTTGTGGTCATTGACCAGGTCCCCCCAAGTAGTTCTGGGCTGATCCCTCACTGTTCTCAAGATCACTGATTTCCCACGAAGTGAGATCTTGCATGGAGCCCCAGGTCGATGGAGATTGTCAGTGAACTTGTATTTCTTCCATTTTTTATAATTGACAGTTGAACAGTTGATCAATTCTCACCAAGCTGCTTGCATATTGTCGAGTATCTCATCTCAGCCTTGTACAGCTCTACAGTTGTGTCCCTGGTATCCTTAGACAACTCTCTGGTCTTGGCCATGGTGGAGAGGTTGCAGTCTGACTCTTTGAGGGTGTGGACAGGTGTATTTTATAGAGATAACCAGTTCAAATTGGTGCCATTAATACCGATAATGAGTGGAGGATAGAAGAGCTTCTTAAAGAAGAAGTAACAGGTCTGTGAGAACCAGAAATCCTGCTGGTTGGTATGTGTCAAAATATTTATTTTCCACAAGAATATACAAAAAAATTGTTTAAAAATCATACAATGTGACTTCCTGCTTTTTTCCCACATTCTGACTCTCACAGATTAATGGTGCCTATTGTGGAAACCGAAATTGCATCTCTATGCTATTAATGTATTGCGAACATCCTCTATGCCATTTAACTACGCAAGTTGCGTAGTTCTAGTTTAAATCAAAAGAATCTTTATTCTATCGAGGACGGACGTAATGCATTAATAACTAATCATTATGGTACTCCCGACATATGCACATTATGTATTCCCTTAAATATTGGAATATGATTGTCCATACTTTATTGTTTAGTATTGTTATAACCACTGTCACAGACGCAAGTTCATTAAACTAATAGCAATGTGATTAAATACACAACTGCAGATATATATGTATATATAGATGTCTATGTGTATAGAGACATGTGCAAACAGCTCCAAACAAGAAACAAAGGGCTGCAAAGATAACTGGTTTAAACCAGCTATACCTCATGGCCAGGAAGAAACTCTGATATCAAAGTAAGGAAGAACCAATGAGAATACATCTGGTCTCCTTGTCTCACCCAATGATCATCAAGACTGACCCTCCAGCCCCTTTCCTTTAAAAGGAGCTACACTGGGTTCCCGGACACACATGTGATCTTACAGAGCACATTCCTGGGATCCTAGGGGGAGAGCGCGGGCGATCGTATCTCTGCATCTGTGATGGTAATTGATATTTTATATGTGTGTTTGTTGCACTGTGTCACCTGTACTTGCGTTCCATAGTCACTGAGTTTGTTTAAATCATTTATGTAATACCTGTTCATAGTATCTTTGTATTGTAGAATTGTTCCTGAATATTGATTGTTACCCTCTTATAACCTTTGTCCATTAAGGACTTAAATTTACTAGGACACGGGGATAGATCCGTGATCCCACCATAACTGATTGTTTGTGCATATCAATTCCTTTATAAGTATATAGCGTATGAGATGCTTTAAAAGGTTTTCTTATTATCAGTGAGGATAAGTGTAATTGTAAAGTATTCTTCAAAGGTGGTCTGAAAGGGTAAAACTGAGATAAACCACAGAGAAAATTGTGTGTGTTTGAGCCTATTCATATGTAAATGTATTACAACCTTGCACAGTGTCTGTGAATGGAGATGCCTTAGACACAGCTCCACTGCTGTAAATGAAATGATGGCAAGGTAGTTGCTAGGGGTTAGGTGAAACGGTAACAAGTGAGTAAGGTTAAGGAAACCGCATAACTATTTTATTGTCCACTGGTTTATTAAATATTTGTTATTCACACTATGATGAAAATTACAGACCTCTCTCATCTTTTGAAGTGGGTCCACTTGCACATATGGTGGCTGTCCAAGTACTTTTTTGCCCCACTGTTTGTGTCCGTACCAAGATACCCGCAGAAACCTCTGATGAAGTGAATGGAGAGCTGAGGAGGGAGAGTGCCAGGACAGGATCATGAGCTGTGACATCCATCTTGCTGAATGTATGATGCACTGTTGTGGTTGCTGAGAGGCCACCAGTCCTTATCATTTGCATTTGCCACCATGGGACAATTGCAGGATTTTTTTTGTTAGCTTTATTTGATTTCTAATAAACTCCAACCCCCTACTAATGACAATATCTGTGTGCAATTGAGTCTGTATATGAAGCGCAATGGAAAAATCTGGGGCCACTGGGTTATAGTTTAGTCTCAGTCACACAGTTATTCAGGTGTCATATATTAAATTAAGCAGAACAGTTTTTATTAGCATATATATGTACCTGATGTTACATGGACCAGTCCTTCTTCAAAATATCTGCAAAGTGCTAAAGTCAAACAACTTGAATTTTATCCATTCCAGGTTACATTGTGTTTCATATAGAGTTGCAGTCGTACACAGAAATACAAGTCACACTGCAGCACGAGATAATAGCCACCACCTTCACATACAATTATACAATGGATATTTGTAAAATGTATTAAAACATTAATTTAGACATTAGCAAGTCAGACATAGATTCCATAGATGATTTTTTTCAGGATGGCAAAAGGGCTGACGCGTTTTGTCACAAATGACTTCATCGGGGGAACCAATACTGAATAATAACAATATATATGTAAATATATAACCCTTTTTAAGGTAATTTATTGAAATAAAAATATGTACATATTGAGCTAAAAATTGATACCCAAACCGTTAGTAGTAGGGTAAGAAATTATTATAGATGTTTAAGTGTCATCCCTTTCAATAACTGGGAGTATAATGATATCTGTGAAAACCACATAAATACATGGTGTAAGAAGGAGAGCATGTGCAGAGCCATATCCCTAAGGGTATGCCTAATGGTCAATACATACCCAGCGGGAACAAGAAAAAACTTAGATGCCAGGAAAATGTGGATACACCTACAGGATAATGATTACCAAGTTAATACATAACTTGAAAGACATATATTTCTGTATTAAACACGAAAAACTCACTAAAACGTCACTAAAAAGTGAGAACCAATGACCAAATGTAGGAAAAAACATTATAAGATTTAACAAGTTTTCAAAGATTTATAAATAACAATCAAAGTAGTTATAAAAGGTCATTTTAAATGCAACCTACCAAGGCTAGCAGTCCAGATGGAATACTTCCAATGTCTGAGTACAGACTGTTGGAATTTCCTGCCTAGTATATAAAGGGAAGTGGATATGGTGTCACTTCCTATAGGGGTATTAAGTAATATGAGGCTGTAATGTTCTCCCCTTGTTGTGTATGCCTTATACATATACTCCTTTAGAACAGTGCTTAAAGCAGTGAACTGTACACATCATTTATAGCTATATTAGTACGCAGATACATGTGTTGGGCGTGCATGTGTTCCAGCATGCGTTCCACTGCCTCCGGCGTCCGTTATTGGCTGCCTAGCTTCCTGTACGCACGGGATGAGAAACCGGTGCATGCAGGCTGGGTGCGTTCCATCGTCATGCGTCTCACAGCGAGGCGGAAGTCCCGCTGATGAGGTGCTGCTGGCATATGCGCATGCGCACTATATGTGTTCCAACATTCATGCGCTTCACTGCGGGGTGCTTCTGGGATCTGTCTAAAACTGAGTATTCAAGAGCTTCCCTGTGATGTGCTAATGGATCTATTTAAACTATGCCATATCATATGCCATACTCTGACTCCATAGTGAGAACTTTATAGAAAGTACCCTTTTAAGGATAAAGGATAAAAATGAGTGTATTACCAAGAATAATTATACCAAGAATTAATATAAAAAAATGTGTGTCTAAATCAATCTTAAGAGTAAATAATTTCAAGTGTCATTTAGAAATTAATGGTGAATAATTCCATATGTCATTTTAATAATGACATATTAGACAAGTGATAATGGATTATAGCCCAAAATTACATTTCATTTACAATGTGCCCAAATAACATGTAGCACTAGTATGGGTATATATATATATATATATATATATATATATATATATATATATATATATATATATACACACACCTTTTTACAGATATGCTTTGTTTTAAAAGATTGAATGCCCAAATGTCTTTTAACAACTAGTGTTAATGCATGCAAATACAACCTTATAATATAATTGAGATGTTGCATTAGCAGTTTTATGGGATAACTTATATGCAATACTTATATTTATATCACCACTCAAGTGACTTGTGATAGGATTATTAAAAAGTTGAATATTTCAGAAGAAGGGGATGGTGAATGTGACATTTACACTTAAAAGGGTGGAAATAAGAAAAAAATAAAAGAAGCTATTACCCTAGGAAGGACACTAAGTCTATGTTTTCAGTTAATCCTTTAGGATGTTGAGCATTTAAAGAATAAATCCAAAATGTATCCTTTTTGGAAAGGGCCAGATCTCTATCACCTCCTCTCTGATTAATTGGTATATGTTGCAAAACCGTAAATGAAAAGTTATGTTTTTCCACAGTAAAATTATGCTTTTCTTTGTAGTGTCTTGAACAATCATACCTTTTTCCTCCTTGCACCACACGGTGGCTTCCTCAGATCAATCTGAGGAAGCTGTCAAGAGGTGTAAGGCGGAGAAACGCATCATTGAGTCGTTCTTTACTCTGTTGTGAGACATATCACAGTCACCACTGAGCGTGTCTGGACTCCTGAATGGGATATGAATTGCGGTATCCATATAAGTCTTAGAGATTGCTTCTCCAGACCCCCTGCAAGCCATTTAACTTCACCATGGGTGAGGACTAAAACCAAGAAGTGGCATAAGCAACCAGCAGGTGATATATGAAATAAATGGTCTGTTGCTTAACTCTCTCTGCACATGTTACATCAGCCACACCTACCGTGCAGCATGGTTTTGTCCATTAGAGAGTGATTGTGCCTTTCCGAGTGAATCAGAATAACCTCCAAGGTCCATGAGTTCTGAGTGAACAAACTCTTTAATACAGTCTAATATCCTCAATATAAACAAAGGTCCCTAAATAGTTACTTTAATTGCGACTCTTTTGATAGTTGGATGACGTTCTGGATTGTGACTTTTTACCAAGACAGCAGTAAGTTTTAACTATAATTTTAGATACTGTAATAGCAAAAAAATATAAGAACATTATTACTGTTATAAAACATTAAATCAATGTTATTTTATGATAATTTTCTGTTGGCAACCATGTAATTATTTTGAAAGCATTCTTCTGTTCTCTTAACTTTACTTTTTGTCGACTAATATTTTGACTTATTTGAATTATTCAACAAAATGTGAATTTTATCAGTCGAGTAATTCTACAAATTTCCAATATTATAATGTAATAATTTTAGCTGTGAGTTGTAGATCAGTAATGTCATAAGCATCAATCTGACACTTAAAACAGAGCAAAACAGGAGATGCATCCATTGTGCAGGACATTTAAATGGCCAATGTACTGTACAGTAGCAGAGGGACCGATGTAGATAAAGTTTAATTAAAGTAAAAGTGACAGAAGTTACTGACCACACTGTGATTGCAACTATAAGCAGCTGATATTTTGTATGATGTGATATGTTCTTCTACTGCAGGGGTGGCCAACCGGTCAGAGGTAAAGAGCCGAAAAATATCGGTAGTCAAGCTAAAGAGCCAACATCATGCGCACGCTGAAGGCGCATGCGCCAAAAAAAGGGGCGTAGTTTATTTTGACCCCTTGGGTGGGTGTGATACAAATATGCCTCCAATAGTGCAGTGCCATATATACATATGCCCCCAATAGTGCTAGATACACATATGCCCCCCAAGGTGCCAGGTATGCACCACACGTGCCGGGTATGCCCCTATGGTGCCAGAAAGCTGCTATGCCCCCACAGTGCCACAAACTGCTATGCCCCCACAGTGCAAATTTCCCAGCAGCAGCACTCACCGTTGTTGCTGCTGTTGCCAGGCGGGGAGAGGACAGTCTGGTGTCCCCCTGTAGTCCTCCTGTCATGTCACTGATGGGAGGAGAGCACAGCACACCACGCCTTCCCCCTCACTTCCCTGTGACTGGGCTTTCCACCAATCAAAGCTCGCTGGCTGGCTCCTGATTGGCTGCTGGCCCGCGAGCTCTGATTGGCGGACGGCCCAGTCACAAGAATGCACAGTAAGGGGTAGGAGAGATGTGCGATGCTTTCTCTCCTCCCCTCAGAAGGAGAAGGGATTCAGGGAACCGGCAGCAGGGGTGACTGGGACGGATGGTGGATGGCGGGCAGCAGTGGGAGCAGGAGCCGCACTTTACAAGGGGGAGAGCCGCATGAGGCTCAAGAGCCACGGGTTGGCCACCACTGTTCTACTGTATTAAATTATGTTTAAATTATAAAGCTATTTTATTGTATTCTAACAAATGTAAAGTCCTGCAGCATGTTTTTTAACTGTCCTAAATGTACCTATTCCAAATTTGGATAATTGGATGGGAAAGTCGCAATGCCTCTTGATTGTAAACATATGCAGCTTACAATATCTGTAGCAACACCTTGATGAATAAATAAAGTTCCTATAATGCCTACTCTCCTATTTAAACTGTTACTTGATGATTTGTTATTATGAATGTACCCTTAGTTTACCTTTAGTTACTAATCAGTGGTATAATTTGCTTCCAGGTTAAAACTAATTAGAATCATTTTAAATGATGTTTTCAATCTGTAAACATAAGAAAAAATGAAAACAAATGTTAAACATATTTAATAAAATGTTCTGTGCATGTTTTACTTGGTGTGCAGTCTTCTTTTAGAAATATATTCCACCTCCACTTCAAGTTAAGTCACAAAAACTATGAATAATGTGTTTAATGTAAAGTCCCCCATCCACTACGCAGACATATATGAAGCTACAAATCGATTCAGATTTCCCTTGAACTCTAATGACTAATTATTCACTCTTTTCTCTTTAGATACATCTAAACAGACCTATGATAAACCCCTGACAGCTTCAGATCAGATGGATCTTTGGTGTAGCACCTAAAAAAAATTTGTCAGATGGATCTGAAGGTGCGTACACACGTACAGATTTTTCTGTCTGTTTTCCTTCATTTGGGTGAAAATTTTTGATTGTCATATGCTCCCATACATTTCAAGATTTTGGTTCCCAACAGATAGATCAGACAGAAAAATCTGACTCAGCCTCAAATTAGACTCAGTCGCACATCTGATCTGAGGAAGCTCAGATTTGGCCTTTTTTTCTTCAGATCGGTCTGTCAGATCCATCTCAATCTGCAATAAACAGGCCAACACTGACTAGTGGATGGGGGCCTTAACTCCCCCAAAGACTGTAAAGAGTCCATGAAAGTTACAATTTTTTTGCAAATGATATAACTTTTGGGTTGTAATTATTGCACTTCTCTTTAGTATAGTGCATATAACATGTCACATGTCTTCCATATCATCTATATCAAGTTTATATATGTAAGTTGATGGGTTAATGGTGATATGGATATGTGAAGTAAAGCCCCATAGACATTCATCCCATATTATGACACCATGGCAACATTACAAGATTGCACCTGAAATGTATAGGACTACAGGTCACAGGATATGAACTTGCAGCTACAAGATGGTAAGATTACAATATGTAAACT
Organism: Crinia signifera; assembly: GCF_055691185.1. NCBI lineage: Eukaryota > Metazoa > Chordata > Amphibia > Anura > Myobatrachidae > Crinia > Crinia signifera. The sequence goes on from NC_139219.1 coordinate 137,821,932, forward strand.
GCATGATAACTGTAATAAAGAAACTTGCATTGTATAACAGTCAAACATGCTGTCTTGATTTTATTTATATTTATGTGTAGCATATTGGCAACTTTGGAATTGGCAATAGACTACAGATGTGCTGTAATACACATCAGGACATCACACAGGAATCTTTAAAAATAGGATTCAATGAGACATCTTTAAACCTGTGGTGGCAAACTGAGCCCCTTAATATATAAAATAACCTAGTCATTTTAAAGTGGACTTTGATAGACTTTATGACACCACATATAATGTGTTTTCCCCACAAATCCCACAGATGACTTAAAATTAATATAGACCTACTGTATACAAAAGTAATCATTCACTAACATTAAAGGAACATTTTAGCATTACAGAGCACTCAGACACTGAAGTACGGTATATCCATTTTTACATAAAGTAAATTATGATCCTTCTTTACTGTAAATGCAGGCTCCAGAAACAGTTGCAGTAACAGTTGCAGAAAAAACACACTTAAGAATCCCGGAAGCTACAAAGATATGGTGATATAGATGGTGGATAAACATTGAAGAATTGTGGTACAGAATTTACAATGATCTCCACCAGAGAGGCTTATGTGCTATGAAGCAATTATTAACTGACAATATTCATTATAATGGTCCTGGTTTAGACTTTTTTTTATGACACTTGAATTAACAGAAGAAAGAAATTATTTTATTTTTGATGGATCTGTGAACATCCATTCATTGGATTGTAAAGTACACTGGGTTCCTGTGTGGCACAAAGTTTTTCCACTGATCTATTCTCCAAATGGATAGCAGATATTACTAAATCGATACATTTATCTGTTGGTACATCAATGATATCTGTTTATTCTGGGAAGGTGCATAAGCAGAATAGAAGGATTTTTTGGAGAACATCAACATCCTCCTTCCTTAGAATATGATTTGCCATACTCAAATTGTAAGAATGTGTAGAAGCAGTGAGAATGTGATAAATAAAATTTATCTTAAGGTTACCAAATTTTTATAATGGGATTACTATTCTAAAATGCTAAAACAGGTAAAAGAGACAGTATTGACTCTCTCTAGAAATCAATCTCTACATCTGGATCAGCAAAAAAGTAAATTATATCAAAATAGTTTGGCAAACTGATTATATTACTAACCCACAGGGTCTGATAAAGACAGACCAAACAATATGACCCGTAGTGAAGGGTGTCCCAAGTTTGCATGCCATCAAAAATACCTCTATTATGCCAGGCTATAGAAAAGCTAAGAACTTCAAAGACCTAGTTGACAATAATGATAGGTTTTAAGCTTAAATCTTTAGCACATTTCCTATGAAGGAAGTCAGGCAACTAAAAGTGCATAGGATGCACTATTTACCGCTATTTAGAAAGAGGGAATCAATTATTTCACACAAGGACAGGAAATAAATACAGCACCAGATTTAGTTTCCCTTAAACCATGTCATATATTACATAAGATGTCCCTGTGGACTTTTCTATACTTGATACAAAAGCAGAAGCTTCAAGGAAAGACTGGCCTTACATAGGTCAAGCACCAGACAAGCCATTGAAGGGAAAGTCAGCGAGCAACCTGCAGCAAGACACTTCCTTGATTTTACAAACAGCTTTGCCTCTTTATGGTACAGGATAATAGACTGGATTCCCCGAATCCTAGAGAAGGTTGTTCTACTCCTTTAGAATGAAATATTGCTATACAGTCTAAAATAAAAACAATTCTTATAATAGCTTTCCGTATTTTTTGTAAGGTTATTTAACTTCTTCTAATGATTTATAGTTTTGTGAAAAATTATTCAGGTGCACTATTTAAACAGTACTAACTAAAATTGTAATACATTTTGCAATAAAAAATAATTTTTTTGCAAAATGTCGGTGGTCTGGTGCATGTCGGTGGTCTGGTGCACCTTCCAACCTTCAATTATAGACAATTCTTCCATTATACCATAAATATACCTAGAGGATTTACACACACACACACACACACACACAAACCCCAGGAAAATCATATATATATATATATATATATATATATATATATTGATCATTGTCATATTGGAACGTCCAAGTACGTCCCATGCGCAGCTTCTGGGCTGATGAATGCAAATTTTCCTCCAGTATTTTATGATAACATGCTGCATTCATCTTGACATTAATTTTGACCAAGTTTCCAGTGCCTTTGTAGCTCACACATTACCAAAACATCAGCGATCCACCTCCGTGTTTCACAGTAGGAATGGTGTACCTTTCATCATAGGCCTTGTTGACTCCTCTCCAAATGTAACATTTATGTTCCGAAGTTTTGAGGCTTGTCTTTGTGCTTTTTGGTGTACTGTAAGTGGGATTATTTGTGGCATTTCTGTAGTAATGACTTTCTTCTAGCAAATCGACCATGCAGCCCATTTTTCTTCAAATGCCTCCTTATTGTGCATCTTAAAAGAACCACACCACTTTTTTTCAGAGAGTCCTGTATTTCAGCTGAAGTTATTTGTGGATATTTCTTTGCATCCCAAAAAATTTTCCTGGCAGTTTTGGCTGAAATTTTTGTTGGTCTACCTGAACGTGATTTGGTTTCCACAGAATCCCATTTTCCACTTCTTAATTAGAGTTTGAACACTTCTGATTGGCATTCTCAATTGCTTGGATATCTTGTTATATCCGTTTCCTGTTTTATACAGTTCAATTAACTTTTCCCGCAGATCCTTTGACAATTCTTTTGCTTTCCCCATGACTCAGAATCCAGATACATCAGTGCAGCACTGGATGAAAGATGCAAGGGTCTTTCAGGAGACCAGAAACTCACTGACCTTTTATACACACACACTGATTACAAGCAAACAGATCACAGGTGAGGATGGTTACCTTTAGTAGCCATTCAATCCCATTTGTGTCAACTTGTGTGCATGTTATTAGGCCAAAATCTCCAGGGTATGTAAACTTTTTATCAGGGTCATTTTGGTAGCTTCTGTTGTCATTATGATTTAAAAAATAGTAAACACAGTTGTTTGACAATAAATGGCTTCACCCAACCACTAACCATGAGTGAAAAAAAAAGTTTGTGAGTTATCATTCATATTCTCTAACAAATGGCCAGAAAATCACAAATTCTGCTAGGGTATGTAAACTTATGAGCACAACATATAAATATGGCAGGCTCCTGTTCCTTGGGATTGGTGGTCTGTTGCCTGCGATACCATTATTTTTACAGATGCCTGTTTTGTTTTTGATGCCAGTTCTTTGATAAAGGTCCTTTTCTCATGGATCAAAACATCGGATCTTTGAACTACAAATTTGACTACTTTATAAAACAGCACTTAGTATGTGGAGTAAACAAATTAATTTTTGTAGAGTGCTCTTGGACATAGCGTCTCCAGCAACTGCAAATCTGAACTGGACACACAGTGCTGCCATCTGCCATTTCTTCCACGACCAATGTCACTGCTGGTGATCCGCCAGCAGCCTGGCTCACCATCTGACTGAGACGCGTGTGCGTCTCACGCGCACACGCGTCTCAATCTCCGTCGGCGGGGCGACGGGAACCCTGTCCATCTCTGCTTCAGGGAGACAGACAGCGTTGGGGGGGGTGCGGGCAGGTGGCGGGGACCCGGGGGAAGCGCTGGAAGCACCGTCGGAAGGGGACGCGCGTGCACCTCTCGTGCGCGCGCATCCCCTTCTCGCTATAGAGATGGCGCTGGCTGGGGATGGCGGCTTTCGTCGCCATCGCCATCCCCTGCAAAGACGGGACCTGCCCCATCTGTATAAAGGGGGAAATTTACTAAAGGAAATTCGTAAAAAATAGGTGTATTTATATACAGAAATACACTTATTTTTGACATTTACTATCCCGAAAATACGGCAATTCGTATTCGTATTGATAGCACAAATACACCTATTTTTTTTACAAATTTCCTTTAGTAAATTTCCCCCAAAATAAGGAACTTTTAATCCGCAAGGGTATTTCTATACAAAAAATTGTATAATTAACATCAATTGGCCTGTCCTTCCATGATAGCCAGGATGCTGGGTCTACATTGTAACTGGGAGACCAGAGACCTGACTATTCTAGCAGAGAACACGGTTTCATTTCAAGAAATAAAGAACATTGCATTGTGCCCATTATTTTTATTTACCTTTCTATCAGTTATAAAGTAATATTTTACAGTATAACACCATACTGTGTATATAAATATATCAAAGTATTCCTATATACAGGGTTACGCCCTCAGCACTTTGAGGGAGAATATTTTTGGCTTTTTATTTATATCTTCATATTTTCTGTTTAGGTTTCAATGTGCGAACTTTCTATCACATTTATTATTAGCTATCTTGATCTTTGCTATAAAATTGTTTAAATAAAATTTGCGTCCAGCTGTGCAACACTACAAATATGTCTGGGTGTCTATTCTCATTTCTCATTTCCCACTATAGCATAGAGATGTGGCTTGATAGTGTTAGTATTAAAAGCAAGAGATCCATTACCTTTTTGTACTTAAAACTCCAATGAGCTTTGACACTATTTATGCTCGTATGTAAAAGTGATTTAGTTACAAATTAGAGTGGAAGTTAGAAAGCAACTCACGTATAACGAGAAATGTACAAAACTAAACTAATTGGAACAAGAGGAAGGAAGCGTAGGTCTTCCAATCTCTGTTTTGCTTAGAGCCCAAATTAAGCAAATATCCACTTTATTAACATATAACTATCAGTTTATATACTGAAAAAAAGAAGCTTGGACATAGTTACTCTCATCTACAATTCAACCTTTCATTCGTGAAAGTACTGTAATGCTAACATTATATTTTTTTCTATCTCAGCGTCACACACTTTATTTTAGTCAATATGAGACATTTGTTATTTTGTTTGGTTGTTTTTTTCTGTTCCTCTGTTATTTTGTCATGATAGATTTGCCAAAAAACAGATATAATTAAATACCTAATGTAATTGTGTCTGCTGTGATCTTAATATAGATAGATTTATCTAATGTTAATATACTTTACTGTATCAAACTCAACTTATCACAGTTAAGTCTTTAATTTATCTCAAATACAGTAGCTGTGAAAATAACCAATCTTTACAGTAATGCTTTGCTTTTGGCAAGAACTGCACATTATATATATAATGAAGTCATCACTGACTAAACTAGTTGGGGTGTTTCTCCAGAGCGACACAGACTCTTCCTTTGACGCTGCTGATGTCCATCTGTGCGGTCCCAGATTCCAGGCTGTGGCTGCTTGCATGCTGTGCACCTGCCTGTGAGAAGTTCCACTCCTGCCGCCCTGGTTTTTATAATTCTAAGCATACCTGCTGTTTTAAACTTCCATGTACGTGAGCATTTATAACAGTAAAAGTGTTTTTTACATTTACGCTCATTGTGCGCCTTTTTGGTTTTTCTCCTATATATATATATATATATATATATATATATATATATATATATATATATATATATATATATATATATATATATATATATATATATATATATATATATATATATATATATATATGAAGAACAAGCTGGCACACCACTTGTGTACAGGGGTTTACTTGCCTGGGTGCCCTCCTTGGTACTGGGTGGACCACTGGATATGGGATGGAGATGGTGCACTCATAGGACGTATACAGTAAATAAGAGACGACTCTGGGGTTCTTAGTTCGACGTTTCAGTCTCTGCGACTTTTATCAAGAACTTCTGCATACAACAGACAATGTGACAGTGCACCAAATATATACTACCTGAGTGATGTATCACATGCTTGCCCCGTTTCCGTAATAGTCACCCACTGGCCCGTTCTCGCACTTGCTGATAACATCATGTTCCCGGCTTCACTACCAGCTGGTGGATGGAGCGTGCAGCCGTGAGTGTGTCCCGCCCATTTGGGGGGCGTGTCCGGCTTGTCAATCAGCCTAGACATGCAGCTCTCCACTGTGTTCATGTCAGCAATGCACCGATCGTGTGCTGGGTTACCATGGGGACCTGGGGGTGATACAGGGCATGTTCAACAGAATAAATACATATATACATGTACACAAAAATGGCAAAAATTACAAATATTACAAAGTGTAGTTTCTAAAGGGAAATGGGTTAACGAAAACAAAACAAAAAATGGAAAAAGAAGGTAAAGGTTCCTGTATAATATGAAAACAGGCAATCAAATGGTTATCAAGTATTACAGAGGGAAATATATATAAGAATAAATGGGGCAGATGTATTAAGCCATAACAAGAGATAAATGCAAGGGTGATAAGGAGAGATAAATGCCCAGCCAATCACCTGCTACTGCCATGTTACAGGCTGTGTTTGAAAAAAAGTCAGTAAGGAGCTGATTGGCTGGACGTTTATCTCTCCTTATCACACTTGAGTTTATCTCTTGTTAAGGCTTAATACATCTGCCCCAATATGAGCTGCAGCACGTCAGTGCTATGGGTTCTGTCATCATAATACTATGAGAACAGCTATGTCATTACATGGAAAATCTGTTAAATAAAGAAACGATGGCACTAACACTGCTGGCCTCTCTGGATTTTAAATTGATGGGTGTAGAGTGACCTTTGGTAAAGGAGGAGAAAGAAAAGAATATTAAAAAAGGTTGGTGTGTGTGTGTTAAGGTCTGAAAGACAGAACCAGAAATGAATACAAGAAAAGCCAGAAAAAAGAGTGAGCCATGTTAGTGTGTGTGGGATGTGGAATGAGCTAAATAAATAGAAAAGAAAAAGAAAAAAAAGAGAGGATAAGAGTCAACCTGTTAGATGTACTAATGTCCATATAAATGGAATGGGTGAGAAGGTGTACTAGAGGGTCCCTGGGTAAAGCCAAGAGATGGTGTAGAGTGTACTGGTGTCCGAGAGTGAAGACACGGCCTTTGAAAAATAAAACAAGTGAGGTAATGTGTTGTAGGGTCCATGGATAAAGCCATGAGATGGTGTGAACTAAAAAAAAATGTGAAAAACAAAAACGTGAAAAACCTGTGTGGTGAGGAAGGAAGGTAGAAGGCGGTACAATGCCCAGGTCCTGACTGCCTAAGGTTAAAAAAGGGGCCAGTCTGTGAGCAGACTTTTTGTTATTAGAAAAATTTTTTTTTTTTTTGGGGGGGGGGGGGGGGGGGACTTTACAAAAAAAATAACATCAGTTTTAGGTACACAAAAACTTCTATGGAAAAAAGCAATATATGGAGAATTTTTCAAGTTGTATTTGTCCAGAGGACCATGGACCTCTTGAAGAGTTAAGTCAGTCCTCTTGGGAATTGGCCATTATAAAAAACATGATAATGACATATGTTCATTAAGGCCCATGGGGGATACAGTATTCATATAATGGATCCATTGGGCTTCCAATTGAAGAAGTTTTTTTTCTCTGTCGCCCCCATGTTTGGAGGGTGGTACGTAATCGAAGATTTTGTAAGATAACGTGGCTAAAGAGTGTCTCTGATCTCTAAAGTGCTTGGCCACCGGTTGGTCAATTTCTTTTCACTCGATGGCTTGCCGGATTGCCATGCGGTGTTGTGCCATTCTGGTTCGAAAGTTGCAAATTGTCTTGCCAATATAGACTAGGCTGAATGGGCAGCGTATGGCATAATTTACGAATTTGCTAAGGGAATGGGAATTTTTTTGTATGGGAATTTTTTTGCAGGAGTGGGGGAGATGGATATATTTCCCAGCCTCCATGAATCTACAGGTTGTGCATCCGATGAACTTATAACAACCCGGTTGTTTGGATATAAAATGGCTATCGGTCATTGGAGTTGGATCCGCAATGTCATTGAGCACTTACCAATCTTTTAAGATATTACCCCTTCTATGGGCCATCATGACTCTGGTATTTGTCAGTGGTTTAATGGTGGAATCCATGCTGATGATGGGCCAGAGGTGTTTAGTGGTTTTAGTGATAAATTGACTTGCTGTGGTATAAGTTGTTGGAAAGACCATCATTTTAGAGTTCTTAGAAACACTGGAGCATCTCTGCTCAACAGTGTTCATCATTCGTAGTGCTTTTCAATTTAGCTGTTTGTAAGTCTGGGAGATGGTACCCTCTGGATTGGAAGTTTATGATAATTTTGTTTATCTCTTATTCGGCCGAACTGGGATTTTGACAGATCCTGGTGGCTCTTAGAAATTGAGAGTATGGAAGTCCTCTTTTTAGGGCAACAGGATGATGGCTGGTGGCATGTACTAAATTGTTGGAATCGGTCGGCTTGTGGTATATGGTGGAGGTGATGATTTTACCGTCCCATTGTAGATCCACGTCAAGGTAATGTACATTCTTGTTTTTACAGATGTATGTGAATTTGATGTACTGATGCATCTCGTTTATTGCCAACATAGATTCTTCAAATTGATGTTTGGTGCTTGAGGACTAAGATGTCATCTATGTAGCGTAAGAAAACTTGGTACTTGTTTCCTAGAACGGCGCCCACTAAGCAATTTGCTTAGTGGGCTATTTTGCGCAGGGAAATCGCATCGCATGGGCCATTTTAGGGCCATGCGATGTACAATGCAATGCGATTTTCCTATGTCATTTATTCACTGCTCTCTCAGCCCTGGACCATCGCATCTGCCGCAAAAATGCATGTGATTTTATATGGTGTGCGATGCAATGACATTAGGTATACAATAATATGATTGTATGTCCCCAAAAATAGGTTAAATGCACCCCACCACTATCCACACCACCCCGAAGCGTGGCGAGTGGCGGTGGAACGAGTCCTCTGACTTTTTCATCACCCCACTATCCACATCGGCATGGAGTTAGTTTTATATAGTGTGGCGAGCGCAGAAAGCCACCGAGCACGAAGCGTAGCGAGCGGAAGCGGAATACATGTAAAGTAATCTGCCTCCCCTCCCACGCTTTGGGGAGGGGACATACAACTATTTTTGGGGACATACAATCATATTATTGCATACCTAATGTCATGGCATTGCACACCCTATAAAATTGCATGCGATCGCATGCGATTTTGTGGGACATGCGATGCAATGCGATGCGATATAGTGGGTTACAATGAGGAAAAAAATTTACATGAAAAAATCGCATCGCATGCCGCTATAATGGCCCATGCGATGCGATTTCTCTACGGTGCCGTACGTAGGAAATCCGTTCTAGGAAACAAGTACCGAAAACTTTTACATTCGGTTTGAACAGCAGATTCTCCAAAAACAGATATTTTTCAACTGTGAACATGTAAATGTTCGAGAACCCATCCACACACTTGTCTTAGGAAAAAAAAATGTTATTGAAAAAAAATGGTTTGAGAGTCATTTCAAGTAATGTTGTAAAAAAAACCTGTGTAGGTGGTGAGACTTTTAATGTAGTTGTTTACTGTTATCAGTCCATGCAGGATGCTTGTATATAGGGAGACCACATCTGTGGTACATAACAGCATATCGGCAGGAAGATCGCTCAATTGCCTGATCTTATCTAGGAGCATGTTGGTATCACGTAGATACGTGGGTTCTTTCTGAATATGAGGTTGTATAAACTGATCCAAAAATTTGGAAACTGGACTGAGAAGTGATCCTCTGACCGATTCAGGTTGCCTCTTATCCTCGCTTTCTTTTTTCTGCTTCTTTTCCTTTAATATTTATTTAGCTCATTCCACATCCCACACGCCAACACACACACTAACATGGCTCACGCTTTTTTCTGGCTTTCCTTATATTAATTTCTGGTTCTTTCTTTCAGACTTCAACACACACACCAACCTTTTTTTTATATTATTTTCTTTCTCCTCCTTTGCCAAATGTCATTCTACACCCATCAATTTAAAATCCTGAGAGGCCAGCAGTGTTAGTACCATCGTTTCTTTATTTAACAGATTTTCCATGTAGTGACATAGCTGTTCTCATAGTATTATGATGACAGAACCCATAGCACTGACGTGCTGCAGCTCATACTTATTCTTATTTATATTTTCCTCTGTAATACTAGATAACCATTTGATTGCCTGTTTTCATATTATGCAGGAAACTTTACCTTCATTTTTCCATTTTTTTGTTTTGTTTTCGTTAACCCATTTCCCTTGAGAAACTACACTTATATCGTAGTGTCTGTCCTGTTTTTGTAATGATTCTGTAATATTTGACATTTTTGGAATTTTTTTATATTACACTTATGTTTGTTATGTATATATGTATTTATTCTGTTGAACATGCCCTGTATCACCCCCAGGTCCCCATGGGAAACCAGCACACGATCGGTGCATTGCTGACATGCAGACAGTGGAGAGCTGCATTTCCAGGCTGATTGACAAGCCAGATGCTCCCCCCAGTGGGCAGGACACACCCGCAGCTGCACGCTCCGTCTACCAGCTGGTAGTGACACCGGGAACATGACGTTATCACGGGAGGTAATTGCTCTAAATTGGTCAAAAATTCTAGAGGGTGAATCTATCACCATTAAATTATTTGCCTCAGTAGATTCTATTTCATCTATAATTCATTTCAAAGGAATGTAGTAATGATAAGTATATCCAATATGAAATAAAAGTCTACCGGCTTTAACAATCTTTTGCCGGATCCAAACATTTGGAGTCTTAATACAAAAGACCAGGACTTATTTTGAACTGAGATAAGCACTAATAAAATTGAGTTTGTAAAAAAAAACCTGATGAAGTCTCTGAAGGAGACGAAACGCATCGGGTATTGATTGCAGCTCTCTGAATTAAAAATAAAAATACTCTTCAAAAAAAGAAGCTACAAGTGTATTTATTTTATGTTTATTGATTTTAGAAGACATTACATTCCTAGGGCGCTGGAGACACTATTATGTTGTGTTTTTTTTGTTGGTTCTTACTAGTACGAAGTGTCAACAGCGACCACCTTATCCCAAACTAGCGCAATTTCAGCTGTCTCAGCCTGCTAGAGCCTTGACATCGTGTCTGTGCATTGTGGTAAACATTCCACTTTATTTCACCCCGTGACCACTATTTTTTGGGAGTGGGCAATATTCACGTATAAAATCGCTATACGGCAGGTCAGCTGAGGACATCATCTATATACACAACCTATGCAGAATCATCTGTCTTTTTAAAGACATATTACTTCTATTAACCCACTATTGATGTTTGTATAAACTTTTTTAAGTACCTTCAGAATACCTCTTGATGTACAGACCCGATCGTGAGGTCTAATATCGTCATACCCCTGATGAAGTAGTTTTGACGAAATGCATTGGATTTTAAATAAAGGAATTTCAAATCCGAACAAATTCTATGTCTCATTTCAAAAAAATTGTTTTATACCTGATCAGAGGATCAGATTGTGTTGATCAATTGTATATATGTATGGATTGGCTAGGTGGTAACAATCTTAGAGCACTCCGATAACCCCTATCTGTTTGTTTTTTACACCTGGGCCCTCACTAACAGGAGAGCTCTGTCGGATGGGCAGCTGACTCTTTAGATAATGCACAACAAAGTCTATACCCCCACTTGTTTTATATATAGATTTATTATATAATTTGCAATTACCATATTATCTCCTGTATACTATTGTTCTAGGTAAATATGATCTAAAAAACATTTTTTATTTCAATTCACTGGTCAAAAACTTCAAGTTCATCTCAACAATCTTATTAAAACTTTTCAGGATGAATGGTCAAAAACATTGTATCCAGAACATCTCTCATTAATATACAGTACTTGAAATTATTGGTATCTATGAATTCGATCCAAACTGTTAAACCCCCCATTACTCTAAGGCTTGCAGAATTTTTTTGTTAATTTGTTCAACATGGTATAACATCAATTGTGCGTTTGCAAATGAAAAGTTACATTTAATCAAGGCCTTGCAAGCACCTGATAGGCTGACTGAATAAAACACAGCATCTGATTTTCTGTCAAGCTTTTTCATTTTGAACTCATTGCATTGTCAGTGCTCTATGGAGTAAGTAAATGGTGGGTCTTGTGTGTTTTCTTTTTTCATGTTTGATTGGACTAGTACATATCAAGCCTAGAGTTATGGTTCATGTAAAGAGTTTTAGAATTCTCAATTTTTGCCAATTAGTTTCTCCCAAAAGGAAATACAGTACTAATTTTAATTTAAAAATGTATTCATATTGTGTTAATAAAAAATAAAAAAACACTGTTGGCATGCTATTGCATATAACACACTTTTGTATCCCTAAACAATTAACTATATTCTTATGATGCTACCAAAAATTGTGTTTCAGGGACTGTGTTGTAGAGAACAACTACATTCAAGTGAATAAGTAATAGTAATTTATGGAAAATAATTTGACACATTCAATTGGAAGGTTTTACTCTTATGCTCACTATGGGCCAGATTTAGTTGTGTTTGTACTGTAGTACGCATAGCAGTGGTATGGTAATGTACAAGGAGGCATCTAGTATACGTAGACACCTCCTGCATGCATGTGTGTTCCATAACAAAATCCAAAGATGTAGCATCAGATTACACCATTCTCAGGCTGAGTAACCCTGAGGTTATGCAGAGCAATTACTGACTACAGACTATCAATGACCTGGCGTCTGCAGTACTTTGTGAATGATGACGCAGGACCCATACTGAACATATGCAGTGCAGGTCTTGCACATAGACAATGTACCAAATTTTGCATCTTTTCCCAGATTTTGACCAAACATGAATCAGTCCCCAAATTAACATGTGAGACGAGGTGGCCTCCCACATATAAAGCATCCCCAATATCTGACTAAGACCAGATATTAATTCCTAGAGATCTTTTTTTATATATACAATTATCAAATTTGCTTAATATTCTAAATTGATTTGTTTCCATATTATAATACAAAATTGGATCTGAGAACAATAATGGACATGTTTTTTTATAATCTGTTTAATTCTGTTAGTTACAATATGGGGTGAGATTTAATAGAATGAGAGAAAGTCAGAAAGTGAGAGATTTGGTAAGAAATCTTCAGTTTTTTTAAAGCGGCAATCATTTACAATGCTAAACCAGTTTGATTTTGAAGTGTAAATGATTGCCACTTTAAAAAAAAACGATATTTCTCACCAAATCTCTCACTTTCTGAAAATCTCATCCTATTAAATCACTCCCATGGTGTCTACATTCAAATTATAATATTTCCCATTATTCTGTTCATTCTTTATTTTTGGCTTCTTATTCAGTAATGATTATCAATTGACTTTACTTCACTAACGGCTTTGACTAATAAAACATTAATAAAAGCATTTTCCTTTAAGTTCACATAAAAGTATATTGTCCTCAAGTTAATTAACAAGTAGATGTACTATAAAAATATAATCTATTATACAATTTGTATTTACTCTTTATATGGTGGTTGATAGTCTAACAGATAACCACTGCTAATTACCTATTTAAGCTTCTGGGTTTATTTTTTAAACTGATTGGGTTAAACTGATAGTGTAATAAATGTAAAGTGTTATTTTGATTAACATGTTGGATATTTGCTTTATATATAATGAAAAGTAAAGCTGGCCTTACACTACTGTGATCTCTCACAGCAGTATATGGCCAGCTGATCCCCCGCGAGCTGTCCAGGACCTTGATTTATCACATGCGGTCCTTTCACATGTAATGGATCACATGAGACCATGAGACCTGTGTACCTGCTGCCAGGAGGAGGGTCCAAGGTCAGACCTGCATGCCGGTCTGTCCTCCGACTCAGGTCCGATATGCACGGGATCGCACATTAGACCTGAGTGGACATCACACGCCCCTGATTTGGGCCAATTTCTCAGCCGCTCCATCCGAAACAGGTGAAATTGGCCCGGATCGTAGTTGGGTATGGGGGCCTTTAGAGTGTGTGAAATTGGGAGTGCTGTATTTTTCTTCTTGTTTGAATTGCCATGTTTGTCTATAACATAATAATGTAATAGAGTTATATACATGAGAGAATAGTTGACAGTTAGTAATGAGTCTGAAAGTGCATGTTCTACATAAAATGTAATTAGATACAAACACAAATACAAACTAAAACAATTAAAATATATGTGTTGTTATCAAGGATTAAAACTCAATTGGAATCTTAAATCCTATAGTAATGCAAATAAAAGGTTGTGATTTACAGTAATATAATAAAATATCTGTGTAAATGTAAAATATATGGTGTAGGAGCAAATCTTAGATCGCTAGAACGCAGCTCAGTTACTAACATGAAATAAATCTGTGTAAATGATCTAAGTATGATCAGCTGTAGGTGATGCTAATTAAGCCAAACAGGGGTGGCTAGATAGTGTTGCCGATAGCCATTATTACAATAGTATTCAACCCCCTAAAACAACAAGGTTCACTGTATTTCAATGACATTTACATAGATTGCTCCAGACAGTATATTTTATTGCAAACCAGTAGGCTCTTAAATAATATTCTCAAATTCATAATGCATTATTTGTTTGCTTATTCCTTAAAGACGAAACACAATTTGAAATATGTTAATTACATGACCATATTAAACCCCTGTGTTGAGGAAGCTCCAAGCTTAAAAGCTCCAAGATCTGGATCTATAAATCTAGGATATGCTTTTTTTTTAAAAAGCCATCAATGCTCTGAAGACTGATAATGAATTAGGGCCTGATTTAAAATTGTATGCAATCCTGATGATTTACATATACAGGTTGAGTATCCCTTATCCAAAATGCTCGGGACCAGGAGAATTTTGGATAACGGATTATTCTGTATTTCGGAATATTTTAATATTTCAATGATGTATTTTGAATTATCTTGCATTTATGCTGTATGAACACATAATATACACACAAATATATTTTATTACCACATAAAATACACACAAATATATTTTATTTGTTCAAAAAACAAGGTTTCAAAATGTGAAACAAAATGTGTGTACTACAGTATCTCAGCACTGAATTTGAATGCCAAGCAATCATTGTCTTGCACATATATAGTGCCAGTTACATATCCTGTCCCCAGTGATGCTGTTACAAATGTCCCCAGTGAGTTTTTAGCAAAAAAAAAAAATTTCACTTTCTGGAATGTCTGGTTTTTGGAATAATTCGGATAACGGATATTCGGATACGGGATACTCGACCTGTACTATAATGGTGGGAAAGCTGTGTACCCAGAAAGAGTTCTGCATCTTTTTGCACATAGTGGGGCACATCTATAAACATGGCCTTTATGTTTGTAAAATAATGGGTCCTGCTTTTCCTGCATAACGAGGAGAAGCGGGCACCTGTATCACCCAATGTAGCAAACCCCCTTCTACAGATAAGGAGATCAATTATATGTTCTGCCTCCTCGGCTCTCCTTATCAGTGCCTGCTCTGTACTGTGCATGCACATTTGAAAAAAAAAACCTCTCTCTCCCCTGCCAGCTGTAATGCACATGTACGAGATCTCGCTATTATCGGGAGATCTCGAGCACAGCACAGAGCCAGCAGCAGGGTTAGCATTGTCCCTGCTGTGAGAATAGGACACGGACAATGGGGAATGGGAAGGCATTAATAAATCACCTGAGACATAAAAAGCAATAAGAATAACCAGAACAGCGCATGAATGTTAAACTCAGAGCTGCCTCGGGCAAACATTAAGCAATGGTTTAATACATTTAAGATGACAATAAAATATACATTTTAGTAAGGTTAGTGCAGAAAAAAGCACCAGACGCTCTTTCATACATCTACGGTAGTGTGCCCAACTGGTCGGAACAAAAATCTGGTAATTTCTGAATGACCATTTGTCAGTTTTCCAGCATTTCCAAGGAAAGTCAACTGTCATTTGCTCTCATCCATAACCAGGTTTTTGTTCCAACCAGCCAGATCTGACAATAAATCTGTAGGTGTATTGGCACCTTAAGAATGGAAGGGAGTGAACTGCACTGGTTACATTTGTGAAAATTTGGGCTTTATGTCCCCATTTTATGGAAGCACTGAGGCCAGCATCTGCATCTTCCCATGCAGGGCCGCCATCAGGAATTTTGGGGCCCAGGACTAATTTCCAGTCCGGGCCCCCCATTTCCTTGACTTACCATAACCCGGAGATGGTCCCCCATCTCCTCTTCCACTGAGCTAAAGCCCGGAGGTCCTAGGGCGCAGTCTTCTTCAACTCAGGATGCCAGCAGCCAATTAAAATGCAGCACCAGCTGGTGAGCCAATCAGAGCTTGCGTACCAGCAGCCGCTCTGATTGGCTTCCGGTACATGACCTCTGATTGGCGCAAAAGCCGGTGCAGCATTTTAATTGGCGCTGGCATCCTGGGTTGAATAAGCTTGCGCTCTGGGACCTGCTTTGTTCCAGGGCCCGGGACAGCTGAACCCACAGCACCCCCCTATAGGCGACCCTGTTCCCATGCATATTTAGTCACCCCAAAATTCTGAAAAGCCTGGCCATTTGATTAAGATATGATGCAAGTGATCCAGTGCTGTGACCACAGATGCAACAGCAGATCACAGTAGCTATTTTAAAAAGATACTGCCTTTAGCAGTGACATCATTTAGCAGTAGCAGCTGCATCAGACATCACAGCTGCTATTGGTCTGCATACAACTATGATATGAATGATACCTTGACAAAAACAGAGGTTGGAATGTGTTGGTGGATAAAGAAATACACTACTGCACCCTAGAAAATGGTGATGGATTACACAGTTTCAATGAGAAGGCTAGTTACCCAGAATTTACCTTCTGACCCTTCATGCTTGAAAGTGTGACTTCTCAATGATCCAACTGGAAAGAGGTAGAAGCTTCTAGAAACCAAAGCTAAGAGGCTAACCTATAGCTCCGCCCCTTACAAATAACCAATACAGAATCACACTAAATCTACATCACCCCTCCTCTCCAAAGCTCAGCCCCCATCACCACACCAGCTGTCAGCGGGCCCTGATGGAGTGCACCAGACCCGTTAGTTTGTGCTTCTCAGACATATACCATGTCCTACACAGTCTTTCTTTATAATCTTTTTTGATGTGACATACATGAATGACACTGAGGAAATGTGGAGAGGATTAGACAAGCAAGCTATCTACAACGTCATATGTGAGTAAAAATATACAACACATCATTTGGTTTGGGAATATCTACATGTAAAAGGCATCTTTCAGTTCGTTTTAGGTGCTGAAGGATCCATAAAGCAACAATCACCTGAATCAATAAAGGAATTCTGAGCATAGAAAGGCAAGAACTGTTGTTGATTAATTTCCGGTTCACTATTTTGCTGAGGAGCATTTAGTTTTTTTATGTTTAACTACAGTATGAATCTGTCCCTTAGTCATTACAGCCGCTGACAGTGGTATTATACTGTAAATGGTAAGATGGATATATTAATGAAATAAAAAAACAACGTGATGTCAAAGAATACTATGAGAGTGAAGTAAGGTCTAACCAGAGTTTGATTTTTTTTTTAAATATGCTATTAATCAGCTGGGCATTGACAATAGATAATCAAAATAACACGGGTGGATTTTTTTTTACTGAGATAGCAAATCAGATAACTATCATTTACACCATCCCAGAGGTGCATGAGAGCATAATAATAATTGTATTTACAATATATACAGGTTGAGTATCCCGTATCCAAAATGCTTGGGACCAGGAGAATTTTGGATAATGGATTATTCCGTATTTCGGAATATTTTAATATTTCAATCATGTATTTTGAAGTATCTTGCATTTACGCTGTATAAACACATCAACCACATGAAATATACACAAATAAATTTTATTTGTTCAAAAAAACAAGGTTTCAAACATGAAGCAAAATGTGTGTACTATCTCAGGCACTGAATTTTAATGCCAAGCAATCATTTTCTTGTACATATATAGTGCCAGTTACATATCATGTCCTCAGTAGTGCTGTTACAATAGTCCCCAGTAAGTTTTTAGCAAACAAAAAAAAAAAACTTTCTGGAATGTATGGTTTTCAGAATAATTTGTATAACGAATATTCTGATAAGGGATACACAACCTGTATATATACATATATTTATTTCAAAGCTGTTGTTACTGAACAGCTATATTGGCAATAAGGGCAAATAACCCTAATGTACTCCATGAACCATGATGATAATTATTTCTTATTTTTTTGTGGCTACAGTTAATGAAAGAGAGAGAGAGAGGGAGATAGGATAGAGGCCCTTATTCTGCATCGTGCGGTACGGCCCGCGTGCGGCCGTACCGCCGATGTTTTTAGTCTGCACATGCGCAGAGGTCAATCTGCGCATGTGCAGCCCCATTCGCCGCAGACGTATTTCGTCCGCCGCAAAGGGGGCGTATAGGGGCGTGAGGGGCTTCATACCCTCATTTCCCTATGTATACGCCCCGCGTTTCATGGGCGTTCCCATGCAAACGCGGGGCGTATGCATGCTAATGAGGGTATGACGCCACTGATGGGGGCGGAAAGCTGACGTCGCCGGATGTCAGCTCTCAGCCCCCATACAAGCTAACACACGGACGATTGTCCGTGTGGTCTCAGCTTGCGGGAGCTGCTGTGGCGTGCGGCCCTGCCTTCGATGGTCGACGACCATCGAATGCAGGGGGCAGCTCCCACCATGGTGGAGGCGTACGCCCCACCATTTTTATGCGGATCGCCAGCCGTCCGTGTACGGACGGCCGTGGCGATCCGTCTCGTGGGCGGGGATTGGTTTGTGCGGCCAGAGCACCGTGTGCGGCTCTGGCCGCACCAACCAGAATAAGGGCCAGAGAGAGAGAGAGAGAGAGAGAGAGAGAGAGAGAGAGAGAGAGAGAGAGAGAGAGAGTTTGTTCTTAAATGTATTTATTATTTAGAAATGACCAACACATTGAATTGGAAGGTTGGATAGCAAAAACAATAACTAATAATGTCAAATAACTTGACTGTGAGAGATTACAGTTTTCAAAGGGTAAAGATATAAAAGAACAAGCTCTACACAGCTAGTAGAGGACACACTGGAAGATGAAAGCAAATTGAAATCTGGTTTATATTAGAGCTGCTTCTCATTACCAGAATACAAATATATTGAATGAAAATGAAAAGATAGTCTGCGTTTCATGGGCTGTGCAATTTCATATTGTGGACACTTCATATTTATGCAAAAAAAAACTATACATAAATTTAAATGTATAGTACACATATAATATACTTACCTACTTACATACATGGTAGGTTTCTCCTAGTGAGGAGACACTGCAGGGAACTTCAGAAGGCGGAGCTGAGTGGACTCTTAGCCCCCAACCACTCATGATTTTAGAGTGTGTGGCAATGACACGATCCAGCCATCAAGCCCCACCCCATTTGGCAGTTGCTGGTGAGTAACAAACAATCCTCCCCACTTCACTAGGAAGGATGCAGGAAAGCTGCCTACAATTCTGGGGCTGTGGGGGACACCCATAAAAGTTGTCAGCCTGTAGCAGCTTCCAGGAATGTAGGCAAGTATGACATATAATAATGTGAATCTAATGTTAAACATCTTATTATGTTATTTAAAAAGAAATACAAAAAAGTGACCAGAATTGTAAGATTGTAAGAAATATTTTGTATCATGCGTTTATTATATTTATAGACAGAGGGAGCTGAATTTACTAAACAGAAAGTTTTCAATGGCTTTAACTAATTGATTTAAATGGGAATCAAAATAAATGCTTGTGTAACAGTTTTTTTCTATTGTTGTTCAACTCTGTCTGTCAAATCCCCAATCATCGGAGGCTTTTAAAACACGCTAATTAGTACATCTACTAACTCTAGTTTACTTTACTCTGCAGCTTCTCAAAATATATATCTACATAGTTACTACTATAGCAGGATTAACTTTGTACACTATACCCTAAAACCTATAATATACTGTATGGCTGCCTTGTGCAGAAGGTAGAAAGTCGAGCTTGCTTTACATTTTTGCTATCAGACTGCTATCACTAAAGATTTGATGTATCCAATATTATAGTCTCAACATAAAGCTTTATGTTACATTTATGATGTAACTAAGGAACTGACTATGAGTTAAAAAGCACAAAAGTGTTACCTGGATAAACCATGTTGTAGCGCAAGGGTTGGAAACAATTCCTTATTTAATACGTGCTGCTTTTCCATGTAGCAACAAATGTTGTACCACTTTAGTTTTTAAACTAAAACTGGCTATTTGCTTAGTGGGCTATTCTGTGTAGTGAAATCGCATCGCACATCCCATGGCTTTTTGTGCCTTGTGATGCATGCAATGCGATGTGCGATGCGATCTCAGTAGTTAATTTAGTTAATTTATTCACTGCACCCTGAGTGAAATCGCATCACACATCGCATCACATGGCCCTTTTTGTGGCGTGAGATGTGAGATGCGATCTCAGTAGTTAATTTAGTTAATTTATTCACTGCACCCTGAGTGAAATCGCATCACACATCGCATCACATGGCCCTTTTTGTGGCGTGAGATGTGAGATGCGATCTCAGTAGTTAATTTAGTTAATTTATTCACTGCACCCTGAGTGAAACCGCATCACACATTGCATCGCATGGCCCTTTTTTGTGGCGTGAGATGTGAGATGCGATCTCAGTAGTTTATATGGAAAAACACCTAAAACACCACCACTCGTCACGTCACTCCGAAGCGTGGCGTGCGGCGGTCGAACGCGTCCTCCGACCTTTTCATACCCCCACTATCCACGTCGGCGTGGAGTTGATATTATATAGTGTGGCGAGCGCAGCGAGCCACCGAGTCCGAAGCGTGGCGAGCGTACGTGGATTACTTTACATGTATTCCGCACCCCCTTGCGGGGCTCGCTGCGCTTGCCACTCTTCAGGCACGGTGGCTCGCTGCGCTCGCCACAGTAGATAAAATCAGCTCCACATCAACGTGGATAGTGGGGATATGAAAAGGTTGGAGGACGCATTTCACTGCGGCTCTCCATGCTTCAGGGTGACGTGGAGAGTGGTGGTGTTTTAGGTTTTACCATATTAACTACTGAGATCGCATCTCACATCACAAAAAAGGGCCATGCGATGCGATGTGCTATGCGATTCCACTACGTTAGCATACTTAGGAAATCTGGGCGCCCTGCTAGGAAACAAGTACCCTAAAATTTTGAGTTTGGACATGCTCCTTCCAAATCTAAAAGCCTGATTGTGATCACATGCAGTGCTGATATTCAAGCAAATGATCAGTGTCGCTTACAAGTCACATAGCCCGTGTAACCCATAGTGTACACACAAATGTCCAGTTATGATTTATACACATGGCCTCAGAAATGTATTGGAAAGGTATTAGCCATTCTTGAGTGGTGACTGGGAGATGGCTATTCAGATGAAGGGATATGCACTCTCTTATGGGTGCATTATAAGGGTCACAGCCATATCACAAAACTGATTGCAAACTCAAATGCTTAATTGCTTACATTGGAGTCCATAATTCTGCACCTAACATGAGGTAGGTGCAGGATTCCATAGGGCATCTAATCCATGATAGAGAAACATTTTTGGGACTCAAAACCAGCAACAATAAGACAACATCAAACAATGTTGAAATGTAGTGCCGGTGCCGTGGCAAAACTTCAGTTTACTGCTCCAGGCACCACCCACAAACATATAATGACTTTCCAGTAACGACTTTTTAGAACATCAGGTGAAAGTGCGGAGATGATGTCTTAGAAGTTCAACAACTGCTATTTGCAATACATTTTACAAGGATGCCCCTCTCAGAGTCATCCTTCATTTTGTGATAGTCAGATTCAGAGACAGTGTCCATATTCTGGAGCTCCTAGGCAGCTGCCTAAAGCTACAGTATCTAATGGTAGGGCCAGCCCTGTCCAAATGTGTACCTCTAACAGTATTCCTCCTCTTCAAAAATCACCTGCCAGCACTCCCTTCATTAATAACTCCACAAAAACCTTCCTTTTTTTAATCACCTTACAGAACCCCCACTTCATTAATCACTTTACAGCACTCACTTGTTTTGCACTAGTTTTTACAAATGCATCTGTACCCCCTAAACACTTTAGTTTTTACCCCCTCAATAAACATCTGACATCTGTTCTTCCAGGATTGGGGATGGTAGTGCTCACATTTGTATGCCATGAAAAGGTATTTTACTAGTATTATCATAACGTCAAAAGGCAATTTCTAAAAACAACCAAACAAAGTTTATCATTCAACAATGACAATTTTTTGTTAATTATCTGTTCAGCATTTTAGCAACGATTCAACATTCCACCCATCAACGTTGCAGAGAAATATGAAGTGTTGCTCCCTCGTTGCTGTTTCTCCAGCCTTTTGAGGTTAAGGAAGCTTCTTCAGAAAATGTTTAAGTTTGAAAAACAACAGATTGGTTTTACTGTTATCTCTCTTCACTTAATCTTTCACCAAGCTTTGATAAATCTCTACCTTTGTGAGAAAATCCACATTAGTTTCCACATTATTCACACTATTTGCCAGTTCATCTCTGGATTCTTCTGAGAAATCTTGCACTCACTTTTGTCACCCTAGTTTAGTAATTCAGGCTAATCTTTAGCTAAATGATTCACATACTGTAGGTCCTTATTCAGATCTGATCGCAGTACAAATTTGTTCTCAAAATGGGCAAAACCATGTGCACTGCAGGTGGGGCAGATGTAACATGTATAGAGAGAGTTAGATTTGTGCGAGTTATTTTGTTTCTGTGCAGGGTTAATACTGGCTGCATTATGTTTACACTGCAATTTAAATTTCAGTTTGAACATACCCCACCCAAATTTAATTCTCTCGGCACATGTTAAGGTGACCATACGCTGAGGTGACTTGGTCCGATTTCGACCGATTGCGACCAATCGGCCCGTTAAATCTGACCAAATCGCCTTTCCCTGACATGCAATCCGGTCCGATGCGCGGTCCCAGATGGTCCGACCGGCTGGCCGTCCGACCACCCGTTCTGGGACGTCCCTCCAGGGGGCAAGGCAGGCGAAAAGCAGGGACACATGCAATCCATCACAATGGATTGCATGCGTCCCTGCCGCAAGGAAGGTCCCAACGGCTTGCAGGGTATCGGGTGTCCGAACATTGCTGAGAGACGTTGCAGCAGTGTATGGGCACCTTTACATCTGCTCCACCTCCAGTGCACATGGTTTTGCCCATCTTGAGAAAAAATTTGTACTGCAATCAGATTTGAATAAGGGCCATAGTTTCATACATTGGCAAATCACAAACATGTATAATATATATATATATATATATATATATATATATATATATATATATATATATATATATATATATATATATATATGAAAAATATAGGGTGAAAAGAGCACCTCCTAGTGTAGTATTTTACTACACCTCCACCAGTGGTATTTAACACCCCAAATTAAAAAGGTGTACCATATATAGTGGTTTCCAACCACTTTGCATTAAGCTTGTGTAATCACTCTCCCTCTCCAGTTGTCCGGTATATACCAAAAGAAGGAGATAAAGACAAGATAGGGATCCTCTATGGGATGGGGGGGAGGAAATTTTCTGTTGAAGATGATCAATTGTTGCTCTGTTTGGACAGGCACAGCCACTACGCTGGCATTACTGTTACCTTGTTCCTTTATTTTGACAGGCTGGTTACAGCGTCTAGCACATAATATCCTCAGTTAGGTGTATGGCGCCGTTCGCATTGTATGTAGGAAGCCCTCCACCCGTGTTCAGAAACAACAGCAGCAGCTCCGGGTGCAGAGCAAAGAGAGACACTCTTATATCTATATATATATATATACTAAAAGAAAAGATGAGAGCGCTCCATTGTGCAATATCACAAAAAGCTTTTGTTTTAAGAACAAAGTTTATCTTCGGTAAAAACAGGTATATAGTAACGTACCACAATGAGCGGTATAACCACCGCAAGATATTCGCATGAAACGTGTCTCAAAACACATGTGCTGTTGGAGAGGTTACACTCGGGGTTCTCTGCATCCCAACACGTCTGGTGGATAGACTGCAACGCCAGGCCACGCCCCAACGCGTTTCGTAATCACGTACTTCGTCAGAGGGCTCTGAAGTACGTGATTACGAAACGCATTGGGGCGTGGCCTGGCGTTGCAGTCTATCCTCCAGACGTGTTTGGGACGCAGAGAACCCAGAGTGTAACCTCTCCAACAACACATGTGTTTTGAGACACGTTTCATGCTAATATCTTGCGGTGTTTATACTGCTCATTGTGGTACGTTACTATATACCTGTTTTTACCGAAGATAAACTTTGTTCTTAAAATAAAAGCTTTTTGTGATATTGCACAATGGAGCACTCTCATCTTTTCTTTTAGTGTTTCTACACCTGCGGAATTCAGGTGACTGAGAGCTGCCAGGACAAAAAATCCTTTGGTGCATGACAAATTGGAATTGGGACTATATATTAATCTTCCTCTGTGTGTAGATAATTCCAACGATATAAGAATAAAAGAGAATTGTGCCTGCGCTGGCTGCTTCCAAATAATTGTATCAGACGTTTCTCAAAAATATAAACAATTTATTAAAAAACATTCACATAAATAAAATCGCACTAAATCTATATTGACTGAGAGTCCTTTGTTGAAGGTATTATCTCACTGGGATAGCGATATTGCAAGTACTAGCTGAGAATGATAAAGTGCTGTAAAGTTTATATTACCATCCTGGTCGGTCTGGAAGATATTTGTATACCAGAATTGGGATCACAGTCCTGAATTGGGCCCTATGGCGGGCGGGGGTATGGCACTCCCCTCAGGTGGTAATGTCCTTTGGAGACTGGGATTAGGGATCATGCAGATATCCCAAAAGCTGGAACTCCAGTTATTTCCAGGGAGGACTTCTGAAGATGGTAGATGGCTGTGTCCCTTTAAGCAGCAATGGATTTTCAAACGACCAAATTTTGGATGTGTCCCATTCAGGGGAACATGGGGTCTCAGGCACTGGGTCTCAGCAGCACAATGGGGGTGTATTTGCAAGGCTCAACGCGTTTCCCCGGATGTGACCTCCGGCTTCTTCAGGAGCAAGTATATCAGTGTGAGTTCTCAGCTCACTATTTATACCTAAGGACTAATTGTCTATGACATACACCTGAGTGTGATAATCATATAAAAACTTTAGATAGCACGAGAAACGTCTCTAATTATATATAAAAAAACTTTTTATATTGGGATGGAGGCAGTCATATATATATATAAACAACTTTTTCATAAGAATAAATACTTTTCTTTTCCACAAGTGTATATTTGCGGTCATGTGACCCGGAAGTAACATGTATTATGATCCACCTTGTGATATATACATGAAAACTGGGCATCAGCATACACTTAAATGCGCGGCCTTAATCCAGGGCGACCAGGGGAGTGAAGAGGGCCGCGGTGCCACGCACCGATTGCCGGTATCGGTAACGCGATCGCCACGGAACCCCTCATATATATGACTGCCTCCATCCCAATATAAAAAGTTTTTTTATATATAATTAGAGACGTTTCTCGTGCTATCTAAAGTTTTTATATGATTATCACACTCAGGTGTATGTCATAGACAATTAGTCCTTAGGTATAAATAGTGAGCTGAGAACTCACACTGATATACTTGCTCCTGAAGAAGCCGGAGGTCACATCCGGGGAAACGTGTTGAGCCTTGCAAATACACCCCCATTGTGCTGCTGAGACCCGGTGCCTGAGACCCCATGTTCCCCTGAATGGGACACATCCAAAATTTGGTCGTTTGAAAATCCATTGCTGCTTAAAGGGACACAGCCATCTACCATCTTCAGAAGTCCTCCCTGGAAATAACTGGAGTTCCAGCTTTTGGGATATCTGCATGATCCCTAATCCCAGTCTCCAAAGGACATTACCACCTGAGGGGAGTGCCATACCCCCGCCCGCCATAGGGCCCAATTCAGGACTGTGATCCCAATTCTGGTATACAAATATCTTCCAGACCGACCAGGATGGTAATATAAACTTTACAGCACTTTATCATTCTCAGCTAGTACTTGCAATATCGCTATCCCAGTGAGATAATACCTTCAACAAAGGACTCTCAGTCAATATAGATTTAGTGTGATTTTATTTATGTGAATGTTTTTTAATAAATTGTTTATATTTTTGAGAAACGTCTGATACAATTATTTGGAAGCAGCCAGCGCAGGCACAATTCTCTTTTATTCTTATATTGTACCTTTAGGGCCTGACCGCCCTGTGCCAGCCGCTGTTGATTTGCGCACCACACATCTTTTTTCATTTTTTTTTCATAATTCCAACGATATCCACTGTCCGTAGGTTTCTCATTATTTGCGCACTTATTTCCTTTGCTATATATATATATATATATATATATATATATATATATATATATATATAGATAGATATCTATATAGATAGATATCTTTACATATACAGTATCTATCTAACTGTCTATATACATATATTTATCTATGTGTATATATATATCACCTCCAGGAGACTGGCACTCTTGCCTTGGTATTAGATAGATTCTTGTGCCCGGTGCCTTCAAAATGCTGAGTAGATATCCAAGTAGAAGAGAGCGGCACTCCTTGGGACTTATTATGAAAGAAAAACACTTAATGCAGTGTGAATTCTACGTTTCGGTTTAATAGCCTAAACCGTCATCAGGAATCATTATTATTATATATATAACATATCAGTCATTACATCTGACAAGCATGTGAAGTGAGTTATTTTGAAGGGCTATTTGTCCACCAGACGCAGTGCTTCCCTATTCCTGGCACAGAGAGAATATTTCCCAGGCACAAAGAAAGGCAGACGGGACGTTGCATAAAATAATGATATGGTTTACTCCATAACCCAGAAAAGAAACTGATTCCAGTAGAAAAAAAAGAAATAATTGATTCAAGCAACTTAAACATGCACTCTTATAAAATCACGGACACAATGGATAATGGCCTTTGCAGTATAAATATATGCTATATACAGGATTTAATTCACCCAGTCCAATGGAAGTTACTCCTTAGATGTAGGGAAATCAGCACTGGTATAAAGTCTTTACACTCTCCTGTCTTAAAGTGCCCATACACGGTACAATTGTTATGAGCGATGAGATGCGCGCTCCCGTCACACATCGCATCGCACAGCTCAAAAAGTATGTGCTGCGCATACTTTCTGTACTAGATCTCATCTTATTGCATTGCAAAACCTATGCGATGTGATGTGATGAAATGCACAGTAATTGTACCGTGTATGGGTACAATTAGACATTTGCTGTGTGCTCTCTTGCTGACAGTGTCATGCAGTTCTTAATTTTACTCTGTTACTCCTGTTGCAATCCCACTGCTGTGTCTCACCCTTCTGCTTACTCTCTCATTGCTTCTTATATCAGTTTTCAGCTTATTTGTCTCTCCTTTCTCACCTTTGCTTAATGGCGTCACTAGCTTACCCCCCACAAAGGCTCCAACTGAAACTCCTTAGATTGTTTTTTTTTAAAACAACTTTATTTCATATGGCATTGGCTTTGACACCGTTTTCTGAAATAGACTTTAATTCATGAGATATCAAATGTAAAAAACTGTTGTAAAAAAAAATATTTTTCAAAGTGCTTCTCTCAGACAGTTAGAAATGATGGGTGATTCCTAAATTGTTGGTCATAGGACAAAAGTGTCAGATTGCCTAGATACAGTAGATGTTTCAACTTACCATCTTCCTTGTTTCACACAACTCTCCATTGCAGAGGAATGGAGGGAGTACAAAAGGATAACATGCATGAGATAAGTTAATTTGTGTGCATGGGGAGGGGGCAGGGCCCTACAGTAGACTACAGGAAATCTAGATAGGGGGAAAGGCACAGTACAAAAAAGATTGGGATGGGGGTACAGAAAGCTAGCTCACAAGCTGCAATGTGTTGCTTTCTGCACACACTACAACAAGTATCAGACTACCAGTGTATCAATGGATGGAAAGCACTCTGTTGTTTTATCACTGACTCCAGTCCCCATAGCAAATCGACAAAACTATGTTCACTGCAAATGTATCATGCAGAAAGAGTAAGATTTGGGTCAATTATTTTGTTTCTGTGCAGGGTAAATACTGGATGCTTTATTTTTACACTATAATTTTTAGATTTATATCTAAATCTATGGGCACATTTTATATCAGGCTCACCTGCAGTACAAATGGTTTTGTGCAGTTGCTAACAAGGGGGCTGATTCAGGTTGGCTGGGTAAGATGCAAAGATCGCAGATTACCAAGCGCCTGAGACACCAGCTGCCACGTGTCCAAACAGCCACCCCCCTGCTGCCACAAATTCCACTCATTAACATGTAAGGAGGAGAAAACATTCAATGGTTGTCAACGATCGAATGATTTCTTCTGGTTTCACAAGTGAAAGTCAGTGGGAACTGACTTTTATTTGCGAGCCCCTGGAAGAAGACGAGGCCTGCAGCTGACATCCTGTGAGATCCGCCACCCGACCCTGGCAGACCTCCATGGGAATGTCCATAAAATACTAGGTGTTTCCATGGGCGATCCTCGTCCCGGCTCACTGTCGTCCCTCCCTTCCCGCTGTGATCAGCTCGGCAAGTGTGTAACTCACCGAGGCAGTTCGCTGTCAGTGTTTGCACATGCGCAGAAATTGGACAGGGGACACATTTGGATCCAGAATCTGCCCCAAAATGTGCCCTGCGATCAGTTCTGAATTAGGCCCCATGTAAGAAAGAGCAACTCCTCCTGTCCACCGCTGATATTCAGTCTGTATCTGTTGCCATAGATGTTGTCTTCTCACATACAGCAGACACATTCACTGCTAAAAAAATTGTTATATGTTTATCACAAGTCTTTTATTGAAATGCTTTAATCAATGAACCGCTGCATTTAATTCACATAATTATGGCCAAAAGATTTTACATTAGTACAATTGTGCAAACACTTGATCTTTTCACTCTAAGGAACTTTAAATATATTTCAAGTAATCAGTGAAGAAGCTATTTTGTTTTTTGATCGTTAGCAGACAGCAGCAACCTAACACCTCATCAGGGACAATACTAGGTAACTCAAGATCATAGGACAAAGCTCCCATGATAATATTGCTATTTGTGTCCTTCTACATCTAGAATGGTTCACAAATAAGCCAACCATATTATTTTGTTCTATTTGAGAAGGCTCTGCTACAAACATTAAATAATTATGTTTTACACTTCAAAGAACAGACCAGTTTTGAAATTATTGTTTCACATCTGATATTTTGTTATTTCTTTTATCCAAATTGTCTTAGTCATTTTGTTTTTCTTCTAGATATACATGACTTTAGTTTAAATAATAGTTCAACATATTGATAATTCATAAAGACACAAAGGATGTTAGAATACTCTGCTTTTTACTGTCCCCCCTAAAAGATTCAAAGTAAAATTGATTTAATCATAACTACAGTATGGTGTCAATTACTAAATAAAAATACGAACCAATACAGTTTTGTTTTTGTTTTTATGGTTTTGTTTAGTATTTAGTTGATTTTTTTTCACAAAATCTTTTAAGAATACAGAAAGAAGAAAGGGGAAAGGAAGGGAGAGAAAAAAAAAAAATAATAATCAGAGCCATATTAATTCATAATTAAACTTAAAAAAAAAATGTATACTTAAAATTTGCATATATAATAAAAACAACAATTAACAAATTTCCCAGGACTTTAAAATATAATTTATACCATTATCACCAACCGCCTGCCATATATGATAAAATATATCTCGCTGCCACAGAGCATCGCCAAGTTATATAAGCCTATAAAGACCACATTTTATGCAATCAGGGTACACAGAACTTAATATAGAAGTAACTGAAAAGCTAGAACAGATCACAGGTGACAAATAGCACCACAATTCTCAGTACATAATAAAGCTGAGAAGTAGGGAAGCAAAGGAGTTGTATGTGTACTACTAGGGGTGGGCTGCCATTGAAAGAGATGAACAATTCCAAGTGAGAATAGATGTGGGTATAGACGGTTGCTGAGTAGGAGAGAGCTGTAATTACATAACTTGTATTATTAGTTGCTGGTAAAAACTAAGTACATTTATTCATTAATTAATTAACAGTTTTTGTATACAGTGCAGCAAGTTCCATTCTACTTTGTAATTGGAAATATGGATAAACAAACTAGGCAGTTACATAAAGCTAAAATGATAAAAGGGTCCTGCTTGCAAGCTACAAACCAAACACCCAGACAAGCAAAATATAATAGCTAATTATTTCAATGGGAGTAACAATACTCATTCATCTTCACGGTGGTCACAGAATTATAGAACAATCAAAATAAGTATAGCACAGTATGTTATATGTGATACACCTTCCTAATGTATATAGATTATACAGTATCATCACCCATCACCTCTAATTGGCCACATATAATGGAGTATTTAAATCTCAAGGCAATGTGACTTTAATCAAAACCACAAGGGCCTTATTCTGGCTCACTCTTAGAGGCAAATTCCTTCTCAAATGGACAAAACCATGTGCACTGCAGCTGGGGCAGATGAACCATGTGCAGAGAGAATTAGATTTGGGTGAGTTACGTTGTTTCTGTGCAGGGAAAATACTGACTCCTTTATTTCTACGCTGCAACAAATCTCACTTTGAAGAAAACCCCACCCAAATCTAATTCTATCTGCACATGTTATATCTGCCCCACCTGCAGTGCACATGGTTTTGTCCATTTGAAAAGGAA
Source organism: Crinia signifera (assembly GCF_055691185.1). NCBI lineage: Eukaryota > Metazoa > Chordata > Amphibia > Anura > Myobatrachidae > Crinia > Crinia signifera. The sequence goes on from NC_139219.1 coordinate 137,852,466, forward strand.
TATGCCTCTAAGAGTGAACCAGAATAAGGCCCTAAGAGAGAAGTAAAGAAGAGGAAGCAACTCCCTTTCACTGTGTATTTTGGACAGCTGCTGCTTGCTTTGTTCATGGCATTATACAGCAAGTAGGCATGCCCTATACTGCCCCGGTGCGAGAAACATAAGAGAGGAGGAGCTGACAATGATTCATTCTGCTGTCAGCATTACCTCAAGTGGATCTGCTGCCAGCGCTACCTCGACGGGACTCACTGATGCTGATTATGGGGCCCATTTTTTCCAGCCCTACCTCCACAGGACCTACTGCTCAAGGCACTACTTAAATGGATAAGTAAAAAAATACATTGTTTCCCCCAGCTCAATAAATGGTATTAGCAACTAATCTTGAACACATAGAATAGAATTCAGATATGTTGGTTACATATACTTGCGCAAATGTATGATATACTTAAATGGGACCTGCTACTGTTGGCCCTGATGAATAAAAGTTTTAATATCAAAATATCATGCTTACCTGCCACTATTAGATTCAGTTACGGGGTATTGGACACGTTGTGCCTCCTTTTGTCCTTAGTGCTTGTGATCAGCAGTCACCAGGACTCCATTGCAAACTTCAGCCAATGGCAATAAATGCTTCTGGCTCAGTAATGACGCCTCTACTGTCTTTCCACTTTCTTCTTTTCTGGGCCATCAGTTGAATATTCCTAGGAAATCCAGCTGCTGCACAATAATCTGTGCCAGTAAAACTATTAAACAAGTTTAAAATAAACACATCTGTGCTGCCCTGTCACTGCAACACTAATACTGCATATGAATTAGACTTTTAAAACATACATATATTTACTTGCAAAAAAATACAATTTATGGTTCATGAATCAAAGAGATTTAAACAAGAATAACAACTTTATTTAGAAAACCACCCAGTCTGAGCCTGCTTTAAGAATTCACTGTTTACGCCGTATTTCAAGCTGCCTTTTTATTTGTGATATACATGTGGGTTTAGAAACACAATATGTGCATACAACGTATATGATAGACAGCGCGCTGTGCTAGCAGCTGTTAATAAGGTAATGGGCGGCAGGGTTTCACTGAATAGTGGTGCAACATACACCTATACTGTATATTTCCACAATATTTAGTACATATTAAAAAAATAATTCAATTCACAGATAAAACATTGAGTACACAAGGGACCTTATTCAGGTATGTTCGCTGTGGCAGCTTGTTCGCATAGGGACTGTTTGTTGTATGCGCATTTCTTCGCATGTGTATGCACTGGGTGTGTGCGGCCAAGGCGAACTGAATGTTCGTCGGGTGGAGGCACCCAACCTTGCTGGGCGGATGGAGGGGTGGCGGGCTGGCATATTAGCATATGGGAACACCTAGTGTTTCATGGGCATTCTTATGCTAATGCCCGATAATGCCGGGTGGATATGGGCGGATACCACAATGATGTGAATGGATGTTACTGTGTAACTTCTGTTCACAAAGCCATGCGTGCGAATCCACCTTGCAAATGGATGGTGACCAGCCACCATTCGGTTGGTTAACTGGCAAAGGGTAAGAATTTGTATCCGAACAAGTCAACCAGACTAACCCCCATACTGCATAAAATTCAAATAATAATAATATTTGTGTTGGGGAGAGCACAGCTACTTCAGTCTGTCAATTGTACAATCAAGCTCACTTGTGGCTTGTTGGAGTTGAGGGTGGCCAATAGCATATCGTATAAATGCAGTAAAAGCTCAGGTATAATTCCAAGAAAATGGGTTGGTATTTATTTACCTACAGTAGTTAGGAGGTTAAGTCCGTCTGGTATGGTCCGTGTTCTAACAAGTTAAAGGGAAACCAGAGGCAATTACTCCCGTGTACCCCCCTACTTTTTCAATTACAATAATATTTCCCAAACCGATGGACAATAAGTAAGTTTTCTCAGTTTACATAATGTGTCCGTAAACTTTTACCCTTTCTTCCTAACTACGGGTGAACCAATGCATAGAGCCACGTACTGTACCTTATCAGCGTACCTCACGCTACATCGTATCCTTATCAGTACTGAGTACTTAAACACACTCTCAATGTACTAGGTACCGTTCCTGTAAACACTTCAGCTTATTGCGAATAAATTACACAAGACTTGGAATAAATTAGGAGTTAGGGTAAAAAAGTCCTTCACCGTATGTAGTAAGTCCCTAATGGAAAAAAAGGGGTAACAGAGTATAACAAGATCACACAGTATACCATTCTTAACAACTGATGAAAAGGGGGAAAACAAATGTAAGCACAATCAGCTATAATGCAACTACAAACAATACAAATGTTACCGTCTCTCACACGCAGGGGCCACCGGACCAGGGTTCTATATTCAAAATTCTGAGCACAGTCAAATAAACTGTCCCTAGTCCGTGCGCAGCAATATTAAGGGTCCAGACATTGGGGTACAATAAAGTGCTTCATTGGTCAAGAGGTCAGGTTTTGTCTTATTTATTGTTACAGTAAAGATGCACAGTTGGTTCTTTGTTCAAGGCTTCATCATCATCATGTCCAGGGGTCCCCGCTGTGCATCTGGTTTCAACTGGATTTCTTCAGTTAGCCCTTCCTTGTGGCAATGTATACATTATTTTATATAATGTCCATAACTTATGAATGGTATATGCTGCACATTTCAAACAAACACCGGAGAACAGCGAGTTAGAGACTGGTCACACAGATACTAAATATGTCCAGGGGGAATAGTGTATTATCCTTAATACTATGTGTTGCGATATTAAACCATATAACTATTTTATTATTTGAGATTGTGGAGTATGATTCTATGTGTATTAGTATGGCTGCCCTTTGCGTTCGCACAATACTCCTACTCACTTCGGTACACTCTTTACGTAAATATGCAGGCGAAAAATGGCGGCCATAGTATCCTAGTGCAGTGAGGATGCAATCCGACTTTGACAGGGGTATAACACATGGCTCAGCATCATTTGGAGGCCCAGTTACACAGAGGTGTGGCATAAAAGATGGTGGCATAGAGGATCTACAACTGGAATATTTAGCAATCAAGTCAAGAAGTGTCTAATAGCATCAGAGCAAGACCAGTCCTGTTCTACCTTAATGGATTCCCTTGAGAGAGTAAATTCATAGGCAGAGTATGAGTGGCAGCAAGTTGACCTCTGCTGCTAGTAAGTACCAGAATTGGGCTGATATACTAATAAAATTACCTTTATTCACTATTAAAAGCAGATTTACATATGGAAGTCTCTAACTGCGGTTGATTGATACTGAGATGTGCCAAAACTAATTCTTAAATTCAAGTAATCACTTAGTAAATTGTTGTTTTCTGAGTATGTAGAATGGATATATTTTCATACAGTATGTTTTTTAATTGTGCAAATATGTACTTCTACATCTGACTCAAGATCAGTAAAATAAAAGAAGTAAATTCATAAAAGACGTTTACTGTTAAGACTGAGATTTCTAAGTCATTGTGTCTATTGTGTTCAACATCTGCCTGTCCTTATGTAAACAAGAAATAGATCCTGCACTTATTTAAGCCCAAATGTATCTGACAACCAGAGAATGCTTTCAGTCTGTACTTGAAAAGCTGAAATCCTGAAAGATCAACGTTTACCAACACCATCTGTTACATATACCTCATTTTGAAATGAGCACATAGATCCAAAAACCTGCTGTTTGGAGAAAGACTAATAAAGTCTCATGAGTTCTTGTTATCCAGTAAACAAAACACACTGCTTGATGGGATGGAACCCAAAATATTATCTGTTCCTTCTACAGTATGTTACCAGGATACATTTATAATACTGAGGAAAGATGGCTATTGAACCATGCTGAAACAGCACACCAAGCATACAATCCATGCAGCAAAAAGAGGACATGGCAGTTAATTTCGGCTTCCAACTACATGGACCAGAAAGTAAAGTTCTTGGCTAATGAATTTCTTTTTATAATAGAATTGGACCAGGAAGTGTTCTCAAGCATTGTGGGTAAAAGCATTGCTGATTATAATTCTCATTGGCCCCTGGTGGTGCTCCAGCTATAAGTCTGCATTCCTCATTCATACAGCAAAAGCATATATACTCCCCAAATTCATTATAAAATATTGCCATATATAGCAGAGAGACATTGTATACAGGAACCACTCCCCTAAGCTTACTTTATGATCTGTCATGGTCCTACTTGCAGAATTAAATTGAATGTAAACTGACTGCTCCAATCATAGCTGTAGGCTTCATGTTCCTGATATGATCCATCTCTAAATGGAAGAAAGTTGTTCTCACAAAGCTATCACTAAACAACAATAATGAAGAGTGTTTCCAGGCACATTACAGCAGCAGAGAAAGATATTCTTACTACAGTAAAAGCATCCCAATTTCCAAATAACTAATATAATAAACTGCTTATCATCAGAAATATTAATGGTAGTGTTGCTACAGTGCATTACGGATGAATATTATAGTTTTGCTATATATTTTGCCAGCAGAGAGCAGTAGTGACCAGGTGGCTGTTTCCCCAGATGATCGCATGTCTATAGTTATTATCAAACTCACCTTGGTAATTCTGGAATGTAAAAGGATTTAAAAAAACTAATTAGATGAATATTTTTATAGTAAGAATTCTAATATAAATAATACATTACTTGTGTTGTTTAAAACTAAAATAAGAAGATACAAGTTAAGAAAATGAACAAATAAAACAACCCATAAAATGAGAACACTATAATGTATATAATAGTTTTTTAAGATGATTTAGAAAATATCAATGGTATCATCCTGTCCCGTTATATTGATGTGATACTGTATTTGTTTGCTTCTAATTTCAGGCTTGATTCAGAGTTGGTTTACACACATCTTTGATGTTTACCGAATGACGCATGCATAGGATCTGTCCTGCCAGTGCACCAATCTTGTACTTTATGATTGACCACAAAACCCCCTAAGCAGAATGACTGACATGCTACGTTGTTTAGGGACGGGAAAGGGAGTAGAAACAGGAACCGTCTTATAAAGTGGCGGATATAGGAAGGAAACACTCTGGCCCATGCCCCCCACCCTGTTTAATACAATTTTAAAGAACAGTAAATGGAGAGCACCAGCATTGTCTCCATTGTTTTTTGTTTTTTTAGGGGGTGGGAGTTAAGGATCCCCACTTGCCACCATACTAGCAGGTTAAGGGGGGGTCACCCAAATATAGTAGGTCCCCTCTCTTTTAAAGATTCCACAATGACTAGCTTTAGATCAGATCTTTTTTTACCTTTGCGATCTGATCTGCAGCACTACATCAGTGCAGGACCACTCTAACAGCCCACATGTCACAGCACTGCACAAAACATATGTTTACCCCTATCTGAGTCCTATAATTAGCTAGTAAAGAGCCACATGATAATGGCACGTATTTGAATATACCTAAACCCCATAATGCTCCATATAGCATATCAGTGCCAGCATCTCCTAGATTTTGCTGCGGTGCCCTGGATTGGTGTGGCTGGGTGGCTCTCAGTCGGCACACTATTATTTTCTATCTAACACTTCTCTCTCACTATTAATCTCATCACTTAAACTATTCCTTTATTTTATTTATACACTTTAACTTTTATTCACTTGTGTGTTGATCTGTGCTTTCTGGATTATGCTAATTTATTAAGGTGCCACACCCCACATCTAGATATAGTAATAGGGACCGCCATAACTCAAAGCCTCGATGCATGGCTTGGGAGTTTACCCATGCATTTTCATATGTATGTAACCAAGATCACTGAATCTACTACCATGTGGTTTTTAAATCTGGTTACTGATATGATTCAGTGTGCTGGGGGAAACCAATTTATTTTTACTTACCTTTCATGCATCTGAGTGATTTCACTTAACTAGCTGAACGTCTGCCAGTATGTATTTAAGCTTAAATTCACTCAGATGATCCAAAATAGTGGGACTGTCCCGCTGGTTGTAGAACCATAGCTTCCAACTGTCCCAATTACAGTGGGACAGTCCCACTATTTTGGATATTGCCAGCTGCAGTCCCCCCTGCAGCTGGCAATATCATGTGGGCAGGGGGGCAGGTGGGGGGGAGCTGGAGATCACAGCTGCTCCGCAGAGCAGTAGTGATCACTGAAGAGATGCCATGCACAAATGTGTGGCATCTCTTCAGCGCAGGGAAGAAGGGCAGGAAGTGACCCGGGACCTGCCCAGTCGCTAGGGGAGCATTGGGCACCCCGACCCCCCCCCCCCCAAAAAAAAAGCAGGTTAAATGGGGGTCACTGTGCCAGGCCACACCCCTTTACTTGAGGTCACACCCTCTTGAGCAATGGCTCCTTCTCGGATCAGACTCATCTTAGGCATAGCAGGTACTGATTTAGGCAATCAGAAAGTTGGGAGATATGCTACAACCATTGCAACCAATTGTCACAATGGTGATCCATCACTGCATATTCAGAGGAATTACTCAAATTGTATCTGTGTTGCAGACAGGAGGCATCTTTTTTATTATTATTATTATTATATGTTAATTAGAAAAAAATTCAGCAAATTCTATAAGCATCTATAAAAAGGATGGCGGGTTGTTGGAGGTGCTGTCCACACCCAGGTGTCACCCTCTGAGGGAGTGACACCAAAATGTTGCCTTTGCTACAGTGACAATTTGAAACCCTCCTGCAGCATCTTGCTCCTGTCTTAAAGAAGGAGCCAACAGTGCAGGCACTATGCTCTGGGGGCAGCTCAGCATAAAAAAGGATGCTGGGCTGTCCCTGTAGTGATGTAATCAGGATCCCCACCAAGATCACTACCAATTTAGCTTAGAGTAGACCATGCCCCCATTTTGGATGCGCACCAGGGGATAGTGAGTCCAAACTGAGTGTCACCAGACCCAATGTTTCTAAAACCAGCTCCTTAAAGCACCCTGACAGTTTAGAATGTAAGGCTATCCATGCTTTAGGAAAATATATCGCTAGGAAAGGGTTAAACTATTTATTGTAAAATAGACACACATATATAAAAGGAAAAATATATTGAATTAAATAATACAGTTAAAACTTGAAAGCAATAAATCAGTGGAACTCAGACCAATAGTAAGAGTCACCATATAGTACTGTTCCTCTGTTGCTGCCATGATGCATTGAAGTGAAAATTAAAGTGCACTTCTGTAGTGATAAGAATGGGATCCCTCTAAGACAGGCATGTCCAAAGTCCGGCCCGGGGGCCAATTGCGGCCTGTGATGTCACTTTAAGTGGCCCACAGCCTCCAGCCGGAAGCAGGCTAAGCATGAGAAGCAGGACGCACAGCGCAGGACTGTAGAGGCAGGGCCTACAGCGAGGGCGCATTACCTTGTGTGCAGCGGTGAGAGGGTGTCGGCAGCCACTGTTTGGCATCTTCATGAGAGTATGCGTCCAACCGCCCTTCCCCCGCCCGGGCTCCACTTCATCTTCTGTCTGTAATCTCTCCGCCTGTTCGCAATCACAGTATCCCGGGAGGAAGGAGCAGCTTGCAGAGCAGACTCAGCAGAGGAGAGCGATAGCGGGAGCAGGGAGCACAGGCATCTATCTCCTCTCCTTGTGGTGCATGCTTGGCCTCTCCATCCTGTGGCTTACAGAAGGGGCCATACAGAGAAGGAGGGTCAGGCAGGGGGAATATACTGTGAAGGAGCAGGCTGGAGGAAATACACAGAATGGGGGCAGAGTGGGGGACATGCAGATAAGGGGGCAGCAGGCTGGAGGAAATCGATTGAATGGGGCAGAGTGGGGGACATACAGAGAAGGGGGGAGCAGGCTGGGGGAAATACACTGAATGGGGGCATAGTGGGGTTTATGCAGGGAGCAGGCTGGGGAAAATACCCTGAATGGGGCAGAGTGAGGGACATGCAGAGAAGGGGGGAGCAGGCTGGGGTAAATAAATTGAATGGGGGCAGAGTGGGGGACATGCAGAGAAAGGGGGAGCAGGCTGGGGGAAATTGATTGAATGAGGGCAGAATGGGGACATGCAGGGAGCAGGCTGGGGAAATACACCGAATGTTGCAGAGAGGGTACATATCCATGCCAAATCTCAGCTCAGTAAGTCTAGTCACTTTTGAGGTGTAACCCCTCAAACACCATGCCCCCATTTCAATGGGAAAATTTGTCTCTTTGATTCAGCCTTATTATATATATATATATATATATGGTACTTGTGTATTTTGGCGGCGCCCATCACATCGCATACCATAACGCATACGATGGTATGCGATGCGACGCGATATCGTACGATAGTGCACGATGGCATACAATTTTGAAATTGTATGCCATTGTACATGGCATACAATGCCATACGATGCGATGCGATTAAACATTGTATGAGCACCCTAATGGGTGCTTATACAATGTTAAGCACCCAAATGGGTGCTTACAATGTTAAATGCACCCCCACGCCACCCCCCCACTATAAACGTGAACCCGAAGCGTGGCGAGCGCAGCAAGCCCGCGCGGGGCGGCGGTACGCGTCCTACGACCTTTTCATACCCCCACTATCCACGTCGGCGTGGAGTTGAGAATAGAATAGTGTGGCGAGCGCAGCGAGCCACCGAGCCCAAAGCGTGGCGAGCGCAGCGGATACCTGTGAAGCCCGCGAAGGGACGCGTTTACCTGTGAAGGTATCCGCAGCCACGCTTCGGGTTCACGTTTATAGTGGGGGGGTGGCGTGGGGGTGCATTTAACATTGTAAGCACCCATTTGGGTGCTCAAAAGCACCCTTTAGGGTGCTTATACGATTTTTGGTCGTATAGGGGGTCCAAATCGCGTAGCATCGCATCGTATGCCATCGGGTGCATGGCATGCGATGCAATGCGATCTGTTCGTCGTACGACGGACATCGGGGGCGCCGCCAAAATACACAAGTACCGCATTGAACTAATTCAAACTCTATAAGAAATGTAGTTACGGTACTTGTGTATTTTGGCGGCGCCCATCGCATCGCATACCATAACGCATACGATGGTATGCGATGCGACGCAATATCGTATGATAGTGCACGATGGCATACAATTTTGAAATTGTATGCCATTGTACATGGCATACAATGCCATACGATGCGATGCGATTAAACATTGTATAAGCACCCTAATGGAGTCTTGTGGAGAGACAATATAGGCAGCGTAGGTGCGGCACTCACGGCTTAAATAAATAAGCAACAGACGGAAGATGTATCAACGTTTCAATATAATTTACATACAAAATTTTCATCAGGATAAATACCGGGTAAAAAAACATACCTTTATAAGATACAAACACCACGTGAATACAGGCGGCTGTATTCACATGGTGTTTGTTTCCTATAAAGGTATGTTTTTTTTACCCTGTATTTATCCTGATGAAAATTTCGTAAATGAAATTGAAACGTTGATGACACATCTTCCGTCTGTTGCTTACTTTTTAAGCCGTGAATGCCGCACCTACACTGCCTGTATATATATATATATAGAGAGAGAGAGAGAGAGAGAGAGAGAGATAGAGAGAGAGAGAAAGGACTCCAGAGATCCCCGCAGGGTAACCCCAAAGGACAGGCGGCACTCAAAGGGCTATGGAGGGTGTCCAAATTTTATATATTTAAATTGCAAGTACAAGAAAAGTCATGTCGACGTTTCAAAGCCCAAGTGGCTTTTTCTTCAGGACGTGTGTCTTGTTAAGATGCATAAAGTGCTGTGCAAAAGGACAGCACACTGATACGAGGAAGGCACCGGGGCGCTTTCAACACAGTCGAGGAGAGTGCCGACCAATCTACAAACATATATATATATATATATATTTATACTCCAGAGTCCAGACTGTATTTTTACACTCCACAGATCTGTGGCCCTGGCCCTGCGGGGGATTGCTGGTAAGAGCGATCAGAAAGGGGGGGCCATGGGTACTTTTCCCTTGAGCCACCACTATAATCCGGCTCTGCTCAGCACTTATTAACTTACTCCTGAACCAGCACCCATTAAATTGTGTACCTCAAGATCCCATTCTGCAAAAAGGGTTTATTAAACAGTTCACCCGTGCACCACCCATTAACACATTTATGTACACTGCCAGCACCCATTAACATCCCTCCACAAAGCTTCTATTAATTAGTTCACCCCCTTTTAGCACCCTATAGCCTAACTCCATCCAGTATGAAGTCATTCCATCAGGTGCCGGAGGACTCACTAGGCAGCCGAGATTCCGACAGTCATTACCCCGACATCGGAATCCTGACTGCTAAAAGCCTGACACATGGCAAGCAGCTTTTCTCCTTCATGGGGGTCCTTGACCCCCATAGAGGGAGAATAAAATAGGTGGTGAGTGTAGCAGCAGCATGGCAAGCGCAGCGAGCCCACAGGGGGCTTCATTGCTCTCCTCCCGCCGTTGGGATTCCGACATCGGGCTAATGACTGTCGGAATCCTGACTGTCGGGGTGTTATACCACACCCATTCCATCCCAGGAGCTATTCGCCCTATTAGCCTAGTTCTCAGAACCTATTAATCCAGTCACCCTCAGCACCCACAAATATCCCAAACTCAGCACCCATTATTCCATTACTTCAAGATATCTAGAACCCCCAAATAAACAAAACAAAATAAATGTACAATGCTAGTGCCTTGCTCCTCTAAAGTGAACTGGTTATCTCTTATATAATAGCCCATATCTGTCACTGTGTGTATAACACTGGGTGGAGTCACTGTATGATTCCATCCAGCATTGTACAGGGTGAGAGATCTGGGCTGATACATATACGGCTGGGTGGACAGACCACTGGACCTCGCTCACCCACTCCTCCCATCCCACCTCCTGTGATGCGGTGAACATGCTGGATGATCGCCGTGGCTTTGTCTTGCCAAAAAGATGGCCATGGGAGGGCTGCATGCATACATGACTGCACTCAGCTCCTCCAATGCTCATTTGTGGAGCATGAGCGATGGGTGGCTCCCTCCATCTCCCTCCATCCTTTGCACCCACCCATGGCACACCTGCACCTGGACCTCCTCAACCCGCACCTAGCCGCAGCAGCACTGCACCCATCCATCCCCCGTCCACAGTAGCCATGCACCTATCCTCCCCCACCCACAGCACCCCTGCGATTGCCCCTCACTTAACTGGTACACCACCCACATGGACCACCCCTGGATCTGCAACTCCACCACCCACAGTATCCCTGCAGCCGCCACTCACCCACTTACACCAGCCGCAAGCACCTTCCACCACCCATGGCACCCATGCACCAGACCCTCACCCACATAATAAATGTGTTCACAGGTTAAGGGGGTGGAGCCCCTTACAACGGTGTGAAGAGCACCCATAGGGCACAATGAATCCCCTAGTTCAGTCATATGTGGCCTGTTTCTAGGACTGTTGGCCAGGGTGGACTGTACCAGATTCAGGAGGGAATGTGCTCTCTTGGCCAGGTGCCTGTTGAAGCATGGGTACAGTATCCTGCTGGTTACATCATTTGTTACTACAACTGAGCAAAGATTTGTGTGTAACAGAGTGTCAGGCAGATGGGTGGGTGGTCAAGGTAAAATAATTGAACTGACCTCAGCATGAATGGGCCGACCCATGCATGTAGCCTTTGGCCAAACTCTTCTGTGATTGCCACTCTTCCTGACAGGAAGCATTGGGCATTGCTTCCTCCACCCAGACTGAGTGCCTCAAGATGAATTAAATCTAGCAGATCCACTAGAGAAATTACTCTCTGGTAGAAGTGGTAAAGTTGAGAGAAGAAACACACTGATGTAGGTGATTGCTTTTATATTTATCTAGAAGAGAAGGGTTTTTACAGTGCTATATGAAGAGGTGTAACATAGCACCCAACACATACATATTGGCATACCTTGCAACATAAGCCATTCCAGGAGGCACAAATTGTTCTGTTTCTGGATTTCCCTCTTAATTTACAAATGCCATCACCTTGAACTAGATTATTTAAAAAAAAAAAAAGAAAGATGTTTCACTACAGGTGATGTAATCATAAATTAAAAGGTAAATTAAGAAGCAAAGCATTTTGTTCTCCTGGAATGGGTCATGTAGGGAGGTATGTATTGGGGAAATTCTGGATTATTATATAGAAGAAAGGTGTTTGTATGACTATATACAAAGAAGAAGAAAAGTGTTTGTATGACTATATACAAAGAAAAATAACCCAGCACTCAGCATACACTGATAGGTATTTGTTTCCTAGCACGGCGCCCATCACATCGTATACCATAAGCCTTACAATGGTATGCGATGCGATGTGATGTTACGCGATGGCACTCGATGTTATACAATTTAAAATCGTATACCATTGTATATGGCATACAGTGGCATACAATGCGATGGTATACGATTTTAAATTGTATAAGCACCCTAATGGGTGTTTTCAATATTAAATGGCCCCCCTATAAGATTATTAATTGTATAAGCACCGTAATGGGTGCTTACAATGTTAAAAGCTACCCCACACCACCCCCAGAATCAACACCAACCCTAAGAGTGGCGAGCGCAGCGAGCCCGCGAGGGGCGGCGGTACGCGTCCTCCGACCTTTTCATACCCCCACTATCCATGTCGGCATAGAGTTGACTTCAGATAGTGTGGCGAGCCCGAAGCGTGGCGAGCGGACGCGGAATACATGTAAAGTAATACGGCTGCGCTCGCCACGCTTTGGGCTCAGTGGCTTGCTGCGCTCGCCACACTATATACAATGTACTCCACTCTGACGTGGATAGTGGGGGTAGGAAAAGATCGGAGGACGCGTACCATCGCCGCTCGCCACGCTTCGGGTTGGCGTTCATAGTGGGGGTGGCGTGGGGGTGCATTTAACATTGTAAGCACCCATTAGGGTGCTTATACAATTAAAATTGTATAGGGTGGGCATTTACCATTGAAAACACCCATTAGGGTGCTTATACAATTTAAAATCGCATCGCATCACATGCGGCTAGATGGCATGCGATGCGATGCAATGCATAAGATGTCATATGATTGAAAATCGTGGGCGCCGTGCTAGGAAACAAGTACCCACTGATATATGGGATTATAATTATATAGAAGGGACTGGACGATGGAGTATGTAGAAAGGAATAACACAGTATAACACTAATATGCAGAATTATTATCATTATGAGAGCAATTATTGCCAGAGGAAACCTACAGATGCAGCCACGCTCATCTATTCCCAATCACCACTGCTTGCTTCTAATGTGCACCCGCGGCCTGGAATCGCCAAGCTGTGCTATCACCGCTCAATATGTTTTTTTATATTTGCCATGGGAGCGAATTTTACACACGCTCATTTATTTATTTATTAACAGTTTCTTATATAGCACAGCGCTATCCAGAGCATAGTTATGAGCAAAAACACATACCGAATTACAGTACAAGACAGTTTAGGACAAGTACATGGTTAACCCCTTCCTGACACAGCCAGTTTTTGCCTTCCTGACAGAGCCCTTTTTTCAAATCTGACATGTATCACTTAAGTGGGGATAACTTTTTTTTGCTTTTACTTATCCCAGTGATTTTGAGATTGTTTTCTCGTGACACATTGTACTTCAAATTAGTGGTAAATTTGGGTCGATACAGTCTGTGTTTTTTTGTGAAAAATACCAAAATGTCGTAAAAAAATGGAAAATTTAGCAATTTGCAAAATGTTAAATTTTCTGCTTGTGAGACAAATAATCATACCACTCAAAATAGTTAATAACTAACATAGACCATATGTCTACTTTATGTTTCCATCATTATTTCAACTTCCTTTTAATTTTTTTGGACACTAGGAGGCTTAAAATATGAATAGCAAATTCTCAAATTTTCAAGAAAATTTCAAACACTGATTTTTTTAGGGACCAGTTCAGTTCTGATGTGACTTTGAGGGACTTGTATGTGAGACACCCCCATAAATGATGCCATTTCAAAAACTGCACCCCTCACAGTATTCAAAACAGCATTTTGGAAGTTTGTTAACCCTTTAGGTGTTTCACAGGAATTAAAACAAAGTGTAGGTGAAATTTCAAAATTTCATTTTTTTTGCAGATTTGCAATTTTAATACATTTTTCTAAGGAACACAGTAGATTTTACTAGAGAAATGTGACTAAAAATTGATTCCCCCAATTCTTTTGTTTTCATAAATATCCTATATGTGGCCCTAGTATGCAAGTTGACCAAACCACAGGCTTCATAATAGAAGGAGCACCTACTTGATTTTGGAGCCTCCTTTTTATGAGATTATTTTTTAGGCACCATGTAGGTTTCTAGGCACCATAAGATGCTAAAAGTTAGGAACCCCCCCACAAGTGACCCCATTTTGCAAACTACACCCCTCAGGGAATTCATCTAGGGGTATAATGTACATTTCAAACCCCCAGGGGTTTCACCAATTGTGGTACAACTGGGCAGTGAAAATGAAAAATTAAATTTTTTACACAAAAATGCAGTTCTGGCTCAAAATTTTTCATTTTCACAAGGAATGAAGGAGACAAAGCACCCCAAAATCTGTGCCCCAATTTCTCCCGAGTACGGCAATGCCTCACATGTGACCAAAAAATACCATTTGGGTGCATGGCAGGACTCAGAAGAAAAGGAGTGATTTTTGTATTTTGCAGCTCAGATTCTGGTGGAATTTTGGTGGGTGCTATGTCGCATTAGCAAGACCCCCAAAGCACCAATACAGTGGAAGCCCCCCACAAGTGACCCCATTTTGCAAACTACACCCCTCAGGGAATTCATCTAGGGGTATAGTGTACATTTCAAACCCCCAGGGGTTTCACCAATTTTGATACAACTGGGCTGTGCAAATGAAAAATTACATTTTTTTACACAGAAATGCAGTTCTGGCTCAAAATTTTTCATTTTCACAAGGAATGAAGGAGACAAAGCACCCCAAAATCTGTGCCCCAATTTCTCCCGAGTACGGCAATGCCTCACATGTGACCAAAAAATACCATTTGGGTGCATGGCAGGACTCAGAAGGGAAGGAGTGATTTTTGTATTTTGCAGCTCAGATTCTGGTGGAATTTTGGTGGGTGCTATGTCGCATTAGCAAGACCCCCAAAGCACCAATACAGTGGAAGCCCCCCACAAGTGACCCCATTTTGCAAACTACACCCCTCAGGGAATTCATCTAGGGGTATAGTGTACATTTCAAACCCCCCGGGGTTTCACCAATTGTGGTACAACTGGGCAATGAAAATGAAAAATTAAATTTTTTACACAAAAATGCAGTTCTGGCTCAAAATTTTTCATTTTCACAAGGAATAAAGGAGACAAAGCACCCCAAAATCTGTGCCCCAATTTCTCCCGAGTACGGCAATGCCTCACATGTGACCAAAAAATACCATTTGGGTGCATGGCAGGACTCAGAAGGGAAGGAGTGATTTTTGTATTTTGCAGCTCAGATTCTGGTGGAATTTTGGTGGGTGCTATGTCGCATTAGCAAGACCCCCAAAGCACCAATACAGTGGAAGCCCCCCACAAGTGACCCCATTTTGCAAACTACACCCCTCAGGGAATTCATCTAGGGGTATAGTGTACATTTAAAACCCCCAGGGGTTTCACCAATTTTGATACAACTGGGCTGTGCAAATGAAAAATTACATTTTTTTACACAAAAATGCAGTTCTGGCTCAACATTTTTCATTTTCACAAGGAATGAAGGAGACAAAGCACCCCAAAATCTGTGCCCTAATTTCTCCTGAGTACGGCAATGCCTCACATGTGACCAAAAAATACCATTTGGGTGCATGGCAGGACTCAGAAGGGAAGGAGTGATTTTTGTATTTTGCAGCTCAGATTCTGGTGGAATTTTGGTGGGTGCTATGTCGCATTAGCAAGACCCCCAAAGCACCAATACAGTGGAAGCCCCCCACAAGTGACCCCATTTTGCAAACTACACCCCTCAGGGAATTCATCTAGGGGTATAGTGTACATTTCAAACCCCCCGGGGTTTCACCAATTGTGGTACAACTGGGCAGTGAAAATGAAAAATTAAATTTTTTACACAAAAATGCAGTTCTGGCTCAAAATTTTTCATTTTCACAAGGAATGAAGGAGACAAAGCACCCCAAAATCTGTGCCCCAATTTCTCCCGAGTACGGCAATGCCTCACATGTGACCAAAAAATACCATTTGGGTGCATGGCAGGACTCAGAAGGGAAGGAGTGATTTTTGTATTTTGCAGCTCAGATTCTGGTGGAATTTTGGTGGGTGCTATGTCGCATTAGCAAGACCCCCAAAGCACCAATACAGTGGAAGCCCCCCACAAGTGACCCCATTTTGCAAACTACACCCCTCAGGGAATTCATCTAGGGGTATAGTGTACATTTCAAACCCCCAGGGGTTTCACCAATTTTGATACAACTGGGCTGTGCAAATGAAAAATTACATTTTTTTACACAAAAATGCAGTTCTGGCTCAAAATTTTTCATTTTCACAAGGAATGAAGGAGACAAAGCACCCCAAAATCTGTGCCCCAATTTCTCTCGAGTACGGCAATGCCTCACATGTGACCAAAAAATACCATTTGGGTGCATGGCAGGACTCAGAAGGGAAGGAGTGATTTTTGTATTTTGCAGCTCAGATTCTGGTGGAATTTTGGTGGGTGCTATGTCGCATTAGCAAGACCCCCAAAGCACCAATACAGTGGAAGCCCCCCACAAGTGACCCCATTTTGCAAACTACACCCCTCTGGGAATTCATCTAGGGATATAATGTACATTTCAAACCCCCAGGGGTTTCACCAATTGTGGTACAACTGGGCAGTGAAAATGAAAAAATTATTTTTTTACACAAAAATGCAGTTCTGGCTCAACATTTTTCATTTTCATAAGGTATGAAGGAGAAAAAGCACCCCAAAATCTGTGCCCCAATTTCTCCCGAGTACGGCAATGCTTCATGTGTGACCAAAAAATGGCAGGACTCAGAAGGGAAGGAGTGATATTTGGATTTTGCAGCACAGATTCTGGTGGAATGTTGGTGGGTGCTATGTCGCATTAGCAAGACCCCCAAAGCACCAATACAGTGGAACCCCCCCACAAGTGACCCCATTTTGCAAACTACACCCCTCAGGGAATTCATCTAGGGGTATAGTGTACATTTCAAACCCCCAGGGGTTTCACCAATTTTGATACAACTGGGCTGTGCAAATGAAAAATTACATTTTTTTACACAAAAATGCAGTTCTGGCTCAAAATTTTTCATTTTCATAAGGTATGAAGGAGAAAAAGCACCCCAAAATCTGTGCCCCAATTTCTCCCGAGTACGGCAATGCTTCATGTGTGACCAAAAAATGGCAGGACTCAGAAGGGAAGGAGTGATATTTGGATTTTGCAGCACAGATTCTGGTGGAATTTTGGTGGGTGCTATGTCGCATTAGCAAGACCCCCAAAGCACCAATACAGTGGAACCCCCCCACAAGTGACCCCATTTTGCAAACTACACCCCTCAGGGAATTCATCTAGGGGTATAGTGTACATTTCAAACCCCCAGGGGTTTCACCAATTTTGATACAACTGGGCTGTGCAAATGAAAAATTACATTTTTTTACACAAAAATGCAGTTCTGGCTCAAAATTTTTCATTTTCATAAGGTATGAAGGAGAAAAAGCACCCCAAAATCTGTGCCCCAATTTCTCCCGAGTACGGCAATGCTTCATGTGTGACCAAAAAATGGCAGGACTCAGAAGGGAAGGAGTGATATTTGGATTTTGCAGCACAGATTCTGGTGGAATTTTGGTGGGTGCTATGTCGCATTAGCAAGACCCCCAAAGCACCAATACAGTGGAACCCCCCCACAAGTGACCCCATTTTGCAAACTACACCATTCAGGGAATTCATCTAGGGGTATAGTGTACATTTCAAACCCCCAGGGGTTTCACCAATTTTGATACAACTGGGCTGTGCAAATGAAAAATTACATTTTTTTACACAAAAATGCAGTTCTGGCTCAAAATTTTTCATTTTCATAAGGTATGAAGGAGAAAAAGCACCCCAAAATCTGTGCCCCAATTTCTCCCGAGTACGACAATGCCTCACATGTGACCAAAAAATACCAGTTGGGTGCATGGCAGGACTCAGAACGGAAGGAGTGATTTTTGGATTTTGCGGCTTTCTGGTGGAATGAATGGTGGGTGCTATGTGGCATTAGCAAGACCCCCGAAGCACGGTGAAATGATGAACCTAATAATCCATAGATGTGTGGTATATTTTAAAACACTCCTTTATACATAGGCCGGGTTTGTCGGGGCAAGTGTCACACTGGAAAATAGTTTGCTTTCTTATTCCCTTTTTATAGCAAACTTTGCACCTTTTTTGTGTCCTGCCCTTTTTTCCAGTGGAGGGGATTTCATCAGGAAAATGCTGCCCTGGTACAATACGGGGGCCAGTACTAGAAGTACTGGGGCCCTCTGCCTGCTGGTTCCCAAATATTAGGCTCTTTATGACTTCCTCTTGAAAGTGCATAAATGTCCCCCTCTGGCTGGTAGAACGGAATAGCACGTAAGCATTATACAGTGCCATCTGGATGATATACACGGCCAGCTTCTTGTACCAGATTTTTGTTTTCCGCAGGGCACTGTACGGCTTCAGTACCTGATCTGAAAGATCCACTCCGCCCATGTACTTATTGTAATCCAGGATACAATTAGGTTTGGAGGTGTGGGTACTGGTACCTCGTACAGGGACGGAGGTGGTACTGTCTCCGTGAATTGTTGTCAGTATAAGGACATCCCTCTTGTCCTTGTATTTGACCAACAACATATTTTCGGTGGATTGTGCCCTGCTTTCACCCCTTCTCATTACTTGGGCAATGTGCGTTTTTGGAAGGCCTCTTTGGTTCTTGCGCACAGTTCTGCAAGCTGCTGTACCTCTTGAACCAAGGGCCTTAAACAGGGGGATGCTAGTGTAAAAGTTATCCACATAGAGGTGATAACCTTTATCCAGGAAGGGGTGCACTAAATCCCAGACAATTTTTCCACTAACACCTACGAGGGAGGGGGGGGCATTCTGGCGGTTCAATTCTTGAATCCTTCCCTTTATATACCCTAAACCTGTGAGTGTACCCTGAGGTGCTTTCACACAGCTTATACATTTTTATGCCATACCTTGCCCTCTTACTGGGAAGGTACTGGCGGAATTTAACCCTTCCTTTAAAATGTATAAGGGACTCGTCTATGCAAATGAATTTATCTGGGATGTACATCTCTTCAAATTTGGCACTGAAATGATCAATGACCGGCCTGACTTTGAATAGCCGGTCAAAGGTGGGATCATCTCTGGGTGGGCACTGTGCATTATCGTTGTAATGCAAAAATTTAAGGATTAACTCAAAACGAGTCCGGGTCATGGCCATACGGTAAAGTGGGGTGCTGTACAGAACATCTGTACTCCAATATTGCCTAATTTCTGGCTTTTTTACTATGCCCATATGAAACACCAGACCCCAAAACGTCATAACCTCTACTGCATCTACAGGGGTCCACCTAGCAAATGATGACGTGGGGTTTTGAGCAATAAACTGCTGGGCATATAAATTAGTTTGGTCCACCATTAAATTTATAAAATCATCAGAGAAAAATAATTTGAAAAAGTCAATTTCTCTGAGACCTGTGGAATCAAATTGGATTCCTGGGATGGCCAAAAACTCAGGAACCTGGGGCTCAAAATTGTCTGGTGGTGGGGTCCATACGAGATCAATTATTGGGGGGGGGTCTCAGCTGCTCTACGGGGGCGTCTTTGAGGGGGTCCCTCATCACTAGAGGAGGAAGAGGAGCTTAAGATGAATCCTTCAAATTCCCCGCTTGCCTCACTGGCTGTGTCAGAGTCAGAGGCAAGCATGGCATATGCCTCCTCCACTGAATACATTCTTCTGGATGACTGGGATGACATTTGGGATGACATTTGGGATGCCATTTTTATTTTTGTGTTTCTGGTAGTGAAATGTTTCAACACGTGTATAGTGTAGGGGGGGTACAAACTTTATTTCAACACGGGGGTATGTAGTGTGTAGTGTGTATGTAGTGCAGAAAAAAAAAATACTTTATACAGGAATTTGATCCCAATAAAAAAAAAAAAAATTGAAGGGGTTAAAAAAAAGGTCCTGCGCCAAAAATTGAGCACAGATGTTGGTCAGTAACGTCCGTCACTGAACAGCGCTCAAAGGCAACAGGAATTTGATCAAAAAAAAAAAAATAGATCAACCCTGTGCCGAAAAAGCTGATCAGTGATGTACGTCACTGATCAGCGCACAGTGGCCACAGGACACCCACAAAATCACAGTGTGTGTAAAAAAAAAATTAAAAAAAGACCCCACAGCACCCTCAAAAAAAAAAAAAAAAAGGTGATCAGTGATGCGACACTGATTACCAGTGAGGGGCAGCAGGTGCACAACCTTTGGTGCAACTGACAGTGCAACTGGCAGTAACTGACAGGTATATATAAAAAAAAAACCCTGCACCCCCAAAAAGTTGCTGATCAGCACAGATATACTGATCAGCACAAAAGGGGGGGTAGCAGACACAAAATATAGCACTCTCTATCACTCTCTGTCACTATCTCTCTCTATCTCTCTATCTCTCACTATCTATCACTATCTATCACTCTATGACACTGCAGCAGCAGCACTGACAGTTATATATATAAAAAAAAAAACCTGCACCCCCAAAAAGGGGGGGTAGCAGACACAAAATATAGCACTCTCTATCACTCTCTGTCACTATCTCTTTCTATCTCTCTATCTCTCACTATCTATCACTATCTATCACTATCTATGACACTGCAGCAGCAGCACTGACAGTTATATATATATATATAAAAAAAACCTGCACCCCCAAAAAGGGGGGGTAGCAGACACAAAATATAGCACTCTCTATCACTATCTCTCTCTATCTCTCTATCTCTCACTATCTATCACTATCTATCACTCTATGACACTGCAGCAGCAGCACTGACAGTTATATATATATAAAAAAAAACCTGCACCCCCAAAAAGGGGGGGTAGCAGACACAAAATATAGCACACTCTGTCACTATCTCTCTCTATCTCTCTCTATCTCTCTATCTATAACTCTATCACACTGCAGCAGCAGCAGGAAGTCACAAGAAGTCAGATCCAGGAAGCATCCAGCACGCTACAAGCAGTGATCAGGTGATCAGGTGATCAGGTAAGTATTTTGCAAGGATCAGGTCAGTATAGCACGGCAGATAGGTACGGTGACCGCACTGCACGCAATTCCAGACCGGAATGGCGTCTGCAGTGCAGTCACCGTTAGTTTAAATCACCCTCCATGGCTGTGATTGGTCCGTCGGTCCGGCGAACCAATCACGGCCTTTGGGGACGGGTGGGGTGAGGTGGGGTGACACCAGTGTCACCCTTACACCCCGTGGTGATTGGTGCTGTACTTTACAGCACCAATCACCACCGATCCCTGTGTCACGGTACACAGAAAACGCTGTAATTGGCTGTTCACATTTGAACAGCCAATCACAGCGATCGCCGATGGGGGGGAGGCATTGCCACCCCCCCTGGGCATGCAGGGACATGTCTGCTGTCAGGGACAGCAGACATGTTTAAACTGTCACCGCGTCTATAGACGCGGTGACAGTTAAATGGCATGACGTACATTTATGCCATGTGTCGGGAAGTACATCCCGGCCATGACGTAAATGTACGTCAAATGTCGGGAAGGGGTTAATATGGATACAGTAGTTGCATCAGGGGAAAGGACACTGAAGCAATCATCAGGGTGGCAGTGGTTTATATATTCTAAGAAAGGCACATGAGGAGAGAGGGCCCTGCTTGTGAGAGCTTACATTCTAAAGGGGAGGGTTAGACAGACAGGGGTGACACAGAAGGGAAAGAAGTGAGCATAAACAGTAGGTTAGGATGAGAGATGGTCAGGTTTTATGCAGGAGGGTGGGAAGAGGTCAGCTTAGTCTTTGATATTTTAAGTCTAAAAAAGCACTGGGTCATCCAAGAGTAGACAGCAGACAGAGGAGATATGAGTGAGGATAGAGGAAGAGAGATCAGGAAAGGAGAGGTCGATTTTAGTATTATCAGCATAGAATAGATAGTGATAGTGGAAGTCGAGTGAGCAAATAAGCTCACCCAGAGTGGACGTGTAGACATTGAGAAGAAGAAGGGCAAGAATAAAATGTTGGGGGGCACCTACTATCAATGGAAGAGCAGGAGAGGAAAAGTCAATAGAGGTACCGCTGTGCATTTTCAAAACAGACAGTGCGCATACAAGCATAAAGAGTGATATTGAAAGTTGTAGCAGTTGTAGAAATGGTGATATTCTGGATGAATAGCCAGATTAAGCAGCCAGGAGTAGTATGTAGTGAGGATGAAGTGAGCTCACTCAAAGCAGTCCTTTGGTTTTCTGAGTTGCTGTTGGTTTCTGTCTTTCTGAGTCACTTTGATACCAAGATGGCAAGTTGGTTGGCAGTTTCTGTCCAAGCTAAGTCCAGACTTTAAGCTATGTAACTGTTTTCTCCATACTTAAAAATCTTCCTACAGTACTTTAAAATCTGACAAAATATCAATGGTCAGCTTTCAATGGTCAGCCTGGTATTCTCAATAAATACTAAAAGCTGTTTTTAAGTTAATTGATTGAGACCCCACCCAGCCAGAGCCCCTGTCCCACTTAGCAATACAACTAAGAAAAACAAATGGTAAGAGGATACATACCATCCACTAATACATTCTAACTCACTTTAATTCTTAATACAATTGCACAATTGACTATAATAATGCAGTATGCAAGGCAGAGTGATGGTGACTCAATACTGTCAATGGCATGTACAGATTAAATACCTTTAAAATACGCTCATGGCAACAGAATCCTACCAATCATTGCAGGAGTAAAATGCAGCAATTACAGCAGGATAGATGAGCACAGCTACATATGTATTAAGATATACAGAGGGCCATTACATTTTTCTGCCCCTTGATAAATCAGTCCCTCTGGTCTATAACTAAAATCATCTCCAGGTTAAACTTTGCCAGTTAGCCTGCTGCTGAGTGAATTTGCAGTGCCCAGCAAACAGGTAGTAGCCGCCCGCTATAGTGAAGTCAAGCCTTGCAATTGAATGTGCATGCTGTGCAAATAGATGTGTAGGTCTAGCAAAGAATTTGCAGATGAGTAAAAATGTCCAAAACCATTTGTTAGATACTCACCATCTAATGATTTTTTCCTCTGAACACAACTCATCACAAGCTACTGAAGGAGTAGCTAGAGAAATACTCAGCAGCTGGGATTAAATCAGCCTGACTGAGGCCAGAGCATTATTTTTTGGCACACCTGAGTTTTTCTTAGCACCCCCACTAAACAGCCAGTTAACACCCCCAGATGCCTACTTCTTGTCAATCACCTTGCATATATCTTGCAAAGGCAAAAAGTAACAGTACTTATTCGCCAGCAGGCATCGCGCACGCGCCTTGTGGCACATGCACAGTGTAATGATAATCGTCTACAGCAGAAATCAGGTCTTTATCAGGCCTGATGTTTCCAATTTCATAATTAGGAGAACATAAATAATTCGGTACTTGTTTCCTAGCACGGCGCCCAATTTTTCATCTTATTGCATCTTATGCCATCGCATCGCATTGCATGCCATATAGCCGCATACGATGCATGCGATGCGATGCGCTATGATTTTTTATTGTATAAGCACCCTAATGGGTGCTTACAATGTTAAAAGCAGCCCCAATACGATTTTTATTATTGTATAAGCACCCTAAAGGATGCTTACAATGTTAAATGCACCCCTACGCCACCCCCACTATCAACGCAAACCCGAAGCGTGGCGAGCGCAGCGGTACGCGTCCTCCGACCTTTTCATACCCCCACTATCCACATCGGCGTGGAGTTGATTTTAGATAGTGTGGCGAGCGGACGCGTATTACTTTACATGTATTCCGCGTCCCCTCGCGGAGCTCGCTGCGCTCGCCACGCTTCGGGCTCGGTGGCTCACTGCGCTCACCACACTATATAGAATTAATTATTTATTGTACAACATCGCGTAGCATCGCATCGCATCACATACCATATTTACTCTTATGGTATACAATGCGATGGGCGCCGTGCTAGGAAACAAGTACCAATAATTCTATGCAATTATTTAAAATTAGATGCCAGTTAAGAAGATACAATATTACAAAAGGTACACTTACACTATTTACTCTGTATTTTAAAGTGCCTATGTATTTCATACTACATACATTTTCTTATTTAATGTAATTTCAGTTTCCCCACTATCTGGCACAGAACACCCCCATGGCACATCACAAATCAACAATAATAATAATGTTTATTTTATAATTTGGGACTTTTTTAATAGCTATAACATATTTTTGTTTAAATCCATGATTCAAGAGCAATTTAAATTATTGTTGTTAAAACTGTTCATGTTGATCCAGCAAGTACTGCATCCCTGTTAGGCTATCATTATTCAAGACTG
The DNA here is from genome assembly GCF_055691185.1 of Crinia signifera. Classification (NCBI taxonomy): domain Eukaryota; kingdom Metazoa; phylum Chordata; class Amphibia; order Anura; family Myobatrachidae; genus Crinia; species Crinia signifera. Next base: position 137,876,887 of record NC_139219.1, read on the forward strand.
CTGTATATTAACAGCAAGCAGCATACCCTTGCATTGTAGATTAGGCAAAAGTGCACAGCTGTGACAAAATTGAATCTGAAGTTCAAAGTTGTTTTGCACTGCAATTTACCAGCATGAGAGTAATACTGTAACCCAAGAACGCCTGCTTCCTACCAGTAAATAAATATTTGCAGACTTATGCAATCATTAACTTGAAGACAGTACACTAGAAATAATTATATTTAAACAGGCTTTTTTTTCAACAACAATATTAATGAAATAAAAATATATGAACAAAGATAATTGTGTATATAATAGGCATATGATGCAGATAAAACATAGATGCTTCAAATGCTGCACGCGTGAAACAATTACAACAAAGGGATTTGTATGTACATATAAATGTTTTATAAACATAAATAATAAAATTACCCCCCCCCCCCCCAAAAAAAAGTGTCTTTAAAGGCTATGCTTGTGCCAGCTAATGCTATATGTTTTTATTTCAATAATTATTTTAAGAGTTTGAAAACTGAAAAAGAACTCACTTGTGTTGCTTCCTTTTTTTGTCTTTGTTGTCGGATTTTTATCTTTGTTTTGGAGGTGACAATGAACAATGAAATCCAGTGTGGCAGATGGGGTGACTGGCCATGCGTCTGTACATGGGGAATGTTATCAAATTCAGTGCCGTGTGGTCACAACCCCTCAAAAAAAGTAGAAACCAGGCCCAGATAGTTAAAACCTGCACCCTCCTCTCTTTGTGCCTCTAACTATGCATTCAAGAACAATGCATCACACCTTCATTACACATATTAATACAGTGGTCAAACAATACAATATTGGAGAAGGAATATTATTGATGGCAGAGCATAGGTGAATAGATGCTGTGCATCATCAAGACAGAGGGACAGGGGCATGCCCCCCAGCATCAAAATGGGGGTGTGACCTTATGGGCGCAGACCTTTGCATGAAACAACGTCCTTTTCAAGGTCATGCATCCTTTCGGGAGCAAGGAGCCCCGCCTCCCAAAAGTTCAGAGGTATGCTAAAACATATGATTGACCAAAAGCTTGCTTTTGAAAGCAAGTTCACAGGGTCGGATTAAAGGTTTCGGGTGCCTTAGGCTAATACATATGGAGCTCCCCTTGTAATGCTGCTAAACACACGTGTATGGGTTCTCAGGGACTCGCCATTTGTACTGTCCATGTGCATATAATAAAGGATATACAACTGGAATGTAGGATCTAAGGCTTGTGGCATGTGAAGAAAACTTTGGCTTTAGGCTGCCCAGCTGGCACTGTAGCACAATGTACATAAAGTACTGGTTCCATCGGTAAGTTACACTGGCACAGCCATCTCGCAGGCACTTTAATAACTTTATCCCCCACAGTATATCAGGAAAGGTGATAGCTAACATGCATGGAATAAATAAGGCTGTAATTTTATTCCCCTGTGGTCACCTGCAAGGTGCCCCAAGTCCTGGCACCCTCAGCTGCAGCCTAATCAGCCTATTGGCGAATGGGGCACTGCAAGGGCATATTTTCTTGGGATTGCAAATTACTGCAAACCAATAATAAGAACATATTTGCACTAATTGTATCTCCACTTTATTTTACAGCTATTTATCTGGGAGAAAACACCCAGCCACAGAACCACCGAATTAAGGTTAGATTACATTAATAGCTTCCCACTAAATGGTGTATGGAATTATATTTGATTTCCTGCACACAAATAAGAAATATTGCACCTGAACTTATCTGAAATAAAAGTCACTAATGACTAAAAGCATTTGTGTGAATATGCACTAACAAAACCGGATAAAGAAAGCCTGATTGCCTCCTGGAGACATCCTGTTTCTCAGATTGTAAATTTTGGCTACAGTACGTCACATTCCTGCCATTAGAAATATAGATTGCTCATGTCTACCTCCTAATGACAGTAACAGAATGAGACACTTCGAGTAAATATTGAGAGAGACCGCATTCCTATTTGAAGAACATTTTGTTTGAAGCAGCAGAGGTCTGTGAGGTTAACAGTGCACTCCATCCCTGATCTACTTTTAAATAGATTGGGAAGTTACAAGTTGTGTAGAAATATGAAAAGATTGCATGCGTTTACAGACACATACATGCTTTTATCCTTCCTAACTGCTTTATGGCTGAAAGAAAATGACCTTAATAGAATTACATTTTTATCACATGCCATGCTTTATATTACACTCAGAAATAATCAGTTGCAGTCTCCCTGGCCAGGTGGGATTCCAAATATTTGTTGGGTGCTTATAACAATTTGAGCTGTGAGCAATCCTCAAAATGTCTGCTAAAAATGCCAGCGTTGCTCATAGCGACTGTTCTTTTAGTGTAAACAAATACAAATACCGCCAAGTCGATTCATTGAAGTTTAGTTAAATATAGCACCAAAAAAAAAGAACTTGCTGTGAGCGGTGCTGGCATTTTTAACAGATATTTTGCGGATCTCTCACAGCAACGTTGGCAAGGGGTTAATAAAAGGGTTTCCTTTGCAAATTTCACAACTATTTTGACTAATTCCCTGGGCACTCAGAGGTTTAAGGAGTATATTCGCCATTGAAGACCAGATCGCCTCCCCTCCTTTAATAACTAAGAATGCAACTTTTTAATGGTGTATACTAAGGGCAGAATTCATTGCTCCTGATTTTTTCTTCAGTGAATCAGACTGTTTTCTCTCTCTGCAGTGAATCTTTTTCACTGAAAATATGATTCACCCTATTCAATGTTCACTGTTCGCCGAAAGCGTACAGTGAATGCCGGCCAGTTCTCCGTTTCATGCTCGCTGCAAGTCGCTGGTGTATTTCAATGGGGTTTTCACTGTGATTTCCCGAGAGTGTATTCAATGCTAGGATGGCGAACTGCTTTCAGCATGATTTCCGCCATGATTCACCATTTTGCATTCAACATCTTTTTAAGGTGAACTGGTATGTGTTCTTTTAAAATAAAGAGGGTTTTTTTTGGTGTCAAAACATCAGTAATTTCAGCACATGAATATATATATATTAATTTTTTTTTTTTTACACATTCGCCAGCAGGGGGCGGGGAGCCGCTCATTAGATATCCACTGCACACTGGTTCTGCTCATTATATATGCACGAGTGTGACCAGCGCAGCACTCCATAACCGCGTTACCTGCCAGCTTTCTGGGGGGGACAGCTTCTGCTGCCTGTGTCCCCGGGAGCCCTCCTTCTCCCCCACAGTGTCAGGTGCAGGCAGGTAGGCTTCCATCTCCGTGCCTTCCTCCATCCCCTGGCTCCCTGCGGCATTCACCGCAGGTTTAAAAATCACCATCAGGGGCAGTGAGCATGCATATATCCCAACATGACTCTCTCCAGGAGGGACACAATGCTCTGCTCCTGCACTTCTCTCTTAGTGTGTGATTACCATCACCTGTTTTAAACATTTAATGGTTCAGAAAGGTATTTCCACACAGGTGATGGCAATCATAAATTAAGAGGGAAGTCCAGAAACAGAGCATCATGTCCCTCCTAGAGAGGGTCATGTTGGGAGGTATGAGTTTGGAGGAAGTGCAGAGATCCCCTTGGATTCCTCTTCACAATCCCGAACCACAGTGCTTTGTGAAACCATGCAGAAAGATGATCCCCTAAGGGACAAACAGGCGCTGGTAGTGGTTCAAATCTCAGCTGCTGTGCAAAAGTGGGATAGTTAATCCCACAAACAATAAAGGAAACAAAGTGGTAACACAGCGCTAGTTTAAGGAGAAATGATAACCATGGGATTAAGAATTAATTTTAATTAAAACACACATAAAAATATATTACATAGAAAATGACATATAGATCAAGGTAATTGTAATAAAATAATCTCACTGTCAGGATTGATTTCAGGGGCACCGAGGATTGGAAACTGTATTGAGATTCCTATTGGTGGAAACTGTATTGCGATTCCTGTTGGTGGATGGAGGGGTATTGTCCATAGTTTATTTGTAATCCAATGATGGAGAGGGAGTTGTATCAACTCCGTTCAGGAAATGTCCCCTTTTGGGTGTCTGAGGGAATCAATGTGGTGGGTAGTGACTGGATCCAAGAGGGTCTCAATGTCCTATGGTCACTCCGTGGTCACTGGGGATTGGACCGCACTGTGCTTCACTCTGCTGACCTGCTTTTGTTTTACTTGTCTGGTATCCACCAAAAATGTCAGAGAGTGGGTGCAGTGAGGTGGGCTGGGGACCTCTCAATGGGGGCCCAGGGGGATTGGACTGGACTGGAACAGGTGGCTATGATGGACAAGCTGCACCCGGAGGAATTCCTCTATCCGTAGTCCCTGTTAATGGAAAGTCTCAGTGGGTGGCCAGTGTGGTAAGGCTCACCTGGAGAGATGTTCTCTGAGATAAGTCCCAAGTGCTGATAAGCTGGTCCAAAGAGGAGTATTCCCAGCGACACTGGTGGCAGTGGGGGGTGATGCAAGGTGGCTGATTCCAATCCTGAGAGTAGAGGAGTAAACCTGACGCGTTTCACCAGTTCAACTGGCTTTATCAAAGGTGATCCTCTGACTGCTGGAGCTCTATATTTATAGTGTAGCCAATATGGCTGCTAATTGCTCCCAGCTGTGTGGATTCTTGCCATGACATTAATTCACAAACAGATATATATAGTACATATAAATCCCATGGTATGTTACATAAATTATGTAAAAAACAGGAGACAGACAAATGTAAAATTATCTAAATTACAAATAATGTATGATAGACAGCTTAAGACAGAGGGTCATGTGACTAGACCATGGTCACATGACTCTCTGTTTACTAACCAATTATATAGACAAAGCCAGAGTATTTCTGGTGATCAGTTCAGTGTATCATACTTTAGAGACATGCACTATAGTTTGCCTTTCAAGGCAGATCTAATGAGCTCACAATGGTGCTTCAGAGAGGGCACAGAGTGCTATTAGTGTTACTGTGTCAGGACACCGTACCTTAGTGTGGAGCAATTGCACAGCTGATCTTATGTGGGCGTTCCATGTACGGTCATTCATGCATAGGAGTTCTGATGCATAGGGTCACATGGTTGAAGTATGCCATGTGATCTCTGACTCTTAGATCACATGAGCGGAGGTGGAGACTCTGTATTCATTCATAGTTTAGGTATCCACTACATAGGGTCACATGACCATGAATCGTGTAGAATCTAATTGGTTGAGGTCCGCCGCGTGTCCTCTGACTCAGACTTTGTGAATCCATGCAACCTGAAGATGGTATTGATGGTCACAAGCAAACTCTAGAGCTGTATATTGGGAAGGCCTGTTGGGACCCTAAAAATGATTGTGCCCATGACAAAAAAACATATGGCAACTATCATTTACGCATGTGTAACAGACTATTAGGGCGGGATGTATTAAAATACATCGCCGCCCTTCGCCACCCGCCCGCCGTGATGCCAGCGCATATGTACTGCCATATGCGGCTGGCATCGCGATGCGGTGACGGAGCCCCCCCCCCGCGATACCTGTACTCTGGTGTGCGGGAGGTCTCCGTCACCTCCCTGACGCCTGGCTCTCCCCTCACGCCGGGGACAGCTAAGCAGGCTGTCCCCGGTGCCTCCTCCTCCCCCCTGCAGCCGGAAGGATGTCCGGCTGCTTCACTAGGGGGAGGAGGGGTTTACCTTCCAGGGTCCAGGAGGACCCTTCAGAAAGGTAAGCCAGAGGGGGGTCGGCGAGGCGGCGGGTTTGCGTCGGAGGCGGCGAAAAGAAGCCCATAGGCTTCTATAGGGTATCGCCACCCAAAGGTGGCGATACCCTTCAAGGCGGTATCGTTTTTGATACATTGGAAAATGCGGTAAAACCGGGGTTTTACCGCATTTTCCGTTTGATACATCTCGCCATTAATGTCTGTGACTAGGCCCCTCAGTGAGATGAAATGCAATAAACATAAAATTTCTCCAAATGGTAAAGTTTATGAATATCAGCTACATATAGAGAACTAAAACCATAAATATAGAAGCATATCTCAACAGGGAAGGTGTTCTAGGCACGCAGCTAGTAATAGTGTCAGTAGGTTGATTTTCTAAAACATGGAATAGGATGGAATCATAAGCCAAGCAGATAGTTTTAGAAAATTAAACACTATTTAAAATAGGCAGTGCTGCAGTTTTCCCATCACATTTTGTCCACACTACTACATTTAGTAGAGATAGCGCCGAAAAGACACAGACAGCTGTCACAATGCACAAAGCACTCTGTAAACAATTTCAAAAGATCACACCCAAAGAATCAAAGTGCAGTGGAAGAATATTTTCCTGTCACAACCAGGTGTGTGTTTGTCTGTATGCCTGGGAGATAAAAACACCACATGAAGAATTTCTATCATGGCATGTCACCGTCTGTGAAGTGAGTCATGTTTCCTGGCTGCCTGATCACCTGCATAATACTTCTAACTGCTCCTAAACAAAATATCAACTGTGTATGTATGATTTTACTGTATGTGTCAAGTTCTGACACTACTCATATGTGCTTCAATTCACAATAATAATTTGCAGTGGTGGCTTCAGAGGTAGGGCTACAGCACAGTCCAAATCCAAATAGGGGAGCCACTCCAACTGCCACTTCAAACACTGTCAAACATCACCATCTGGGACACACTGGCAGTTGGTGTAGCTCCCCTATTTGAATTTTGGATTGTGCTGCAGCCCCATTTCTGCAATCTCTACTGGTACTTTGTATTTCTGTATGTGACAATATGTGAGGTCCATCTGCAACAGCAGTAAACTTTAAAAATAAAAATGTACTGTATATATTTTTTTCCATTATTATTATTATTATTTTTTTTTTTTAAATACAAAATTTAGATACATTTTTTAAAATTCTGGTTAATTTTAAAAGGTGACATAAATGACTTAGTTTGTTTTCCTGCCTAATGCCTCACACTCACCAAAACACAATAAAATAGTTTCTTGCTGAATTTGCTGAATAGAAGTTGCTTCAAACCCCAAGAACCATTAACAAAGACATTCTTAACACCTTCATCTAATTAGAAAACAACAAAGGCAGCTATTGTTTTCCAACACAGTTGGAAGTGTATTTATTCAGTCTTATGACTGAAAGAAAATAACAGTGTCTGACTCTTTTGAAGATTTTCTTTATTAAAATGTTTAAAAATTTGACTGAAATTACATGTAAAATGATTCAACAAATTTCATAATTTAATGCATTCCAAATTCCATGTTGAAAAAAAATCCAATATCATTAAATTTCCAACTCGCCACTGACGCTACTATATTGAATAGTTTACAAACATCATCTCTACTGTACCACATGCTAGACTTTGGAGTGCCAAAGGTAAATTGTAACTAGCTGAAATTGCAAATGTCAACAAAAACAAAAAAAGATTTTTTGGTACTTGTTTAGTTTCACAGCGGCAGCGTCTCAGTCGCAGCAGCGTCTGTGTCCCCTTGCAGGGCTCACTTCGCTAATCCACGCTATGGGCTCGTTGGCTCGCTACGCTCGCCACGCTATCTAAAATCAACTCCATGCCAACGTGGATAGTGGGGGTATGAACCAATTCACGTTGGCATGGACTTTATTTTAGATAGTTTTCCGAGCGTCGAACCCGGAAGTAGCGGGCAGCCATGCTGCCGCCGTGAAACTAAACAAGTACCTTTTTTTTAATTAAAAACACTGTAGAATTACTGAAGCATACATTTTAGAGATTTGTCCACATTCAGCCATCCTTTTTGCACCATTTGGGATGAGATGCATGGTGCATATTGAGTTGGGTACCTACTTGTCCAATCCTCAGCATATCATACTGCAAACTGTGTATACAATCCTGGATAAGTAAAAAAAAAAAAAAAAACATTTTTCCCTCAGTTTACTGACTGGTATTAGTACATGATAATAGAATACAGAGATATTGGTTACATATATTTTTGCAAATGTATGATTTAAGCCCCCAAGCCATCGTCAAGGCTTCTCTGTATATTTGGGGTCCCTGTGTTCTATTCCATTGTCTTCACCTGGGTGGTGGTGGCCTTAAGCACTTTTGCATGGCCACTGCCTCCGCAAGGTTTTGTCAATATTCTCTTTTTCTGTCTTGGGGAATTGCATCAAGTAAGCACATGTGCAAGGTCATTGCCACCCCTGGCTTGCAGGAGAATCCTCTCTGCTGTCTTTAACTGAGGAGTGAAGGCATGTAAGCTTTCTTGCATGGCTGCCACCTTGCCAGGGTTTGTGGAGGTGTTGGCATCCTCTTCCTCTGTTTCAATAGGGCAGTAGTCTGTAAACTTTTTTGCAAGTCCACCATTTCCCCAGGTCTTGCAGATGCAGCATCCTCTTCCTCTGACTTTCACTGGTGGACTGTGGCCCATAAGCACTCATGCATGGCTACCACCTCACAAAGGCTTCTCATATCTTCATCTTCAGCAGCGGTTGCTTGCTCCTCCTCCACCAACTGTCTGACACATACTACCTTGCAGTTGATTATATTAGCCAGCACAATGGGGTGATGATGATGCGGCCATTTAGAATTTTAGAAATCGAACTGTGACACCACTTTTAAAACAGAAAACATTGCTGCTGTATGCCCACTGCCAAAGTCTGCATTAATGCTGGCAACGGCTTTATCCTCCAAGATCCAGGGCTGCTACCATGATGGCCACATCCCATCATCATGTCTGCTGGGTCCTGTAGCATTGGTAGACATTGGTGGGATACCTTCGGCTACAACACTGCCGCAGTCCTGACAGTTTGCTGTGCTAGCAAGATCATTTACCAGCTCAGGTCTTAGCAGCCTACACTCTGAGCAATAAAAAACTCTGAAAAAAAAAATTATAGATATGCATACAGTATTTGGTACAGAACTGTGTGGCAGGAAATACTGTATGGTACAGCTTAGTCACAAAATAGAAACAAAGCTATTTGGTGCAATTTAAGTGTAGGTGTATATGGACACATCTGGATTGACAAAAATGAGACTCTTACTTTAAATGATAGTTTACGTTTAACAATATAGATGTTTGTTTAAATTATGTATAGTCACTTAATACAGATGGCAAGCCTCTTATTCAGATTGCCCCCGCTGGTGATCGCCGTCGGAGAGATGCTCCATCTGACCGGGACACGCGAGTGTCTCACATGCACGTGTGTCCCAGTCACTTGGTGGCGGGGAGCGGAAACCCTGCCCGTCTCCGCTTCAGGGAGACAGGCAGGGTTGGGGAGGGGGGGTGCGGGCAGTGACTGGGGAGCAGTGGGGAGGTGGCTTAGAGCTCCGTCGGAAGGGGACACGAGAGCATCTTGTGTGTGCACGTCCCCTTCCGGCGGATGGCGGGGGGCTGGTGGTTGGTGATTCTATCACCAGCCATCGGCAAGAAGAGAGGCGCTCCATCTGTTTGCTAATTTTCCATCTTAATGTAAAAATTAACACCACTGTCCATTATACTCTTCTCCTTTTGTTAAAAGGAGTATATAAATACAGTATATAATAGCCACAGACATCATGTGTTATCATATGGATAACTTATAAGAGTATATTCATAAAAGCAAAATAATATTTTATTTTCCAAAAGACTTTATTGAAAACCTCTGAAGTGTAACCCCTTTTATCTTTTACTATGTAAAGGGTACAACTAAGTAACTAAGTGCCTCCACCCAAACTTTATTTAGTTAGTGTCGTCTGGGAAACACTCATCTAATTAAGTATCTGCCTATCCTATAATGTTACTCCCTAATGAACTTGGCTAACCCGTCAATAGAATAAGTAAGTTTAATACAATTTATATTTATCAATACATAAGCATACAGGAACATATCAATAATAACATACAATACATTTTCATGCTTACAATACAATACAATACAGTACCCTCTAATCCTCCCAAATCCTATACAGAAATACTTGCATGCATTACAAAAAACACCTTAGCTGGCCAGCATTAAAGGAATAATATATGCGCATGTTGGGGCCCAAATGTAAGCATACAGTTCAGGCTTGCTTTGAACTAATGAAAGTGTATTTATCTGAATGTAGTAGTTGAAAAGTATTAGTATTGGATACTAATGTATGTATCCAATCTAATCAAACCTTTTCTCTGTCTCTGAGAGTTCTTTCATATACAATGTTTCCAGTTACTTAAATCTGGCTGTCTGTCCAGACTTTGAGTGAAATGTGAGGGTAAGACAAGCTGTCTTTTTTGTGAGTGTGAATTAGTCTTATCTCACCCTATGTCTGCTGGCTCCTTAACTCTTTCTCTGCTGCACTTGAGTGGGATATGATGATGTTTTATATTCGCGGCTCAGCGGCTCCTCCTTTGCTGGCTGGGCGGTGCTGCTGCTGTGATGATGTGAGTACCTCCTGCATTAGTGGCTCAGCAGAGGCTCGGTGACCTGATACTCCCTCCGGGCTTTGGCAGAGCAATACTGTCAGTCGCCGCTCCGCCTCCTCTGTCTTCCCCAACTTGTAGCACTAGGCCGCAGTCCTCCTGCCTGCACCAGATGATAGATGGTGCCGCTTGCGTTTTAGTTGGACAGGGAGCGGGGTGCTCTGCTAAGTAGTAACTCCTTCCTGGCTCACTTCCCCAGCCACATAGTATAGCGCCTAAATATCTACAGCTCTCAATGTTCACAACTATGCGGAGAAGGTAAGCGCTGGATAAGGGAGACTGTCAGTCTAAAACCAGCAGCGTTTCTGGCAGCCCTTCCAGAGTCAGCTCACTGGTCAACTGCCTGATCAACTGCCTGGCTCAAGGACAGTCCTTGTTCTCACTGATTGACAGCCTAAAGAGTCTCATGGGGCTCTGGAAATTTCCAGTGCTGTGCTCATTGCTCTACAAGTCTTTAAGCCAGCATGCCAGTATACCATACATATAATACATGTACACCATTAAATATATTCTATATACGTAAATACATATACATCACTTCAATAAATATATTAACACTATAATTTCATATCTATACATGTATAACCTAAAGTAGGGTTACAGAAGTATCGGTACAAAGCATACATTTCCAAACTCTGTAAAAAAAAAGTTACATGCATCAGATTACATGGGATAGCAAAGTAGTGTAGATTGGTATTAACAAAGTCATTTTTATTTTATTCCCTGTTAAGTCTCTCTATGGTGTGTTAATTAGACTGGGGGATCATTAGCTATTAGTAATGTTAGGTACCAGAAGCCTGACCTTGTTGGAACTCAGGGTTTTTCAGAAAGGAGAGGAAAATGCGGCATTCAATCCATTTTTCTGTTTCAAAATGTGACAGTTTCCATGTACTCCAAAGCAATGGGTTCTCCGTAATATCCACAGTAATTTCCTGGTCATGTGTGTGGAGAAATGAAGCTAGATTCCAGTTTTGTACAAAAAAACATCTTCCAGAGTATAAATTGTATGAAGCCAGGTGATGGGACAAAGCAGCGTGATTGTAGTTTGTTAGATGTGGGAAATTAATGCCTCCATTAAATGTAGGCTGCTGAAGTCTTAATAAACCAATTCTATAACATTTGTGATTACAAATAAATTTAACAAAACACAAGTCATTCATGTATTCACCAGCCTGCACAGGCACCATTAGCGTATTACCATATTCTGGATTCCATTTGCTACTGGCAAGTCACCTGCAAACCTGCACCAGTCAATATTGGTGTATCATTGGCCATTCAGTTACGGTCGCCATCTGGACTCGGTCATACATACTCTGCCACTTAGTGTCCAAAGCCATCTAGTTTCCTGCTACCTACATGCCATAGTGTGCCTGTTATTTAAGTACCCTGCCAAGTTGGCAGTTATTACTTTTGTGTTCTCACCTTGTGTTTACTGCCAAGTTGGCTATATCCTGAGTTTATTAAAGTAATTTCCATTATCCTCGGATTCTGTAACTTAGTTGTTATTGTTATTATTCCGGTAACTAACCCTAATGTAAAAAATAACTTTATTGTCCAAAAATTGTGCAATAGTTTCTCAGTACATTTTGATTGTTTAAATTAATATTAATACATTGTGAGGGATACAAGATTACCTCTGGGTAACTTTTTATTCTTTTAAAGTCTGCTTATTATCTGCTTCAAATTTTTACATAATGAAACACCTATGTATACATTTTTTTATCAGCAATCATCAACATATGTTATGGCAAAGTAATTTTTCAACATATTTTTAATTACATACATATTTTTATATTTTGATAGCACGTCCTACAAAAACACACAGGCACCCCACACGGAAAATTGAAAATACAGATGAGGACGTGGCCAGTAAATATATGTATAAACATTCGAGCATACTTAATAAAATACATATAAAAAAAAAATTGTAGCCTATCCAGAGCAAAAGCAACGTCATCCAGATGGACATAAGGGTTCCTTTGCCCACACTGGAGGATACTGCAGGACAATGCTATCTACATCTTGAATATGGGTCTGGAACGGATGGTAAGGATTTTGGATTTAAAATATAAATTTAAGGATTTGAATTGCAAAAGTTATATGATTTTAGGTTTTTTTTTTTAAATTGTATCAAAGATAAATGAATGTCACACTGTTTAGATGTTGTGGAGTCACCCTTGGAAAAGGACCAACACACCGGTGTTCTTTGTAAGGGAAGCCCTCAAGGGCTTTGGTCTTAGCTGTGTCCAGCATGCAGGTCGCAGCCCACTGGCTTGTTCATCTGGTATAGAAAGAAACTGAACGTCACAGAGCTGAAATGAACTGAAATGAGACTTAACTGGATTGGATCTGACACAACTTCATTGGATTGGACTTGACTTGATTGTACAAGACTGAGCAAAACTCAACTGGACCAGTCTTGACCAGACTGAGCATAACCAGAATGGACATGACCGAATTGGACTGAGCAATATTACTTAACTGGACTGGACTTGACATGACTGGACTTGACAGTACTGGAACAGACCGGGCTGAGCAAAACATAACTGGACTTGCAGTGACTTACTGAACTGGACTTAAAAAAAGACTGGTTTAGAACTAGACTGCTCTTAGAGATAACTCCAGACATAGATTCCAAGAGCACAGACACAGCATACAGCACAGGCTCAGAGCAACAATATACTGGTGACTCCTGAGGCCAGGAGTCTCCTTATATACCCAGTGACTGTTTGTCATAGGTTCTTGAAGTCAGCTGAGCCTAAGCCTGCCTCTGATTGCATAGAACTGAATCACATGATAAATGCAAGATGGCACCGTCCAATACCTGTACAAAAATCACCAGTAATTAGAGACTGCTCTACTCCAAGCATTTAGATGCTACCCCCAAATGGACTCAGAGCTCCCCTCCGAATGAGCACAACCTGCTGGCCAGCTAAGCAATCAAGATCACATGCCTTAGATAAGTAAGCACCAAAGCTGGGGTAATGTCGGATTGTGACATTGAGTTCTTTAACCAATTTTTAAGTATACCCAAAAAAATTGAACCATAACACTTGAGGGTGGTTTTATTAAAGCAAAATGATGAATTAGAAATAAACTTTAAACATGGCCATGCGCATCTATGATTAACATGGCACACTACAACATTAACACAAACTAAAATTCTATAAACACATTTATCCTTAAAACATTAGTATATTTATATGCGTGAATGGACAGTACAATTACAGTAAAAATGAACAAAAGAGCATTTTTTAAAGCAAACACAAAGCTACCAGTGTTTCCTTACTTGTAGTTCTCCAGCCAGCAACATGTATTTACTACATGCTGCTGGCTTCTACAGTAGGTACAACTGTTTTGAGGGGGGGGTGGAGTTTGCCGCTCCCATCTCACCCACCACACCCTGCTGCGTGTTGTTACGATCCGCCTCCAGTGGGTCATGTAAATCTGTTTGTAGTTTGTATGTTTCTCCTGGATCAGTACTCCGGGTTTTGCTGATCCATCTTGCCCAGGTTTCATGCATACCCTGCTCCTTGGGCGTTGCTGCATGCTAGGTTACTTAGTTAGGCTTTCAGCGTGCAGACCCTGCTGGTGATTTTCCTTGTGCAGCCAGTCCTAGTCTGTTTTGCCTGTCAGCTCCTTGTGCAATCCTGAAGTCTGTGTCCTTGCTGTGCATCTAGGATTGTGTCACAGATGAGTCCAAGTTTCTTCCTGTTCCCTGGTACCGGCTCCTGATGTCCTGACCCAGACCTGTACAGAGATAACTGTCCTTGTATAATCTAGACATTTGTATTCTCTGCTATTTGCAGTACAGTATAATCTGTATAAAGTTATATGGTGTCTCTATTGTATTCCCACAGGCTATCATCAGTGTTATGGTGGGAGTCAGCTCCGTGTTATAGCATCTTTCTGCATAACTGCATGTACAGGTCTAGCTGTTGGAGCATTGTGTATAAGTTAACACCTTTGTGCATTGTTGCATTTGGGGTAGTGTGGTGGGAAGCTGTATTGTTGCTCCCCACATCACTAACTTCCTAATAGATCCAGCTAGGGATCATTTGTGTAAATTAGAGCACGTTGGATTGCTGAGAGGTCTCTCTGCTGTGGAGGACAGTTGTGCCACATTATTGTTTTGTTTCACTTTTTATGGGTTTCAGTCAGTAATCCTTTTGTCCATCTCTCAGTTTCAGTTGATGCGTTGTCCTACATAAGACCTGGGGGCAATGGGGTTGGAGCGGGCCTAACTTGCTCCTTCGGACACGGCTGTTATAGGTGAAGTCTAGCACTGCATGCATCAATTGACCACTGGGGGAGACAACAGAGTTAGGGTTGGATCATGCTCTGTTATTCCCTGTAACCTCTTGTCTGTAATCCACCTCAGAGTCCTAACACTGGGGTTATGTTTATGACAAAGTAACCCCGCCAGTTTTTCGTCTCCTTGCTGCACCGCATTCCAGATAATTGGGACTGCAGGTGGTGAGTAGGTGTGGAGTTCAGGGGCATTCTCACTGCCCTTACCATCCCAGCCCTCATCAGGTGGTGAATGGCACTCTAAAACCAGCCCTCCACTGTCCTCCAATGAGAGTGGAAGGTGGATTGGCTTTAGCAGACACACAGTACAATGAACGTACTGAGCAAAGCTGTGGGTCTGAATTCTGAAGAGAACTGTGTCAGATAAATGATAAAAGTCACAAATCAGATGAAAGCCATTATGCCCAAACCCAGTGTTCAAAGTGGCAGTATGCCATCCCATGTTATACCGCCCCACTTCGAACACTGGGTATATGTTATAACATTACAAAATAAGCTAAGTACAATTACAACAAGCACCTAAATGTGCAAATACTTAATTTGTATAAAAAAGTGTTCCTATGTTCATTATTTTATATAAACGCTCCTAGATTTTCACAAATATGATTTCCTAACTAATGCCCATATTTATATTACATCATAATAAACTGTGAAAGCATATTTCATAGTGCAGGATAAGGTGAATACATGTGGTTGTAATTGAAAATTGGTGATGGTGTATTTAGTACTTAACATGCTCTCGGATTAGCTCATCCCTGACCTGCCTCCCATTTTCTGTGCCCTGACTGTCAACTGATAAAACAAATGTCATTGCTTTATCAATGGGTACTACATAACCAGCAAGGCCCGAATGATGTAATCACAAAGCATGTAATACACAGAAGCTGAGCACACAATTCAATAGTTTATCAGGGGAGTACAACACAATCGCAACAGATTTGTCAAGACAATGAAAATGAGTTATTTATAGCTCAAAGGTATGTTCTATCACTGATCTTGTGGTCTTATTTATCATTATACTTAAGCTCAGCAGGAGAATCTGGAAGTGAGTAACATCCATATCCAGAATCAGCTGAAAAGGTACATATGAAAAAGTAAATTAACAAAAAGGCCATATGTGTACTTACCCAGCAGCCATACTCCTGTCTGGCCTCAAAATGATCATGGACTGATGACTGACAGAGGATAAAGGAATCATGAGCCAGTATAGGTGACCACAAAACTCATGATTTCATTTGTGTACCTCTAACCACTTGCATGATGGTAGATTGGTAAGGGGAAGGTGTTTTGGTTCTGCACACAACAAATTGATTGCCTTAAAAATCCGGCAACATCCTCCTGCACGTTTTGTTTAATCTTTCAGCAGAGGTGCTATCCTAAGCAACAATGAATATCATAAGAAAGAGAAGAGAAGAAAGCATTGCTGGATGCACTTGTTGGGGAAAATAAAAAGTATTTACTGTTTTCTTAAATGACAACAAGAAAGAATAAGTTGCGTGAATGATGATTAAATGTGTGTGTGTGTGGGGGGGCGGGGGGTCCTAGGCGTCTTTATTGTGAACTTGGCAGTTCAGGACATACCCCAAAGCTAGGGTGAAAATATTCATCCAAGCTTTGGGGTAAGTCCTGAACTGCCAAGTTTTACAAGTTGGAATACAAGCTTCTTATGTGCGACTGACTTTGAATAGGACTGCTGTGAAGAAATATAACTTTTAAAATTGTAAATTCCGATACAGTTTAAGACTTTCTTTGAATAAGGTCCAATATGTTGAACAAAAGTAAAAGGTGCTTATCTCTCATTGTGCAATGAAAAGAACAGAGAGAAAAGTAAAGACATGATGTACAAATAGTAAGAACTATTTTTACATAACAATACATAATGTCTTCAGAAAATTCTAACACTAATTTTCCTGCAATTACTGTCACTGCCATCAAAATGGAGAAAATGATTCCTAATGTGGCCTGACATAACATCAAATCCAGCACTAGATTTGAGCATGCACTGTGACTTTACTTAAACTATTTATTTTTTTAACTCTAATAAAGACATGTTTAGGACAAGTTACATTTATTACCATCATGTCAACCAATACTTGCCACTTGCTAAAACAGACAAATGAACAGGAAAATGTATGTTCTTATTTATCATTCAGAAACTATTGTTACAGTATGTGGTTTAGAATGTAATTTTTCCTAATCTCTTTAAAATGTGGTTTCGCTTAGTAGATCCTGGCATGGAAAAGTAGTCTATAGATATCACAGAGCAGTGCACAGTGGTATATCTTTAGCAGGATTTGGTGGTCTTGTCCATTGACCCAACAGTTTTACAATTCTTATGACCTTGAAATGGTTTAAATGATTGTGAAAAAAAAATCAGTTTTACCACAACCTTCATCAATATACCTGTAAATATGGCTCTCCTGTTAGCGGTTCACTGTGATAATTATTTTTAGATTTGCATATTTCATTCTTGTAATGTCAGGAAAGGATATTGATTAAACAATATAAAATTAATATTTAATATTAAGATTAATAAGTGAAAATTACATAGCTGCTATAACTTGATTTTGCAGGGGCTGGCGATTCTATTGCCAGCCCCTGCCAGCCATCACCAGGGGGCGTGCATGCACGAGACACTTGCGCGCCCCATTGCGACGGAGCTCCCCGCCACCGTCCCCCACCATGGGCGGTCCCCACCTCCGCCCCGACTCCCCCTAAACCTGCCCATCTCCCTGAAGCGGAGACGGGCAGGGTCCTGCCGCTGAGAGCATCCCAGTCTGATGGTAGAGTCCCTCTCCACCGGCGCTCGCCAGCGGGGATGTTCTGGCGAGCATTGGGCAAAGACAAGAGGGGCTCCGTCTGTATGTAAAAAAAAAATTACATTAGCCTACTTCACAAAAAAAGTATTGTTATTTACCATTACAGCATTAGTGAATGACAGACAGCATTTGCTTAATCAAAATAGCAATAGTACTACATTTAAGGGGCCTACACACAGCAAGATTTTTCTGAGCAACCAGAGTCATGCTAGATCGCTCAGATCGATAAGCAAGATCACTCAGCACACAGAGATGTGCCAGCGATGTGTGCTGAGCGATCTGTCAGGACCAGTGTTCTCCAGTGAGAACACTGGCCCTGACTGGCAATTAAGTATATTAATTAAGCAAGCTGGATATTAACTGCTGGGCGATAGCTATGGCCCCTACACACAGAGCGATGTAGGGGCATTTTCTAAGCGTTCTAGTCAGATCGCTTAGAAAATGCCTTAAAATCATTCCATCTGTAGGCCCCATTAGCTTGAAAAATAATAAGCAGATACTGTATATTGATCTTTTAAATCAGTACTCAATTTGGAATAATGCAACTTTTGCGTTAACCACTATTCTGGGAAAAATCATTGTTCTACAATACTCAAATTTATTGAAATAGGGGTCTATAAATGATGTAGTCACAGTGCAGAGTGTTTAACGGTGAGGGTTTTTACCTATGGGCTGCAGGGCTGCAGCCCCCCCCTAGGTAAAATACACCACTATTCTCTGCCTAATGTGGATACACACCAGAATGACCATTAACGTCCACAACCAATAGACGACCATGGAATGATTTCTCTTGGACTGCCCGGGTCTCCAGCTAATGATTTGCAAAAGGTGTGTTTTTTTCCGATCCCGATGCGACCGTGATGGTCGTAAAGATGGTCAGATCGCTGTTTTTTGTTTTGTACAAGAACCCCATGCGACCATCATCAGATTGGCCTTTGAAATTAAAATAAAGGGGCTGGACTAGCTGAGGGGATAGGAATAGAAGCAGCCATTTTAAACCAGTGTATTTCTGCTTTGTGACTAGTGACGCTACCTGCTGAACGCTGCACATAGCTATTTTACATTACTTTGTTTTGCCTGTCATTACCCTGCCATTTAACCCTGCACAGACAGTGTCCACTATGGAGAATGCAGTGATGGGTCGTCACCAGCAAGACTACCTTCTCTATTATGCTATCAGGCATCAGAGGGCCCAGCGTAGGAGAGGAAGATCATGCTGGACAAAGCAGTGGCTACTGAGTCGTCAGACTTGGTCTCACATGCCACTGCTCAGGGATATCAGGGAAAATATCCCGGATGACTACAGGAAATTTTTGCGGATGGATGATGCCACCTTCCAGGAAGTGCTGCATCTGGTGACTCCCCACATCGAGAAGCAGGATACCAAGTATCGCATGGCTATCCCTGCTGAGGAACGGCTGGTGGTGACTCTGAGGTTTCTGTTGACAGGATGGTCTCTTGCTGACCTGAAGTTTGGATCCCTCATCTCCCCGCAAGCTTTGGGCCTCATCATCCCGGAGACCTGCAAAGCCATTGTGAAGGTGCTGCAGTACCAGTGTTGCAAGGTAAGGAGGAAAAATACACTGTACACTTTATTGTGCAAACAAAACTGTTTCATTGATAATTTAGGCCTAGGACAGAAACAAGTTTTTTAGGCCTTTAATATATAAAACATTTGCAAATATATAGAAAAATATATAATTATTTTGTTAACACAAATATATTATAATACCATATGAAAGAAATCTTTGAAAAATCACACTACTAATATATATATATATATATATATATATATATATATATATATATATACATATATAAGAATCCAGAGAGACAGGCACCCTCCTGCAGCTTTAACGCCTACCATGGTGCTCCAGCCCCATATAATAATACGATAGTCCACTGGCGAGCACCCACGGATTCTTCAACGGCAATAAATCACTCCAACAATGTGAAGTTACACTTAAGCTTTCAGGCTTTATTATGCCCTTCGTCAGGCAGCAATAGACAAATAAACATACACAGTGCACACCTTATATACATATCATACTGACGTGACATCGTGCCGCGCGGCGGGAGCTCCGGCGTGCATTCCAGCAGGGACTTCCGGGTATAACCTTCCCAGCAAGCTCTCCCGCAAGGATCACATCAGCCGTTGCTATGGCAGCGCGGCAACACACCATTAAAAACAAACTAACATATATAGAAATGCAATGTTGCAATAAAGATACATCAAATGAGTAATAGAATGCATTGTAATATATCACACCCAATCTAAATTTTGTTTAGGGCATCTGGAGACAAATCAAACAAAACAAGCAATTCAAGATGAGTGAAACGACATAATGCAAAAGCATAATTAGTTCAAAAATACATTCAGGTTAAGGTGGTCGTTTAACCCTGTAGGTCTAACGGTGTCCAAAACATGGATCCATTTGGACTCTAATCTTAACAAACTTTTATGTCGGTCACCTCTTCTCATGCTCTCAGGGATATGGTCTATTATTGTATGTTTAAAATTTGCTAAACTATGTTTTTTCTCAGCAAAATGCCTAGCAAGAGGTTGGTCTGATGGTTTGCCCGATACTGCCGCTCTGATGGAAGTGCGATGCATCGCCATTCGCTCCTTAAAGGGGCAAATGGTTTTGCCGATATAACACAACCCACATGGGCATTTCACCATGTATACTACGTAAGGGGTGCTGCAAGAAAGTGCATGTCTAATCGTGTATTTCTTCCCCAAATGCGGGTGAAAGAAGTACTTTGTTGCTATCATGTGTCGCAGGTCTCACAGCCAACACATTTAAAGCAGCCTAGATCTCTCTTACTGATTCTAGAATCAATGCTAGTATGTTCACTGATGTCAGTATGGACTAACCAATCACGTATACTTTTGCCTCTTTTGTAACTGGGCATGATTTTAGTGTGTTTTAAACATTTAGGGTCCCTATCATTTTGAACGATCGGCCATAATTTCCTCGACCAAAATTTTACATCTTTCTGGGCTTTAGAGTAGTTTTATACCCAATAAATGCATTCATTTGGATAAGACCCACTATTTTTAGATGATCTAATGAGGGATTCCTGTCTCGTGACTTTATCAAGTTTTTCAGGAGCTGTTTTAAGTGTTTGCTCAGAATACCCTCTTTGTTTAAACCTTTCTGTCATACCATCTAGAGTCGAGTCTAAAACTTCAGGATTGCTGGTGATACGCTTGGCTCGCAGGTACTGCGAATATGGTAACCCACGGATTGTGGCAGGGGGGTGGTAACTTTCCACACAAAGAACGCTATTTCTGTCTGTACTTTTGGTGTACAACATAGTTGAAATACAATTTTCATTTAATGAGATTTTTACGTCGAGATATGAAATCTCCTCCAAACTCATTTGAAACGTATGTGTAACTTCACTTTGTTGGAGTGATTTATTGCCATTGAAGAATCCGATGGTGCTCGCCAGTGGACTGTCATATATATATATATATATATATATATATATATATATATATATATATATATATATATATATTGGGCGCATTTCGACCACTGTCAAAGTGGATACACCATTATTTTATACATTGTAACTGTATTTGTCTGACCTTTTTGTTTCATACTGCTATGCTCTGTGAGCAATGATTTATTAAATCGATTTTACTGTAAAATTACTGTCTAATAATTTAAGGTCTCAGCGCACCCTGAAACTTTCTTTTTCTTTATCTCTATACCGGGTCCCACCTAACAGGGGACCCCTTCAGGGTTGCAGCTTAGTAACTTCATTGAGCGCATTGTGTGGCCCCTTCTTTTTGATATATATATATATAATAAACATTTATGTATCACACAGTTTTAACTTTCCCAATAAGTATGTGGTACTGTGTGGCAGAGGGTGTCTGCCGCAGATATATAAAGGCTGTGGCACACATGGCACATGGCGCAGATGCAATGGGCCCGGCCCCATTGATGTGCGCCATGCGCCATGTGAGCAGTGGCCTTCACATATCTCAGCTGAGACTGAATTACACATTACCCCATACTATTGTGAAAGAAAAAAAAAGGGGAATACTTACTCTCCAGATTGAGGAGAATACTGTTCTCCCTCTGGTAATGCAGGATACAGGTAGCAGCATATATATAAAAAATGATAGACACTCTGGCAACTTTGGAAACAGACACTTTGGAAAATGCAACAGTAGGGATAAGGTACTGTGTGGCAGAGGTTATCTGCCGCAGATATGTAAAGACTGTGGCACAGGGGGGCGTGGCCGGGCGCGAGACGGACTGGACGTGCCTCATCAGCGCTCCCGGCACCCAGCACCTTAAGCCTGTTACCGACAGCCCTACGGGGGATCTTACCCCCTCCAGACAATACCAACAGCTGCCCCGCAGTCTCCGGTATCGCCGGACCTTTGTTGCGGAGCCGGGAAGCGTTTTTTAACGCTTTCGCGGGTTGCGGCCTGGTCCGGTGGCCGGAGCCGGGGCCTCGATTTTGGAGCCGCGGCGGTCGCGCGGCTCCCCGGAGCTCCGGAACGCGGGAGGGGACGGGGATCCGCCCTCTGAAGCCCTTCCCTGCACACATCCCAGCCTCCAGCCTCCCCTGGGCTGGGTCAGACGGACGCCCGCAGCCCACAGGCGGGACAGAGAGCTGCCAGCAGCACTGACACAGAGCCCATAGGACGCAAGCTGAGCCGGCTGGAGGCGCTCTGCTCCCCCTCCTCAGCTGGATCTCTGTGGACCCCCCATAATACTGTGAGTACCCCCCCCTGGGGGAGCTGGACTTTATCACACAGCCACTAGGGCGGGCTGGGGCCTCCAGGGAGCCCTCAATCCCCCTCTGACCGCCATCTTACCCCCTCACTCGCTGCTCCCACCAGGGCTGACATCCCCATAGCTATTATAGCTGCTGACATAAAACCTCCCCCCCCCCCCAGCCTCTCCCTTGGGAGTTCCTGCTGTACCCCGAGACCTGAACCCAGAGGTCCACACCTGACAGCCCACCACTCTGCTCAGCCGGCCTGGCAGTGTGGACCAGCACTACCCCACATCTGCCCATACCCCTGGAAATACCTCCAGAGACACAACACGGCTCCAGCCGCCCTGCGGGCCTCCTGCCACCCAGCCATACACCTGTATCGGTGCAACAACCCCCAGTAGGTGCTGGGAATCCTCAAAAGCCCCTTCTCTACCTGCTTAAATGTGAGCGCCCTGCATGCAGGGCCGCCACTCTCTAACTTCCAGAGTCTAGCTACCTCAATGCTACTGTAACTCGGAGTTGTGACCCCCTCGGTACCACACCTTATCTCTCCCCCGCCTCCTCGCACTTGTGTCGCTAATATGCCCTCCAAGAGAGCCAAGGACGTCGGGCCGGTGAGGGTCTCCATGTCCTCCAGGAGATCCTCCCAGACCCCGGTACCTCACACTAGCCCCCAGAAGCAGCTACCATCTCCCTTGGGAGTAATTGAAGAGCTGGCTCCCATGTCAGCAGTGGCGGGCATTGATGCTACCTCGAACGAACCGGTAACGGTGAAGTCTCTATGCCAGGTTTTCTCCGCATTCCAGGCGGAGATAGCCAAGGACCTCAAGTTGGCCATACGGGAGGTCAAAACAGAGCTGGTGGCGATAGGCGACAGAACAGACCACCTTGAGCGGAAGATGGAGGAACTAGTTGCATCCCACAATGATCTTATATCCTCCTACGACCAGCAGCAACAGGAGATCATCCAGTTCAAATCCAAGTTGGCGGATTTAGAGGACAGGTCCAGACGGAATAACATAAAAATTAGAGGCATCCCCGACTCCGTAGCTAACCCTGAGCTCGAAGACTATGCAATCTCCATGTTCCGTAAACTCCTTCCCACCATTGATCCCAAAGAGCTGCTGATCGACCGCATACACCGCCTCCCCAGACCAAAGACGGTCTCTGCCGACCTACCTAGAGACACCCTCCTCAGAGTCCACTTCTTTACGGTGAAAGAGCAACTGCTGAGAGCCGCCCGTGAACGCAAAAACACAGATATACTGGGAGGCCTACAATTATTTCAGGACTTCTCCCCCGCGACCTTGGCCAGCAGGAGAGCATTCGCCCCCATCACTACGGCCCTGCGTTCTCACGATATCCGGTACCGCTGGGGGTTTCCAGTCAAGTTAATAATATACCATGACGACGCTACCTTCAACGTATCCTCCCTGGATGCAGGGATCAAACTCCTACTCGAGTGGGACATATCGGTCAAGGACTCCCAAGATCCGAGACGCCTGCAGTCCCTGCGCCAGGACTGGACCGACACCTGAACATCTGCCACTCGCTGAATCTGCTTAAATTTGATGCTCCGTGGACGACGCAGCTATACCCCCTGCTTCTCTCCCGGATGGGATGAGGACCTAGCGATGAGTATATCTCTCTTGTTTACTTAGCAAAGCAGGTCGATGGAAGCCCGGTCCAATAGCAGCAATGTCGCTATCACTGGTTAATACTGTGTTATTGTTCTAATTGTTGTTTTATAGCCTTTTTAGACAGGTTAACTATAGATAGTCTGTTGTTAACCCCTCCAGGTTAGTTTAAACTTGATATATGGTTTGTTTGCATTACCTCCCTTTGACTAGCAATTCTATAGTATGCTAGACTCCCCCCCCCACTACGTCTTTTCACAGCTGTGCATACATTAGTGGCGGCCCCGCTCTCTCCCCCCCCCCTGTTGAGAGCCTGGCCACCCCCCTCTACTCCACAAACTACTGCACGAGTTCCCCCCTGTTCCTCTCCCCTGCAGTAGTCATGCGGGTCCAACGTATTGGACCCTTTTGTTTTGTCTGTCCCTTTCTCCTCCTTCTCTTCCCCCCTCTTTCTATCCCTACCCTCCCCCCCCCTCCCCATCCCCTCCCCCACTCAACCTGGATGGCAAAACCGTCACCACCGCACCCCCCACAACCGAGTACCCCTACCATTGTTACTGGTTGGTTCCCTACCGCCCCCCTTAAACCTTATAAATGCCTAAATTCTTAACACTTAATGTTAAAGGCCTGAACTCCCCCAACAAGCGTAGGCTGGCCCTTTCGTATTTCCACAAACAAAGAGCAGACGTGGTCGCGCTCCAGGAAACACACTTTGCCGCCTCCAAACCCCCTACCTTTAGAGACTCCAACTACCCTGTGGCCTTCTATGCCAATGGCCCGGCTAAACGTAATGGGGTGGCAGTTCTGTTTAACAAAAACACCTCATTTGTCCTACAGTCCCAATTTTCAGACAAGAATGGCAGGTATCTGCTGTTAACAGGCCTCCTTGAAGACAGACTGACCACAATCGTTTGCATTTATGCCCCCAACTCTAATCAGATCCCTTTCCTGCGTAAACTGCTCTCCCGGGTTAAAGATTCAGCTAAGGGCTCTTTGATACTATTAGGCGATTTCAATCTAACCCTAGACCCCCTGCTAGATAAGTCCCGATGCCCCACAGTGCGTCCCTCGCATTCCGCAACCTCCTACTGGAATTCGACCTATATGACACCTGGAGGACCACCTACCCCTCGGGACGTGAATACACGTTCTATTCACCCGTACACAACTCGTACTCCAGGATAGACTTCATCCTCTGTGACAAGTGGGCCCTCCAGCACACTACGAGCGTCGATGTCCTCACAATCACCTGGTCTGACCATGCCCCCGTGGTGTGGCAATGGGATTTTCAACCATCCAAAATCCCCCCTAGACCCTGGCGACTTTTCCCACATCTACTAACAGACTCCTCGGCTAAAGATACCATCCTTAAATCAATTCAATCCTACATGTCCAATAACGCACCACAAGACACCTCCGTGACCACTCACTGGTGTGCCTTTAAAGCGGTTACCAGGGGGGCGGCCATACAGGCGGGTGCTACTCTCAAACGGAGAGCTATTGCAACCCAGAAAGCCCTAGAAACTAAATTATCCGCTCTGGAATCCCAAAACAAAGCAACCCCGTCCGCCCTTTTGAAAAAGGAGTTGGCCGAGGTGCGGAGCCAACTGCAGAAACTTCTCTTGGCCCGCACTCAAGCCGCTCTAAATAGACTACGCCATAAATTCTATCTTTCTAGCAATAGATCGGGCAGAATGCTCGCCCGTAAATTACGCGCCCAACAAGCAAGAAATAGGATAAAATGCATAATTTCTCCTAACAAAGTGAAGTTCAGTAACCCCAAAGATATAGCTAATCAATTCGCAGAGTACTACTCCAAACTTTATAACTTATCATCAGATCCCTCCACGCCTCAACCCTCCAGTGACACTATCTCTGACTTTCTCCATGGCCTGCAGCTCCCCTCCCTTACCCCGACACAGCTAGAGTCCCTAAATGCCCCATGGACGGATTCAGAGGTCCAGGTGGCCATCAAATCCCTGCCCCGCAACAAAGCACCGGGACCAGATGGGTTTATCAATGAATTCTATATCACATTTAAAGACCTTCTATCCCCCCACCTAACAAATCTGTTTAACGACCTGTCCTCCTCAGGTCAAGCTGTCCCAGAGCTCCTGGAAGCCCGCATAGTCACCATCCCAAAGCCAGGTAAAAACCCAGCCTTCTGCCAGAACTACAGACCCATTGCACTATTAAACACCGATATCAAGCTATTCGCCAAATTGATGGCGCTTCGTATCAGCCAATTTCTACCCCAATTGGTGCACCCGGACCAGACGGGGTTTGTCTCTGGACGACAGGCCTCAGACAACACCAGACGAGTGTTTGACCTAGTTGACTCTCTCTCGGTGGGACAGGGCCTCCTCCTCCTATCCCTAGATGCTGAAAAAGCTTTTGATAGATTGAATTGGCAGTATATGGAGGAGGTCTTGTCGCGCTTTGGCTTTAGTGGTCGGATTCTCACCTCGATCCTATCGCTGTATAGCTCCCCGTCGGCCCGGGTATTCACCAACGGTTTTGTGTCTGATCCGTTTAATATATCTAACGGCACCAGACAGGGCTGCCCACTATCCCCACTAATCTTTGTCCTCTCCATAGAACCCTTAGCTTCATCCATTCGACAGGACCCAAACATCCCTGGTTTGCGCACAGGCCCCATTACCCACAAACTTAGTCTGTTCGCAGACGACGTCCTCCTTTTCGTCACAGACCCCATTACCACCCTCCCCTTTCTCCATTCAACACTATCTTCCTTTAGTGCTGCCTCATACTATAAACTTAACACCACCAAAACAGACGCCCTCCCGATAAACCTCACTAGCTCACTACCCTTGTTGAAAGCTGCATACAAATATAACTGGCAAACTCAGTCGATAAAATACCTAGGCATCCATATCACACCCCTCATGGCAAATGTTTTCGATGCCAACCTGTCCCCCCTCCTAGCTTCCCTTGCTGCCCTCTCCAAATCCTGGCTGTCGTTTGAAATCTCCTGGTTGGGACGTATGGCGGCTTTTAAGATGTCGCTACTCCCTAAACTAATGTACTTGTTCCGTACCATCCCATATGTTTTCCCTAAAAAGGCTTTACAACTAGCCACTACCATCCTGACTAAATATGTCTGGGCAAAGAAACCCCCTGCGATGGCCCGTTCGAAGATGTCGATCCCCAAAGCTTTTGGAGGACTAGACCTCCCTGACCTATTTCACTACCATTCTGCATGTCTGTTGGCCCCAATTAAGCATTACAATGATCCTGACACCCCTAGAACTTGGGTGACCGTCGAGCAGACCTTCTCCCCCCAGATACCGCTTTCAGATCTCCTCAAACTCCCAAAACATGCCAGACCCTCCCTTCCAAACCTACTCCCATCTACTAAAGCATCCCTCCACGTATGGGACCAACTTATTACTATGCTCCCTCCTCCTAATTCCCTTGTCACCACCCTGCCCATCACCACAGTAGCAAAATTAATTCCCAACCTCCGATTGACGACGTGGGGGGCAAGCGGGATCGCCTTTCTGGGCGATGTCCTGCATGCCCAATCCCTGGTCCCTTTTTCCTCCCTCCAACAGCGATACTCGCTTCCCGAATCGGAACTATATCACTATATGCAACTTGCGCATTGGTGGAGGACCCACTTCCATAGCTACTCCCCACCAAATGCCCTCTCCCAGACAGCACTCTCTAGACCTAACATGGTACACTCCAAAGGAGACATCTCATTTTGGTACAAGATCCTAGTGACCCCCCCTGTCCTTGCCAAGACCTCGGCCCATAGAAGGTGGGAGGAAGACTTGGGAGGCCCTCTGTCCCCTGCCCAGTGGCAAAAGATTTTCTTAACCGCCTACACGATGTCCCGATGCCTGAACCACACTGAGATGCACATCAAACTTATTAACAGACTCTACTTAACCCCCGACCGCCTCCACACTTTCTGGCCTTCATGCTCTAACCAGTGCTGGAGGCAGTGTGGCTCTGTGGGCACCATATATCACATCTTTTGGTCCTGCCCAAAACTCCAGGAGTACTGGAAGGGGGTCTTCAACCTGATTTCTACGGTCCTCCAGATCGATATCACCCCCTCTCCGAGCATCGCCTTGCTCCATGTATACCCCCAGGAGGTTCCAACACAGAAAACATATGTCCTTGGACATATCCTTATTGCTGCACGTGCTAACCTGGCTCAGCAATGGAAACAACCCTCGCCCCCATCCCTCCTCAAGGTTAGCCTGAAGATCAACCACCATTACCATATGGAAACCAATACCCTGCCTTCCTCACCCAACCCTTCCCCCCCTCACTCCCGCTGGTCTCCTTGGTTCAAGTACATCACAGACGGAGAAGGAGCCAAACTTCTCCCCTCCGGAACCACCCAGGATTTACCACAGTTCGGCCTAGTTGAATCTCCAGATGCCTCCCCCCCCCCCCCTCAAACCCAATGCTACAGTCCAGCCCCCTCCACCCAGTATGAATGTAAGGTTCATTGAACCGATGTGCTAGACAAAACTGTCTGTTGGATAACCACTGTTGGTGGGATTATCATACCCCACCTAATTTTTGCATTGTTTATGCCTATGTTGTTTGATTTGGTCACTCTGCGCAGTGACGTGTTATGGGTTATTTATCAATATGTATATCTGCTTCCGTTTGCTATCCATGTCCCTCCCCCCCCCCTCTTCCTTCCTGATTGTCCCCCCCCTTTTCTTCTTTTTTGTACCCCATAAAATATCTGTACCAATAAAAATCTATTGATGTAAAAAAGACTGTGGCACACAGGGTGCATGGCATAGATGCAATTGGCCGGCCCCATTGATGTGTGCCATGTAAACAGTGGCCTTCACATATCTGCAGCTGAGACAACGTCTGTCACACAGTACCAAAACTATTTGAAAATGGCAAATTAGCCCTGGTTTTTGGCAAAATGCCTTTTGAGCGTGAGTTTTTGAATGTATAGATTTAAATCAACCTGCAATGAAAATGTATTAACATTATTTGAGGGGGCAAATGACAGCCCTCTTTGTAAAAACTTTGACTGGGGATCTGAAGTATCGTATTAGTCAGATTAAATATCCCTTTTATATCTTCTTCCTCTAATTCAGAACTCTTCTCGTCTTCTCGGTTTCTTTTGCCCCCCGAGAAGACGGGGCAAGAGAGGAAAGGGCACCAGTTTTCAAAAGGAGAGTTCTGAATTAGAGGAAGTAGATATAAAAGGGATATTTAATCTGACTGATACAATACTTTCAGATTCCCAGTCAAAGTTTTTACAAAGAGGGCTGTCATTTGCCCCCTCAAATAATGTTAATACATTTTCATTGCAGGTTGATTTAAATCTATACATTCAAAAACTCACGCTCAAAAGGCATTTTGCCAAAAACCAGGTAGAGACTGATTCCATCATTCAGGGTACATCAGACACATATTTGAATAAGAACTCATCTGGTTTAAAGAAGCCCAGTACGTTCTATCCTGTGGAGTCACGTGGCTCTAACATAGATCTATTTGCTCAGTTAGTAAAAAAGGAGTTTGATGGTATCCCTGATAAACTAAATCTTAAAGAAAACAATTTACCTGTGAATGAAAACAAAGCGCTGAAAGAATTAATGAATAATAAAGATATAGTATTGAAACAAGCAGATAAAGGGGGGGGGGTAGCCCTCCTTACTAGGGATAATTATATCAAAGACATGATAATTATATCAAAGACATGACTTCTTTCAGACTCAGTCTCATATAAAAAGTTTGGGTACTTGTTTCCTATCTGGGCGCCCGCTAAGTTAATTGCGCACCATGCTATTCTCCGTAGAGAAATCTGATCGCATCGCATCGTACACATGCGATGCGATGCGATCCGATTCGATTTCCCATAGGAAACAATGTTAAATGGCTCAATTTAGCTAAATTATCATAGGAACAATAGTAAATGGGCCAAAAACACCCCTGAACATTGAAATGTCCCCCCAAAAGTAGTTGACGCCACCCCGCCATCAACGTGAACCCGAAGCGTGGCGAGCGCAGCGGTACGCGTCCTCCGACCTTTTCATGCCCTACTATCCACTAGGGCGTGGAGTGAGAATAGAATAGTGTGGCGAGCGCAGCGAGCCACCGAGCCCGAAGCGTGGCTAGCGCAGCGTGCCCCGCGAGGGGACGCGGATACCTTCACAGGTAAACGCGTCCCTTTGCGGGCTTCCCAGGTGTCCGCGTCGCCATGGACACCTGGGAAGCCCGCGAGGGGACGCGTATAACAGTGAAGGTATCCGCGGCCCCTCGCGGGGCTCGCTGCGCTCGCCACGCTTCGGGCTCGGTGGCTCGCTGCGCTCGCCACACTATTCTATTCTCACTCCACGCCCTAGTGGATAGTAGGGCATGAAAAGGTCGGAGGACGCGTACCGCCGCCCCTCGCGGGCTCGCTGCGCTCGCCACGCTTCGGGTTCACGTTGATGGTGGGGTGGCGTCAACTACTTTTGGGGGGACATTTCAATGTTCAGGGGTGTTTTTGGCCCATTTACTATTGTTCCTATGATAATTTGGCTAAATTGAGCCATTTCACATTGTTTCCTATGGGAAATCGAATCGGATCGCATCGCATCGCATCGCATCGCATCGTTCAATATCGTGTATGTGTACGATGCGATGCGATCCGATTTCATTACGGTGCCATACGTAGAAAACCTGGGCGCCCAGATAGGAAACAAGTACCATTGTTTGTTGACAGACCCGACAAAGGAATTCTTGGGAGAATTAAAATCACTGTTAGATGAAGGCAGAATGGGTGGAGTCCTGTATAAGGATAAATACGAGTATCTTTGGAATGAACATCCAAGAGTGGCAACTGTTTAATATTTGCCAGAGTTACATAAAAATCCATCCTCTCCCCCGGGATGACTGATAGTATTGGGCATAGAGTCCCTGACGGCGAGACTGTCAGAATATGTAGACCATTTTTTACAGAAATATGTTCCAAAATTAAAATCTTATATAAAGGACTCCACTGCTGTTTTGCAGACTATAGAAACTATAGAGTGTAAAGAGGATTATAATTGGGTTTCGATAGACATCAACTCATTATATACATCAATACCCCATGAGAAAGGGTTAGAATGTATTTATAGTGTGTTATCCAGGGACACTGAGTTGCTCAAAGAAAAAGTCACTTTTCTGATAAAATGTTTACAATTTGTGTTAAAGTTCAATTATTTTTCCTTCCTGGGGCAGTACTACATTCAGCTATGCGGGACGGCGATGGGCACGACCTGTGCCCTGGATTTCGCCAGCCACTACATTGACGAACGGGAGCAACAGCATATTTATGAAAATAATCCATATGGCGATGGTGTAGTCTTGTACAAGAGGTATTTAGACGACCTGCTAGTAATATGGAAAGGTCTTGAAACAAGATTTATGGAATTTGTACAATATATACATATTAACAAATTTAACCTAAGTTTTACCATTAAATTTGATGCCACAAGGATAGAATTTTTGGACCTTGATCTTAGTATAAAAGGTGATGCCCATAAAACAATTGAGACATCCACTTTCTTTAAAACAGTGGATAGTAACAGCTATTAGAAATTTTACAGCTATCACGCAAAACAAGACGAATCTCCCTTATTCGCAAATTTTTAAGGTTGAGAAGAAATTGTAGTAGCTTAGAAGTATTTTAACAACAGGAAGAAATGTATAGACATTGTTTTGTGGAGAAAGGGTATTCCTATAATTTAATTGACACAGCATTTATGAAATGCAGAAATTTAGACCGTAGAGATTTACTTGTACAGTATATAAAGAGAAAAAAAAAAATTGGTTTCCCCATTCGTCACAGTACTCAGAACATGGAAATTAGGAGAATATTGAATAAATATTGGCCTATTATTAAGATAGACCCTATTTTAAAGGATGTGGTTAGTGCACGTCCTGAAATAATATAAAGAGCTATTACATTAAAAAACAAACTGGCACCTAGGCCCTTATTCTGATCTGTGCGGAAATTCCCGCATTCTTACGGAGCGGTCCGCACGCCACGGCGTTTTGCCGCATGCGGCCATCGTCCGTCGAAACGCCCACGTGTCCTCCGCATTCGGACGGACTCACTCTTTAAGAACAGGGCGTGTTTACGGACGACATACAAAGCATGCGTGTGCGGGAGAAACACTCCGATTCGGCACGGTATTACAGAGTATTACAGAGTATGCTCGGGAATACCGCATCCGAACGGGAGCCAAGCGGTGCTACCGCACGTAAGCGGAGTATTTACGCCAAACAACCCACTATGAAGTATCTTCTGCAATACATCACATGACCCACTTATTCAATTACCTATCCTCATAAAAAACTGCTTATTTGGAATTGGAATCAATTAGATTCCAATATATGGGTGTTTAGTACGGGTTCCTTGAAGCAGCAATGGTTTCAATTAAAGCACTGACAAGCGTCCTATTAGTGAGTAATGAGTAAAGGAGTAGATTCTATTGGGTTCAGGTGTTAATGGTTGTAGTCATTAGGCGTACGTTCGCCTACCGCATGAACGAGTGGTGTCCGCAAAGCAATAGTACACTTGTGGACACCGCACATTTCTGCCCTTTTTGATCGCGTGCATTCGGAGTGGTTTCCGAATGTACGCCCCCCAACATAAGTGTACTCCCCCGTGTCCGCCCATGTTTCCGCCCCGTTTTGCCCACTTTGAAACTACGCCCATGTGTCATTCCGCATGACGCCCATAATACGCCCCTATTTCCCGACTGATAGCGGTGAACAGTTTTGGACGGGATTTGGCCGAACTGGTACCGAGTCAAGGCGTGGCACATGCGCGTAGCGTTCTCCACGCATGCGCAGACGCCATAAAGACGCGATCCGTAAGTACGCGGTAAAGTCCGCGTCAATCAGAATAAGGGCCCTAGTTTGTTACCTCTGATGCCAAAAGTAATAAATACATATACTGTATTGCCACCCTTTGGGATTTTATTGTTGTGTTAAGTGCAAGATGTGCCCCTTCGGTTTGAAAGGACAAAAACAAATAAAGGGAAGGGGAGGTAGAGACTTAAAAATCAAAGTACCAATAAATTGCAATACCACACATGTAATTTACCTCATAATCTGTCCCTGCGGTAAAAGATATGTGGGGAAAACTAAGAGAGCTTTAAAAGTGCAAATGTTGGAGCACTATACAAATATAAAGAATAAATTCAAGCAGCATAGCGTTCCTAGACATTTTTTAACATGCCAAACAGGAGATCCTGAAGGTATGAAGTTTGTAGGATTGGAATTGGTGACCTAGGATATTAGAGGAGGAAAAGAGAATCCTCCTGGATGTATAACTTGCAGACCTTATACCCTGAGGGGTTAAATGACGGAATGGAGATTATGGCTTTCATTTGCTGAGTGTAGTGCTGCCCTGTGGATCCATTATGTGTTATGTTATAGGTCATAAGATTTATTTTACACTTGACTTTGTTTAATTTATGCTAACAAGCTCGGACACAAAATTGTGTCAAGAAATTTATTTTTTATAATTAACGGCATATTGCCGCTTTTTCATTGTTTTTTCCATGTATTGTTTGTCTATGGAGACGTTTTTATACATGTAATCTTTTTTGGAGTTTTTATATATTATATAACTAGGAATGAAAAGCATATAAATTCATTCTAGTGTAGGGAGATTTTGATATTCTATGTAATTTTAATATGTGAATATGCTTGGTATAAACTGAGATCAGCTGCGGCCAATGAATACGGTCACAGCAGAGGTTGAAAGGAGGTAACTGACTAACGCTAGGTCAGCCCTCTGACGAAGTCAGTGCCGAAACGCATAGGGGCGCAGACTAGCATCTTCACCAGAAGGAAAGAGTCCGTGTGTGAGTGTAACCGGCTCCAACTATCTGGGTGATATGCACCTTCACATGTTGTTTTAACTGCAGTGTTTTATACCGCCTTGTGGGGTACGTGATTATGTCCTCCTGAATGTGTTTCTTCTTCTATGTGCCATTATTAAAACTTTTTAACAGATGCATGCACTATAGAGCACCTGTCTTTATTCTACTATTTCCATATATATATATATATATATATATATATATATATATATAGTCTGGTGTAGGTGCGGCACTCAGCGCGATGATGCAAAATAAATATACCAACAACAGTGGTTTGAGACAACGTTTCAGTTGTATTTCTCACAACTTTTTTCAAGTCAAGTTGTGAGAAATACAACTGAAACGTTGTCTCAAACCACTGTTGTTGGTATATTTATTTTGCATCATCGCGCTGAGTGCCGCACCTACACCAGACTTTGTAACCTCTCTTGTGCAGGCACCAGCCCAAGCTAAAAAACATCATTGGGAGTGCCGGACCTTTGGATACTATATATATATATATATATACACACACAGACAGGTGCATGGGGTCGAGCACATAGTCAGGTGCCCGGGTGATGGTACAAACTAGTACTTAAATAGCAGACTATACATTGGTGGCATCAGTGGGCATGCATAGGAGAGCATTGGGAGAGCAAATATACCAGGTTGTTGTTCTGGGAGATGAGCCTAGAAGGAGAGTCCAACTGCTATGCCAGCACTGTTTGCAATGTGGAAAAACATGGCACTGGGGGGAGTGTTTATGAAATGTCACTCAAATAGGTGGGGTCGCACAACGGTCGCCCTGACGGACGGCAGCAAAAAACACGACCAGCACGCAACGGACAGTCGGTCGGATTGGTATTGACAGATCCTACCTGCAGCATGTAGGACCCACAATGCATCCAAAAGAGCGGCGGTTACGTGCATCGGATCAGAATCGGATCAACAAAATTACAAAAAAGCCCAAAAGTACATACAATCTACATTCAATTGGTCAGTATTGTATCAGGATTGACGGAATTGAGGGAAAATTGTCCTGGTTTGTACCCAGCATAAGTGGAGCCCGATGCAGTCTGTGAAACTGCTCTGGCTTCACTGTGACTGGCAGTGACTTCCCATTGGAAGTCCGACCTGACAGTCACCCAAGGCAGTCCCATTGGGAGGTGTTCCTTCCCTCCAGGATGCCGCTATATGGGCTGCTGAGCGACAGCTCATTAAAACAGGGTTCTATGCAGGTGCAGGGATAGGACGATACTGCACATGTGCCTGACCCGGGACCCTGAATATGCCTCTGTGGGCTGCTGCAATCTGCAGGTCCCTAACACTCTGGGGTCATTTCAGAGCACCCCAAACCTGTCCAGCCAAAACAAAAAAAAATAGCAGTAAAGTGTTACAGAGTGTAAGGTGTCATAGTATGTGAAAGCAACTACAGTACTAGCAGTGGTGGTTTTTACCTACAAGCTGCAGGACTGCAGTCCTCTAGGTACAATCCACCACTGTGCTATGAATAATAAGGGCCAGATGCACTAAGCTTCCAAAGTGATAAAATGGAGAGTGACAAACAACCAACCAATCAGCTCCTGCCTGACAATTTTCAAACACAGTCTGTGACATGGCAGGTAGGAGCTGATTGGCTGGCTGTTTATCACTCTCCATTTTATCACTTTTGAAGCTTAGTGCATCTGGCCGTGAGACTGCATTGGTTTCACTGTGACTGGAAGTGACTTCTCATTGGAAGTTCGACCTGCCAGTT
The DNA here is from genome assembly GCF_055691185.1 of Crinia signifera. Classification (NCBI taxonomy): domain Eukaryota; kingdom Metazoa; phylum Chordata; class Amphibia; order Anura; family Myobatrachidae; genus Crinia; species Crinia signifera. The sequence goes on from NC_139219.1 coordinate 137,912,345, forward strand.
ACCAAAGGCAGTCACATTGGGAGGTGTTCCCTCCCTCCGGGATGCCTCTATGTTCTGCTTCAGCTGCAGCTGATAGAATCCGGGTTATGCACATGCACAGTACCGAGGCCTGTTTTCTGCAGTGGTCCCGTGACTGGTGTGGACCAGCGGGACAGCAGCAACCAGTGGTGGCAGCGGAAGGGGGTGGGATCATGACCAGCAGCAGACACCTCCTACATTGAGGTAGGACCCGCTACTGAGTAATAGTGTTTAGGGGGTGTTAGTCAAGAAAAAAAGCAATCTCAGACTTGTGCGTAAATATACAGATCGAGTCTCCCATATCCGTAGATCTCTTATCCAAAATATTCCAAAAACCGTGTTTTTTTAGAATATTTCGGATTTATTTTTCTTCAACCCCCTCTGCCCCTTTTTTCATACTTACCAAGTCCTCCGATGTCTACGGTGGCCTCCATGATCATCTTCAGCGTCTTCAGCGGTCCCAGGAGTGCATTGCGCAAGTACGCAGGTGACGTTACCGGTGCGCTCACAAACTCACGCGATGCACTCCTGGGACCGCTGAAGAGGATTCTGAAGGCCTCCGTGGATGCCGGGGGACACTTCCATGTGGGCCACCATGTGTGCTGTATCAGGTCAAGGGTTCCACCATCTGTGACGTATAATTCCTGGAGGGAGCCAAAACTGCTGTATAATCCCTGGGGTGAACCAAGTCTGCTATATTTTTCATGGGGTTCTACAAAGTGTGCTGTATCAGTCCATGGGTGATACTAATTGTGCCATATCAGTCCAGGGGTGCTGCCAAGTGTGCCGTATCAGTCCAGTGTTTGTGCCACCCACTTGTGTCACTTAGCATATTCATCCACCTACCTCTGTGCAACTTTTTGGCCTACAAACAACATTGTGAGGTGCGCGGTATTCAGGATAGACTGGAAATACATTAAGTGGAAATTGAAGTTTATGAGGTTAAATAATAGCGTAGGAGCAAAAAAAAAAAAAAAACCGCTATTTTAACGATTTTCATGTTTTTTTAAAAAAAAATACAGATCCAAAACATGAAACACGACGGAACACGAAACACTGAAGTGTGGTGTTTTGGGACAGATCCATATCAAAAACACTGCCGGAGATACAGATCCAAAACACGTTTCACGAAACACTAAACACAAAACACTAAAAGTGGCTGGTGCACATAACTAGTATATACATTCAGTGCTGGTGCAAGGACCGGAGCGGCCCAGGGCAGGGGTGCACTCCGGTGCTCAGCCCGCTCCCCGGGTTCTCCGATTCGGCCACTCTACACGGGGGGGGGCAGTAATTGCAGAGGCAAGCCACCACGTCGTTCCATGGGGGGGGTTTGCCAGGGGATGTCGGGTGATGCGGCTGCCAGTGCCACGTCATTCCATGGGGGGTAGTCGCTAAGTAACTCCAGGGGTGGGGAGGGGGATCAGGTGATGTGGCGGCACTCACCTCAATCTGGGAAGGGGGGACCTGCTGCAAACTGCCGCCCTCCAGTGGCCGGTGCCCTAGACAAATGCCTAGAGCTGCCTAGTGGTGGTGCCAGCCCTGTATACATTCCCTAATCATAATAAGCATTAATTTAATTTACATACATACAAGTCTGGGGCATACATTGTCCTGTCATTTAGAGCACTATACCCAAAATATACACATTTCAATTTAAATATGAGCCCTTCTTTTCCTGCACTGAATTGACATTTTCCTCTCCTATTGGAAGGAATCACAGAACTGCTGGCAATGATCTATAAACACACAGTCATACAGGAAGGCTGAATACAAAGTCCAATCTTTCATAAACTCTAATTACATGGATAGTGCTCAGGTGTATGCACTTTATTTCCTGCTAGTGGGACAGAGAATAGTTACTTACTTTATGGTTTTAATCTCAGGTATCTCTCTAACAGTGATTGGGGGTCAGCATAACACCTCCTTCTCCTGCCTATGCTAGGATATTACCAGCCATCCTCATCATACAGCTCTGTGCTCAGAATAACAGCAACTGTACAAAGGCCGATTGCATGTAACAAATCCTGAAAGCAGTGTATATGTTAAAGGTTTGGGCCAGATGTACTAAACTTGAAAAGTGATAAAATGGAGAGTGATAAACCACCAATCAGAAGCTAACTTACAGGTTGGGTTTGAAAAATTAGATTTAGGAGATGATTGGCTGGTGGTTTATCACTCTCAATTTTATCACTTTTCAAGGCTTAGTACATCTGGCCCAGATTAATTAATCAGGCATTGTGAAGTAATGTGTGTTAGGCAATGTATTAAGTGATCGGCAGAGCCGGCTCAATGCCAGTTCACAATGTTCTCCACTATTTTGACCCTGGTATTGTGTGCTCTAAGTTTGTACCTTTGAATCAGGCTTAGTTTGTTGTAAATGCTGCAAACACCTTGACTGGATTCCAGGTTTCCTGCAGTGGAATATCTGTAATTAATGCACAGGAGCACTAGGTTCATAGAGGCCAACATCAAACACTTATGTTCTTCAATACTTATATGTCCAGAGTCCCAATTAAGAATTGAACAAATCGATGGGCACATAGGCACATACACAGTAATTATTGGCACAAAGGCTGCATACAGGCCCTCACTTCCTTTAATACTTCCCTGAAGAGACACAGATGGGGCATGAAGCTGGAAGAGGCATTGAAGATGGGAACATAAGGCTAGAGAGATATGGGGGTAGGGGAAATCAGGAGGATTGATTCTGAGTTGAGTTTAATGCATATAGGCCCCCATTCTGATTCATTTGATCCCTAGCATTTTCGTAATGGGGATCGATTATGAAGCCCTGCACATAAGAAGATTCGCTTATGTGCATGTGCAGGGCTTCTGTGCCGATGCCTTTGGAGACCTGCATAGTATCCATGGTGCTCGCACTGGGGGGAGGGGGTCGCATGAAGGAGGTGGGCAGGGGACGTTTGCATGTGAATGGCCTGTGTTTCCTGGGTGTACCCACCAAAATGCTGGGTCCATCAAGGAAACCGCTGGGCATCCCCATGTGAACAAGGGTGGGCACCTGGCTTGCAGGGGTGGGTGGTTGACGTAACCAGACTTCAGCTGCTCTCCCAGTTTTTGGAAACGGACACCGCTATTCTATGTCAGCAGAGACTGAAACGCGTTGGAGGAGACTGCTTGCAAGGTCCACATGCTCAAACCGCCAAGAAGCCACAGCCGGAAACACGATCCCCGCAACCGGAAGTCGCCACACGAGACTCAGCTACAGAGGGAGAAGACGCTACTACAGATCCCCAACTAAACAGTAAGGGACAGATAGACAATGCAAGCGCACAAAAGTGTTTCCCGGGCTTAAGGCTGCTTACAGGACTTTGCACTTTTATTTTTAATTCTCTGAATTCTATCATGTAGTGTTCAATATTGGTTACTAATACTATTCAGTGAGCTGGGGGAAAAAATGTCTTGTTTACAGATGTAACGGGTCTCATCTTTGCAGGGGATGGCGATGGCATCGCCATCGCCATCCCCTGCCCCGCCGCCATCTGTATGCCGGAAGGGGACGCGCGCGCACGAGGTGCGCGTGCGTCCCCTTCCGACGGTGCTGCCCTCGGTCTCCCAGTGCCCACACCAGGCGACCGCACCCCCTTGCGTCTCAGACAGATAGCGGCGCCGTGTTGCTGGCGATCCGCCAGCAGCATGCTGCTGGCGGATCGCCAGCAAAGACAAGACCCGATACATCTGTATTTACTCAGTATTAACCCCTCCCTCATGCAGCTGAGTAATATTACTGAACTAATTGAGCATCTACCACTATCTGTATGTACTTTGCACTTTTACAAAAGAGATTAAACGTTGTTTACTTATTTATTTTTATTTTGGTATTGCATACTTTCACTTCTTTCTAAAATCTTCCTATCCTTATCATATCTAAGAGCACTTTGTTTTTACACCATTAATAAGAGACTGAATTAAATTGCGAGCTACAGAACTACAGAAATCATTCGATGGTCGGTGTCTATCAAATGATTTCTTTGCTGAATGCTACCCTGTAATTGGATGTTTATGCAAAACATCTATTTGCAGTGTGTTGGGTATCTTCACTTTGCGGCGGGGGCCAGGCATTCGCACACCCGTGGAAGGCTTTACAAGGCTCACAAAGCAGCAACAGCGAAATACTGCTGCCAACCAGAATGATCTCCATAGAGATGCATTTATCATCGTCACATGCAGGGTAAGAATGAAATCCTGCAAATTTCTTTGATTAATTCACAAGGTGATTAACAGGAAGCTGGTATTTAGGGGTGGTAATCAGAAGTCATATCGGAGGGAGAGAAAAAACGCAGGTATGCCTAGGGAAAACACAGACACGTCCAATCGTTTTAGGGGAGAATATGTGACATCAATTCCGGCCACAATCAACCTGTTTCCACCACAGTGGCAAGTAACTCCAGGGCTACTCAGAGCCTGCACACGCCTGCACACTGATACTCCCGAGAAATTTCCGGGTTATGATCCAGTGCACAGCCTGGCAAACCCGGAAGATTCTCGGGAGGGCCACTGCCTGCGCTCCCTCCTGCTGGGCAGCACCACTGAGATGAGTGCTGAGATCAGCCCTGCCTCCTTTCCCCGGCTGTGTGCAGCGTGAACTTGCTAACGTCACGCTGCACACAGCAGGGTTACTAGGGGCAGTGCCGGGCAGCAGATGATGGAGTGCTCAGCGGTGCTGCCCTGCCCTGGGAAATACAGTGGAGGGGGGTAGGGAGTGCTCCCAAAAAAAACTTGCCCAGTGGGGAGCGCTCCCTAAAAATACCCACCACTGATGAGGTTAATGGTGATTGGCTTGTGAATGGATATGGAAATAATCACACCACTGTGAATAGATTCGCAAGTCATGCACATCTATTAGCAAGGCAGTATTTCACTATGATAAAGATTGGGAAAGGGTAGGAATTGTCACAGGTGTGGTGCACCAAAAGAGAAATTAATTTAGGACTCGTAAAAAATACCTTTTATTAGGTTCATTTAAAACTGCGAAATATACAAACTTAACATAAAACATTAAACGGTGAATACAGTGATTTAAAAGATGCACGTGCGGTTTAACACGCAGTACCTCCTATTCAATTGATCACTTCTCCTATTATTACCTCTTATTTATCAACCCTTAAACCGTCTCTGATGGCTCAAGATGGCCTGTATTACAGGAAACGGCGGGTGGGGTTATCGAGGTATTGGTATGAGGTGATCCTTATATGTGTGCCTGTCCGTGTCTGAAATTGACTGAGTATGGTGGTGTCTCTTAGGGATATGCCAATATTGGTTGCAGTAAATAGAGTATAAACAGAGAGAAATTATCGTATTATTTATTGGAGTTGGAATTGATCCAATTTCCAAATCTCCCGGTGTGTATGATCTTATCGCGTGTGGAGTATGGGACAAAGAGTAAGTGCACTCTGGGGTTTATGTGGGGGAAATAATGCCCCTTTAGGGTCCCTCTTTACATATATTCCCAGTTTAATTGATTATTGCACTATCTCGTTCATACACAGATATCCGTGCGGTCTAAGTATTTAAACCGGGGGAGGTTATTACCCCTGTCGGGTCCCCTCTTACATAGGATACTAGTGGTAAGTTTTATTTGTACACATGGGTCGGTGAGTTTTTTAGTGCCGTAACTCTAGTCATATTTCTACACACTCGCTCGAGGAGCTGCTCTACTCTCCTGCCCCTAACTGCCACTTCACGCACTTGCACTTTACTCGTTTGGGATCCAACCAGCCGCCCTCACCAGTGGACCGAACTAGCTTTCCACAGTGCTACATTTGGTCCTTTTTCAAATTCCAGCATCAAGGGAAGACAAAGCCGACACGCTATCCACAAAAGGATTAAAGATCTCCCAAGCTACGCATTATAAGGACTGCACTGGTAACTATACCTCTTCTAAATTATAACCTGGATAAGGGAAGCAAATATCCCCCGCTTTCACCAACTGGTCCCCTGTTTTCACCAACTGGTCCCCTGGTCTTTCATCTGGCGGCACAATAGGAGCGGATCCCCATTTTTTGGTTTCCCCTCCCCCTGGAAAACCTATTGACAGTAGTGGCTTTTTGTGGGCAGTGAACTTTGATTTTGTTTTTAAGTTTTCAATTTTTAATGTGTTTAATTATGTGCACCAATAAATGATAATATTTTTATTGTAATCCTCATTGGTCCAAGCGCTACCTTTTCTTTGTCTTTTCTCTATATATTTCTACACACTGACCAATTAATTGGTCTATGAGGTTGATGCAATATTAGAGGGGTGTAATATCCCAGCCGGGTCCCCTCTTATAGGTGGTTTACAAGTATGCAGATTGGATTGTTCTAATTATGAACACGTCCTGTACGGTCTATTATTAAGGGGGGGGGGAAATATCCCAAAAGGGTCCCCTCTTATTTGTTTTGGTGCGTGCGTGTCTGTTAGCGCACTATTTCACCGGTGTTATCCCATTAATTTAATTATTCCATGAATTGGTATACTCCTTCATACACACTTGATATTTAGATACATAGTTTATACAATTTATCCAATTATTAGCTGCTGTTTGTTGCCGTGACTACTAGTGCACATATTGTTTTCAAATACACACTGCGCAATAAATTGGTGCTGATTTGTCAGTATTTTGAACGGTTCTGGGCTAGTCAGACCGGCAGTCAATTAGTGTGATATTTAATAGTAGGCTTCAGAGTAGCGCAAAGGATGTTAGATATGTAAACTGCCACCCAGTTTTAATTTCTGAACGTGTGCAAGTACACACTGTACAATTAATTGGTGCTGACTTAGTCAGTAGTCTGAGCGGTTCTGGACTAATCAAATCGGCAGTCAATTAGTGTAAAACTTAAAAATGAGCTCCAGAGTAGCGCAGGAGATGTTAAGTATAAACACTGCCACTCAGTTTGGATTACTGAATATAGGCTATTCGTGCTGCCATGTATGATGGCGCATCAGATCCGATAGTTACTGTGGGTACTACACGGAGTCCCAGGGGTGATTTAATTCACCAGTAAATTAAGGGTATACTCTGGCACCACGCACAACAACATAACAACATTAGAGTCCTGATAAGGACTAGTATTAACAGACACGGAGTATTATAAATGGAAGTCCTGAAAAGGACTGTATATCAGGCACAGAAGGAGGTAAGCGTGTGGAGCGACCGCACGGCTGTGTTGGCCGGCGTACGCTTCGCAGATCTTCCTCAGGGCAACCGGCGTTGTTGTCCTGAGAGGGTTTAAGTAGGCAGCATTACATTTGAACTGTCCAATCCTGATTTTTCTGTCTATCGCGTCACAGGTATGACGAAAGCTCTCAGACCCGCTTCTTATCGGGTGTTTATCGTGGCATAGTATAGGTATTTTTTAGTCTTAACCCTATTGATATTGGAATAGTAATAGGTACTATTCAGTATGTGTGGACTGCGTCAACGTGATATTGTTTTGTCAAGTGTATTTATATATTGATCGTGACGTTTTGTAGGCTGGCATATACGCGCCTCGCAGTCTAACCGATGGATGTCCCCACTTCGGGTTTGTATCATTTCACATTTGACGTTTGATCATTACTAATACTAAGGGTACTATGCTGGAGGATACAATGTTGATTGCTTATTTAATATACTCAGTCTTATGATTACTGCTGGTTTTACTGCAATGTAATCCTGATGGTAAGTTGGCGTAAGTAAAATAGTTTCTATGTCGGACGAGTTACGTGAAATTTGTTCACGTTGGTTTGGTACCGGGCTTAGGTATCCAGTCTTTTATTGTTTATATATAAATGCATATGTTCTATTACGTTATAGGTCTCCATGCGGGAAGGCAGGCACTCCACGCCCCATCGGCACATCAGGTGAGTAGTTATTAATTTTTATTTTTATCTTATTCTTATTTTTAATTATATTTTTATTGCCATTCGATATTATTATTCTTCTTTCTTCTGTATTGTGATTTATTATATTGTGTCCTTCGTTCATCACCACGTAGCATATCTTGATGTGGTGTCATGATTGTGGGGTTGATGTCCCCTCTCATCTCGCTGTGGTTCGCTTTATGGTTTATTAATATTATATTGGTCTCAAGAATGAGGTCCCAGACGCTGGGTTGGTGAATTGGTTATATGACCTTGTCCCTCTAGGGGATCCTAGTATTCTTCTTAATGAGTTGTGCTGTAGGGTTAAGGGTTGAAAAGTGTTGTGTATTCAAAATTACGTAAAGTGATAAGAGTGATAATGGCATATCATATTGATGATGGTGGGTATAACGATAATTAGGGTGTTGTTATCTATCCAAAAGAGATAGAGTTAGTGTAATTGCGGTGGGGGTTAACCGTGGTAGAATTTGCAAGAAAAAGGTGCTAAATCCATATCTAAACGTGCAGAAAACAGTGAAAACATAGCCATAAAAACAGTGATAAAAACAGTGATATCTACTTGGTTGTCTTTATACATGCACCTTTTTCTTGCAAATTCTACCACGGTTAACCCCCACCGCAATTACACTAACTCTATCTCTTTTGGATAGATAACAACACCCTAATTATCGTTATACCCACCATCATCAATATGATATGCCATTATCACTCTTATCACTTTACGTAATTTTGAATACACGACACTTTTCAACCCTTAACCCTACAGCACAACTCATTAAGAAGAATACTAGGATCCCCTAGAGGGACAAGGTCATATAACCAATTCACCAACCCAGCATCTGGGACCTCATTCTTGAGACCAATATAATATTAATAAACCATAAAGCGAACCACAGCGAGATGAGAGGGGACATCAACCCCACAATCATGACACCACATCAAGATATGCTACGTGGTGATGAACGAAGGACACAATATAATAAATCACAATACAGAAGAAAGAAGAATAATAATATCGAATGGCAATAAAAATATAATTAAAAATAAGAATAAGATAAAAATAAAAATTAATAACTACTCACCTGATGTGCCGATGGGGCGTGGAGTGCCTGCCTTCCCGCATGGAGACCTATAACGTAATAGAACATATGCATTTATATATAAACAATAAAAGACTGGATACCTAAGCCCGGTACCAAACCAACGTGAACAAATTTCACGTAACTCGTCCGACATAGAAACTATTTTACTTACGCCAACTTACCATCAGGATTACATTGCAGTAAAACCAGCAGTAATCATAAGACTGAGTATATTAAATAAGCAATCAACATTGTATCCTCCAGCATAGTACCCTTAGTATTAGTAATGATCAAACGTCAAATGTGAAATGATACAAACCCGAAGTGGGGACATCCATCGGTTAGACTGCGAGGCGCGTATATGCCAGCCTACAAAACGTCACGATCAATATATAAATACACTTGACAAAACAATATCACGTTGAAGCAGTCCACACATACTGAATAGTACCTATTACTATTCCAATATCAATAGGGTTAAGACTAAAAAATACCTATACTATGCCACGATAAACACCCGATAAGAAGCGGGTCTGAGAGCTTTCGTCATACCTGTGACGCGATAGACAGAAAAATCAGGATTGGACAGTTCAAATGTAATGCTGCCTACTTAAACCCTCTCAGGACAACAACGCCGGTTGCCCTGAGGAAGATCTGCGAAGCGTACGCCGGCCAACACAGCCGTGCGGTCGCTCCACACGCTTACCTCCTTCTGTGCCTGATATACAGTCCTTTTCAGGACTTCCATTTATAATACTCCGTGTCTGTTAATACTAGTCCTTATCAGGACTCTAATGTTGTTATGTTGTTGTGCGTGGTGCCAGAGTATACCCTTAATTTACTGGTGAATTAAATCACCCCTGGGACTCCGTGTAGTACCCACAGTAACTATCGGATCTGATGCGCCATCATACATGGCAGCACGAATAGCCTATATTCAGTAATCCAAACTGAGTGGCAGTGTTTATACTTAACATCTCCTGCGCTACTCTGGAGCTCATTTTTAAGTTTTACACTAATTGACTGCCGATTTGATTAGTCCAGAACCGCTCAGACTACTGACTAAGTCAGCACCAATTAATTGTACAGTGTGTACTTGCACACGTTCAGAAATTAAAACTGGGTGGCAGTTTACATATCTAACATCCTTTGCGCTACTCTGAAGCCTACTATTAAATATCACACTAATTGACTGCCGGTCTGACTAGCCCAGAACCGTTCAAAATACTGACAAATCAGCACCAATTTATTGCGCAGTGTGTATTTGAAAACAATATGTGCACTAGTAGTCACGGCAACAAACAGCAGCTAATAATTGGATAAATTGTATAAACTATGTATCTAAATATCAAGTGTGTATGAAGGAGTATACCAATTCATGGAATAATTAAATTAATGGGATAACACCGGTGAAATAGTGCGCTAACAGACACGCACGCACCAAAACAAATAAGAGGGGACCCTTTTGGGATATTTCCCCCCCCCCCTTAATAATAGACCGTACAGGACGTGTTCATAATTAGAACAATCCAATCTGCATACTTGTAAACCACCTATAAGAGGGGACCCGGCTGGGATATTACACCCCTCTAATATTGCATCAACCTCATAGACCAATTAATCGGTCAGTGTGTAGAAATATGACTAGAGTTACAGCACTAAAAAACTCACCGACCCATGTGTACAAATAAAACTTACCACTAGTATCCTATGTAAGAGGGGACCCGACAGGGGTAATAACCTCCCCCGGTTTAAATACTTAGACCGCACGGATATCTGTGTATGAACGAGATAGTGCAATAATCAATTAAACTGGGAATATATGTAAAGAGGGACCCTAAAGGGGCATTATTTCCCCCACATAAACCCCAGAGTGCACTTACTCTTTGTCCCATACTCCACACGCGATAAGATCATACACACCGGGAGATTTGGAAATTGGATCAATTCCAACTCCAATAAATAATACGATAATTTCTCTCTGTTTATACTCTATTTACTGCAACCAATATTGGCATATCCCTAAGAGACACCACCATACTCAGTCAATTTCAGACACGGACAGGCACACATATAAGGATCACCTCATACCAATACCTCGATAACCCCACCCGCCGTTTCCTGTAATACAGGCCATCTTGAGCCATCAGAGACGGTTTAAGGGTTGATAAATAAGAGGTAATAATAGGAGAAGTGATCAATTGAATAGGAGGTACTGCGTGTTAAACCGCACGTGCATCTTTTAAATCACTGTATTCACCGTTTAATGTTTTATGTTAAGTTTGTATATTTCGCAGTTTTAAATGAACCTAATAAAAGGTATTTTTTACGAGTCCTAAATTAATTTCTCTTTTGGTGCACCACACCTGTGACAATCCCTACCCTTTCCCAATCTTTATTCTGACTAACTATTGTCCGTGGTCGCACACCCCTGCATCCTTATTGGATAACCAACAATACAGATACTTGCAGGGGGCCTAATTCAATGTGATATACTCATAATGATAAAGTATTGTGCGATTGTACCCCCAAAAACCCTATCTATTTCACTATGATGTAGTGGTGATTACCTGATTGCTGGGCTCTGCAAATTAGCAGCCATTCAAGCTGAATCAGGCCCTATATGGAGCACACAATGAAAGGGCTGAAGTGGGAAACAGAATAATGCAGAGTCTGTATGCAAATAAACAGATAAAACTAATAGCTATGACAAAGGTGAGGAATAGGTGAAGCTGAAACCCAGGTCCAGAAACAAGGAGTAACAAGACAGGTCTGAGTGAGGGTTATAAATAGACTTCAATTTCAAAAGGAAAAAACAAGTTGCAGGATACTGGCAAGCACAATCTGGTACAGTTTCCACAGGACAGGCAACAGCGGTGCTGGTCACTTCTTGTCAAGTAGAATCTATAATAGGGTTGCCTACTTTCTGGCTGACCCCTCTGGGAGAGGGCAGCCAGTTCAGTGAGGCAGGGGGTGGGACCGCTGATGGGGCGGGAAAGAGGTGGAGTGGGGGCATGGTCAGCATACACTCCACAGCATCCTCATGGCCATGCTCCCCACTGTGCAATGCCAGGGGCAGGGTTACAAAGATGTGATTCATGTCATTGTACGGCAGAGGAGTCTCCGGCAGTGTGTGGCGCCAGCAGAGGACGTGGAGCGTGAGAGAGGGGGAGAGACACGTGAGTCTGCAGCGTCCCGCCACCCGACAGCAAGACCACAAGTAGCAGCCTGGGAACAGAGCCAGCCGCCAGTGGGGAAAACAGCGTGCAGAGCTGAAGCGCTGCTGTCTCCAACACTGAGAGCCGCACTGGAGGAAGTGTCCGGCGCCGACCCCGCCAGCCGCCAGAGAGAGAGCCCGGCGCCTACCCACCACTCCGCAGAAGTGGAACGTGGCCGCAGCAGCAGCCAGAGTGAGAGGGAGCAGAACCGCGGCCTATACCACCAGAGGCCAGCAACGAGTCCCGAGGAGTACAAGGACAGCACCATAGACGTGAACCCAGCAGTGGACCTCCTACGGCAGGTGCCGCACCGAACAGTAAGTGATGCACAGCAGCCCCAACCCCATGACACCCCTCTGGACGGGCCCTTAAGAGTCCCAGCCATCATAGACCTCTATCAGTCACAGACGGAGATCCCTGTGCCACCCGGGGCTTCTCTCCATCCACTGCCGGCCGAGGGACTGAGAGACACTGCCCCCCTTTGAAGAGTCAGGGCAACTCTCTTTTGCAGGCCCCAAAGAGCCCTGAGAGTTATAATTGCCCACCAGAGTGCCTAATTCTGGCTACCAATTATCAGCCACGGAACCCCGACCTTGCCATCATAGGTCCCCATTTGAACTAGGAGGCTGACGCCATCATTATTGGATCTCGCTATTTTTGTTATGCCCAGCTATTAGACCACAGCCCTGCGCTTCGGAATATAAGTATCAAGATCAGACTGCAGCCTTAGGAATCCGTGGGCCAACAGCACGATCTTGTGACACAAACCAGAAAGTGCTGCTACTTTGCCCACTTTGTCAGAGGACACTACAGCATTCATTCTTTTGACCCGAGACACTGCCAAGTTGTACCCTACCCTTGTGAAGGATTATTATCTCAAGTTGCCTTAAATACTGCACAGGACTACTAGAGGCCTCCAATGGACCCTAAACACCCCTGTGCACAGGTCTGTTTCAGAGACAGTGTTTAGTATAGATACCTGGGTACCCAGTCACGTGACATTATTTACAGTAAGGTATTAGTGTGTGGTTCTAAACGGTACCGTGATTTATATGATGTGATGCAGTAATGAGTTATAGTTTAATGTGACCATAACTTGCCTTATAGTGAATTGATTGCTCTAGTATTAATTGCCTTGATTGTGTTAACTGACGTTATACGTAATTGGTTCAGAAAAAGTGTTGGTACACTCTTCTGGCGGCTGGTTCGCACTGAAGATTGAACCTCCTTTTTAGTGTAGCATCTTCAATAATCTGCCCCTTGTCTTTGGGCCACTGTGCTAGTGTTGTCCAGCCACGGCAAAAGGGAGTTGTTGCACTAGAATATAGCAGTTAAATATATATTGTTTTCCAAAGAAACGTTTAGACGTTCATACGTGCCTTATTCTGTGGTATTGTCTTTTGTTGTGGTTCACAAAACTGTACTTTGTTATGCATTGGGTTGATTCATACCCTTGGTAAGCTGGCTGACTACCTAGCTCCGTTATTTATCTTTGTTACTAATAAACACCCTTGAACTGTATATTTAGCCTGATTCTTGCCTCAGCCGATTACACCGAGGAAGAAGACATCCCGACCGAGCTCCTGAGATCAAGGTAAAGCAAAGGGTTACTGGCCGTCCTTCTGGTTCACCACATTGGCAACCCTGATCTATATTCAGAATGAAGACAGGTACATTTTAATTACTTGCACTACAGCTGAGTAGCTGCACAAACAAAGGAAATGTACTTGCTGCTTAAGGTGCATCCACACAAGCCGATATACCGGCATTTCAAATAAACGACTGATATATTGATGCCCCCATTGCCCAATGTGTTCAAGTGATATATCTGTGAAAGGTGTCTAAAGATATATCGGCACATCATGATGTGTATACAGGCTATCCACTGACCGCATGCACAGCCACGGCGGGAGCCATCGTGATTGACAGCTCAGTGGGCAGGTGCGTGCATATGAGCAAAGATATCGGAGAAACAACTGTCAAAGTCCTGACTGTCAGTGAGTCATCTGGCACCGGACTAGTCCACACTCCACTCATCAAATGATTCATGACGAGTTGCGTGACCCCAGAACTCACTAATCATTTTGCAGATCTGTGGAGTCTTCCTTTGTTGTGGTTTTGTCATGTATACTGTGTGCACAATTATCTATGTACGTGTGTGTGTGTGTGTGTATAGAAGGTACACAAAGAACATGCTTGTAGTAATCTCATAATAGTGCTTGAAATTTACTTTGCTGATTAAAACATTTTAAGAAAAATGAATGTTAATTACTGAATGTGCAGTAATAATGAAAATGTTTGTTGTAGAAACATTTAGCAAACATGACTCATTTTATGCAGTGTCAATCCTGGTACAACCAGTTATTGTGCCTGCTGTAACACAGGAATCATGGAAATGCTAATTGCACCGTTGACTTACATAATGCATAGTTTGCAACAGACACCTTTTTATTAACCCTTTGAGTGCCAACATCTCTGTGAGAAATGTTCAAGATATCCACTAAAAATGCCAGCGTCACACACATTTGTTATATAATTCAAATAAAAAAATGTTGTTTAAAAAAAGATCATATTTCCTAGATAAGGTAAACATTACAGGTCATTATGATGAATACAAATGTTTGGTACTGTAATTTTCACACCTATTTTAACAAATTCACTTGGCACTCAAGGGTTAACGCTGTTCCAGTGGTAGCAACGGAACATGTGCAGGATTTGTGAAATGAGTAGCATCTAGATTGTGTTGCATTAAATAGGATATTATAGTCAGGATTTGAAATCGTTAATAAGATTTTATTTTTATAGCTGCTTGATGAGCTTTCTACTTCCCGTGCAAAGAGAACACCAAAAGGTGAACAGTGAAGTATATTCAGGTTCTTCGTCTCTAAAGAGAGAGGGACTGGGAAATGATCTGCTTACTGTAGCCTCTGAATCAAGAATTGATCACATAGGCGCCAAGGGCTGGGGGCGTCCTAACCAAATTAATATCCCAATGTAAACAAAGTGCTGCATTTTCAGACAGTGTAACCAGCAAGAGGAAGGCCTTTGTAATTTGTTGTAAAAACCATTATCTGATAAGGCCAGGTCAATGCGGGAATAAAGGGCCCTACATACGCAGAGATTTGTGCCAGAGATTCATAACGGGAGATTCAGCACGAGAGATTTCACTCTCTCAGATAATAAGCCACATAAAGAGAGATTTCTGTCAGAGATTCATAACGGGAGATTCAGCATGGGAGATTTTAAATCTGTCACAACTGTCACAGAAAGTGACGTAAAAAACTGCACTTCATCACAAAAATAATGTTATATGGTATAGACAGTAATTTCCTAAATAAATGTATAAATAAATAAAATAAATCTCCATAATAAATAAATGTTGGTGGCATAGTGCCCCCCCTTACCCCCAAACAAATAAACATTGGTGGCATAGTGTGTCCCCCTCCCCCAAACAAATAAACATTGGTGGCTAGTGGCATAGAAAAAATATATTTAAAAAAATGGTGTGCCCCCCCCCACAAGCATGACCAGCCCCGGGCTCTTTGAGTGGTCCTGGCTCCCAAAATATGGAGGACAAGGTGAGTGGGGGTCCCCCGTATTTTGGGGACCAGCACCAGGCTCTTGAGGTGGCCCTGGTTTCCAAAATACGGGGGACAAAATGAATAGGGGTCCCTCGTATTTTGGGGACCAGCACCAGGCTCCACTAGCAGGGGGTGTAATGCCATAGCCAAGGGACACGCTTGATGGCCAAAGTATTACCCACCCTGTCATCCCTTGTTGATGAAGTATGAGGGAAGGAGTCCACTGTGAGACTGGATGTTATGATAACCACGGTCCACTGATGAAGGCGGCTGGTTGGATCCCAAAGTAAGGTGCAAATGTGTAATGTGGCAGTTAGGGGCAGATGATTGTAGCAGCCTGACGCATTTCGCTGTCACCAAAGGACAGCTTTTTCAAAGGTGAAAAAGCTGTCCTTTGAAAAAGCAGTCCTTTGGTGACAGCAAAACGCATCAGGGCTGCTCCACTCATCTGTCCCTAACTACTACTTTACGCATTTGCATCTTACTTTGGGATCCAACCAGCCGCCTTCATCAGTGGACCGAGGTTATCATAACATCCAGTCTCACAATGGACTCCTTCCCTCATACTTCATCAACAAGGGATGACACAGCTATGAACTTACCAGTGGACTGCATCGGTAAATATATCCATCTTATTCTTAACCAATACCTATCCAATTTGGGAAGTGTACATTTCTTTGCCATTTGACTGGTCCTCCCTTCGACACCATCGGGGCGGCATAAATAGGAGCGGATCCCCACAATTTTCTATATCCAGTGGCTCTAAAGGGCAGTGAGCATATGTTTTTAACCCATATACAATATATACTCGAGTATAAGCCTACTTTTTCAGAACATTTTTTATGCTGAAAAAGCCCCCCTCGGCTTATACTTGAGTGAGGATCCCACTTGAGTCAATAAGTTTTCCCAGTTTTTTGTTGTAAAATTAGGTGCCTCGGCTTATATTCGGGTCAACTTATACTCGAGTATATACAGTATTTATTTTTATTTTTTTATTATAATATGAATTCTTTGTGTATGTGTACCAATAAATGTTAATTTTCTTATTCAAATTCCTCATTGGTTCCAACGCTACCTTCTGCTTTTGTCCTTTTCAGTTTTTTATTGGGGCCTACTCAGTCCCATTGGTGGCTGCTTTACAAAACACTCCTTGCCAGTGCCCATACAGCTACTTAGTAGCTTCAATCCTTCTTCTATTGGGCATGCGCAGTCCTATGAAAAAATGCTGCAGCACACAGGCCTCCTCCTCTCTTAGAGTGCCCCTGAAACTAGGAGACCAGATATGTTGATAGACAATACAATAGAATTGGAAATTAGAAATAGCGAGGCCACTCAAAGATTGGATTTATGCTGGGTACAGAGTAGCCAATGTGTACCCAGTATGACCTTGGTACTGATGAGACCCGGTGGTGGTGCTGGCATTGGCAAGTTCCCCATTGTCTCACATTGGCTGATGTTGGCAGCAGTGGAGCATGGGGGAGAGGAGCATGGCCATGCTGCATTTGGCAGCAAGGTATAACTAGGGACATCACCCAATTGAGCTGCATGTACAGATGGCAGGGGATGTCATGAGCCACAGAAGCGTACATCGCTAGTGATGTAGTGGGTACACACTGGATGATTTTAAGAATGTATCACAATGAATAGTTGTTATGCACATTCCAATAAATCGTGGCAAATCTCTATGTATTATTTCCTAGGGCCCACTCTGGTACATTGCTTCCAACAATATATTTATATAGACAGTTGGGCTGTCTATAGAAGATAGGTGATATGGAGCATTGATTTAGAACCTACGGACTTCCAGGTGTTGTTGGACTACACATCCCACCATACCCTGCAACATTTTTAGGGTCAGATGTACTAAGTTTGAAAAGTGATAACATAGATAATGATAACCCATAAGCCAGTCAGCTCCTAACTGCCATGTCACAGGCAGTGTTTGCAAAATGACACATAGGAGGTGATTGGATGGTGGTTTATCACTCTTCATTTTATCACTTTTCAAGGTTTAGTACATCTCGCCCTTAGCATGGCCAAATAGCAAAACTGCAAGGGCTTGCTGGGATGTGTAGTTCAACAGCAGCTGCAAAGTCAAAAGTTCCCCATCCCTGCTGTAGAAGGTCAGAAATCCCCTATACAGAGCTAACTTGTGTTCAGTCGGTACTCACTGCCCCGTGGTGCTGTGGGTGGCCTGCCCGGCCGGGATGTGCGCGCATGCGCAGAAGAAACTTTAACTAGCCAGTTTAAGGTTCTTCTGCGCATGCAGGCGGGAAGGGCCGCCCGCAGTGACACCACTGAATACTGAAACGCTGCGCACCCAGTGCGTACGTGCCCCCAACCTTACAATTGCAAGCCATCCATTGATGGCACAAAACTATTCGACTCTCGACTACCAATGTCCAAAACATTGAGCACTAGGTACCAACCATCGATGTTCTGGGAACATCGATAGTTGTTGGCCATCCCTACAGGGACATATCTCCTTGCAGTGATATGAGAAGGCAGTTGTAGATAGGGGTGAAAACAAGGTCGGTTTTTGCTTCAAGGCTGTCTCTTTTCTGCAGTATGAGCCAGCAGCAGCAAAACAGCTGTTGTTGGAGCCAGAAGGTGAGGTTACTTTTGGTGATATTAGTTTACACCACAGACTGGCAAGGCAAATATATTCTTCTAGCAGTTGGTAGTAGATCTAATATGGCAGGTCACAATGATAAATGGCGGCATAGGGTAGCTTTCTTACAGCAACATGTTTCCGCTTTCAATTTAAAAAATGTCTTTAGATGAAGAAGGAAACATTGGGGCAGATGTATTAAGCATTAACAAGAGATAAATTCAAGGGTGATAAGGAGAGATAAACGTCCAGCCAATCAGCTCCTTACTGACTTTTTTCAAACACAGCCTGTAACATGGCAGTTAGCAGGTGATTGGCTGGGCATGTATCTCTCCTTATCACCCTTGGATTTGTCTCTTGTTAAAGCTTAATACATCTGCCCCATTGTTATTTAAAGCAAAAATCCTTATGGGTGGTATTGCTGCTCTTATCATCAAGGATATTATTTATAGAAATATATATACAGATGTATCTTCATACACCTAGGGATATATAAGATGGGAGTTATATTTCAGATGGGATGTTGTTATGGGGAATAAGAATCTATCCAGTGGCAAACGCAGGATTTTTAGAGGGGGGTTTCCAAATATAATACAAAATCTCACACCCTGCAGCACATTGGAGTAAGTTTGGGAGTCTGGAGGAGTGGCAACAGCCCTGAATATTTGACTTTTTATACACTGGATACAGTATGGAATACAGTATTAACCCCTTCCCGCCGCAGCCAGTTTTTGCCTTCCTGAAAGAGCCCTTTTTTTCAAATCTGACAGGTATCACTTAAGTGGGGATAACTTTTTTTTGCTTTTACTTATCCCAGTGATTTTGAGATTGTTTTCTCGTGACACATTGTACTTCAAGTTAGTGGTAAATTTTCGTCGATACAGTCTGTTTTTTTGTGAAAAATACCAAAATGTCGTCAAAAAATGGAAAATTTTGCAATTTTCAAAATGTTAAATTTTCTGCTTGTGAGACAAATAATCATACCACTCAAAATAGTTAATAACTAACATAGACCATATGTCTACTTTATGTTGCCATCATTATTTCAACCTCCTTTTAATTTTTTTGGACACTAGGAGGCTTAAAATATGAATAGCAAATTCTCAAATTTTCAAGAAAATTTCAAACACTGATTTTTTTAGGGACCAGTTCAGTTCTGATGTGACTTTGAGGGACTTGTATGTGAGACACCCCCATAAATGATGCCATTTCAAAAACTGCACCCCTCACAGTATTCAAAACAGCATTTTGGAAGTTTGTTAACCCTTTAGGTGTTTCACAGGAATTAAAACAAAGTGTAGGTGAAATTTCAAAATTTCATTTTTTTTGCAGATTTGCAATTTTAATACATTTTTCTAAGGAACACAGTAGATTTTACTAAAGAAATGTGACTAAAAATTGATTCCCCCAATTCTTTTGTTTTCATAAATATCCTATATGTGGCCCTAGTGTGCACGTTGACCAAACCACAGGCTTCATAATAGAAGAAGCACCTACTTGATTTTGGAGCCTCCTTTTTATGAGATTATTTTTTAGGCACCATGTAGGTTTCTAGGCACCATAAGATGCTAAAAGTTAGGAACCCCCCCACAAGTGACCCCATTTTGCAAACTACACCCCTCAGGGAATTCATCTAGGGGTAAAATGTACATTTCAAACCCCCAGGGGTTTCACCAATTGTGGTACAACTGGGCAGTGAAAATGAAAAATTACATTTTTTACACAAAAATGCAGTTCTGGCTCAAAATTTTTCATTTTCACAAGGAATGAAGGAGACAAAGCACCCCAAAATCTGTGCCCCAATTTCTCCCGAGTACGGCAATGCCTCACATGTGACCAAAAAATACCATTTGGGTGCATGGCAGGACTCAGAAGGGAAGGAGTGATTTTTGTATTTTGCAGCTCAGATTCTGGTGGAATTTTGGTGGGTGCTATGTCGCATTAGCAAGACCCCCAAAGCACCAATACAGTGGAAGCCCCCCACAAGTGACCCCATTTTGCAAACTACACCCCTCAGGGAATTCATCTAGGGGTATAGTGTACATTTCAAACCCCCAGGGGTTTCACCAATTTTGATACAACTGGGCTGTGCAAATGAAAAATTACATTTTTTTACACAAAAATGCAGTTCTGGCTCAAAATTTTTCATTTTCACAAGGAATGAAGGAGACAAAGCACCCCAAAATCTGTGCCCCAATTTCTCCCGAGTATGGCAATGCCTCACATGTGACCAAAAAATACAATTTGGGTGCATGGCAGGACTCAGAAGGGAAGGAGTGATTTTTGTATTTTGCAGCTCAGATTCTGGTGGAATTTTGGTGGGTGCTATGTCGCATTAGCAAGACCCCCGAAGCACCAATACAGTGGAAGCCCCCCACAAGTGACCCCATTTTGCAAACTACACCCCTCAGGGAATTCATCTAGGGGTATAATGTACATTTCAAACCCCCCGGGGTTTCACCAATTGTGGTACAACTGGGCAGTGAAAATGAAAAATTTAATTTTTTACACAAAAATGCAGTTCTGGCTCAAAATTTTTCATTTTCACAAGGAATGAAGGAGACAAAGCACCCCAAAATCTGTGCCCCGATTTCTCCCGAGTACGGCAATGCCTCACATGTGACCAAAAAATACCATTTGGGTGCATGGCAGGACTCAGAAGGGAAGGAGTGATTTTTGTATTTTGCAGCTCAGATTCTGGTGGAATTTTGGTGGGTGCTATGTCGCATTAGCAAGACCCCCAAAGCACCAATACAGTGGAAGCCCCCCACAAGTGACCCCATTTTGCAAACTACACCCCTCTGGGAATTCATCTAGGGGTATAATGTACATTTCAAACCCCCAGGGGTTTCACCAATTGTGGTACAACTGGGCAGTGAAAATGAAAAATT
The DNA here is from genome assembly GCF_055691185.1 of Crinia signifera. Taxonomy (NCBI): domain Eukaryota; kingdom Metazoa; phylum Chordata; class Amphibia; order Anura; family Myobatrachidae; genus Crinia; species Crinia signifera. The sequence continues at coordinate 137,933,613 of NC_139219.1, forward strand.
AAATTTTTTACACAAAAATGCAGTTCTGGCTCAAAATTTTTCATTTTCACAAGGAATGAAGGAGACAAAGAACCCCAAAATCTGTGCCCCAATTTCTCCCGAGTACGGCAATGCCTCACATGTGACCAAAAAATACCATTTGGGTGCATGGCAGGACTCAGAAGGGAAGGAGTGATTTTTGGATTTTGCAGCTCAGATTCTGGTGGAATTTTGGTGGGTGCTATGTCGCATTAGCAAGACCCCCAAAGCACCAATACAGTGGAAGCCCCCCACAAGTGACCCCATTTTGCAAACTACACCCCTCAGGGAATTCATCTAGCGGTATAGTGTACATTTCAAACCCCCAGGGGTTTCACCAATTTTGATACAACTGGGCTGTGCAAATGAAAAATTACATTTTTTTACACAAAAATGCAGTTCTGGCTCAAAATTTTTCATTTTCACAAGGAATGAAGGAGACAAAGCACCCCAAAATCTGTGCCCCAATTTCTCCCGAGTACGGCAATGCCTCACATGTGACCAAAAAATACCATTTGGGTGCATGGCCGGACTCAGAAGGGAAGGAGTGATTTTTGTATTTTGCAGCTCAGATTCTGGTGGAATTTTGGTGGGTGCTATGTCGCATTAGCAAGACCCCCAAAGCACCAATACAGTGGAAGCCCCCCACAAGTGACTCCATTTTGCAAACTACACCCCTCTGGGAAGTCATCTAGGGGTATAATGTACATTTCAAACCCCCAGGGGTTTCACCAATTGTGGTACAACTGGGCAGTGAAAATGAAAACTTACATTTTTTTACACAAAAATGCAGTTCTGGCTCAAAATTTTTCATTTTCACAAGGAATGAAGGAGACAAAGCACCCCAAAATCTGTGCCCCAATTTCTCCCGAGTACGGCAATGCTTCATGTGTGACCAAAAAATGGCAGGACTCAGAAGGGAAGGAGTGATATTTGGATTTTGCAGCACAGATTCTGGTGGAATGTTGGTGGGTGCTATGTCGCATTAGCAAGACCCCCAAAGCACCAATACAGTGGAACCCCCCCACAAGTGACCCCATTTTGCAAACTACACCCCTCAGGGAATTCATCTAGGGGTATAGTGTACATTTCAAACCCCCAGGGGTTTCACCAATTGTGATACAACTGGGCTGTGCAAATGAAAAATTCAATTTTTTTACACAAAAATGCAGTTCTGGCTCAAAATTTTTCATTTTCATAAGGTATGAAGGAGAAAAAGCACCCCAAAATCTGTGCCCCAATTTCTCCCAAGTACGGCAATGCTTCATGTGTGACCAAAAAATGGCAGGACTCAGAAGGGAAGGAGTGATATTTGGATTTTGCAGCACAGATTCTGGTGGAATTTTGGTGGGTGCTATGTCGCATTCGCAAGACCCCCAAAGCACCAATACAGTGGAACCCCCCCACAAGTGACCCCATTTTGCAAACTACACCCCTTAGGGAATTCATCTAGGGGTATAGTGTACATTTCAAACCCCCAGGGGTTTCACCAATTTTGATACAACTGGGCTGTGCAAATGAAAAATTACATTTTTTTACACAAAAATGCAGTTCTGGCTCAAAGTTTTTCATTTTCATAAGGTATGAAGGAGAAAAAGCACCCCAAAATCTGTGCCCCAATTTCTCCCGAGTACGGCAATGCCTCACATGTGACCAAAAAATACCAGTTGGGTGCATGGCAGGACTCAGAAGGGAAGGAGTGATTTTTGGATTTTGCGGCTCAGATTCTGGTGGAATGAATGGTGGGTGCTATGTGGCATTAGCAAGACCCCCGAAGCACGGTGAAATGATGAACCTAATAATCCATAGATGTGTGGTATATTTTAAAACACTCCTTTATACATAGGCCGGGTTCGTCGGGGCAAGTGTCACACTGGAAAATAGTTTGCTTTCTTATTCCCTTTTTATAACAAACTTTGCACCTTTTTTGTGTCCTGCCCTTTTTTCCAGTGGAGGGGATTTTATCAGGAAAATGCTGCCCTGGTACAATACGGGGGCCAGTACTAGAAGTACTGGGGCCCTCTGCCTGCTGGTTCCCAAATATTAGGCTCTTTATGACTTCCTCTTGAAAGTGCATAAATGTCCCCCTCTGGCTGGTAGAACGGAATAGCACGTAAGCGTTATACAGTGCCATCTGGATGATATACACGGCCAGCTTCTTGTACCAGATTTTTGTTTTCCGCAGGGCACTGTACGGCTTCAGTACCTGATCTGAAAGATCCACTCCGCCCATGTACTTATTGTAATCCAGGATACAATTAGGTTTTGAGGTGTGGGTACTGGTACCTCGTACAGGGACGGAGGTGGTACTGTCTCCGTGAATTGTTGTCAGTATAAGGACATCCCTCTTGTCCTTATATTTGACCAACAACATATTTTCGGTGGATTGTGCCCTGCTTTCACCCCTTCTCATTACTTGGGCAATGTGCGTTTTTGGGAGGCCTCTTTGGTTCTTGCGCACAGTACCGCAAGCTGCTGTACCTCTTGAACCAAGGGCCTTAAACAGGGGGATGCTGGTGTAAAAGTTATCCACATAGAGGTGATAACCTTTATCCAGGAAGGGGTGCACTAAATCCCAGACAATTTTTCCACTAACACCTACGAGGGAGGGGGGGCATTCTGGCGGTTCAATTCTTGAATCCTTCCCTTCATATACCCTAAACCTGTGAGTGTACCCTGAGGTGCTTTCACACAGCTTATACATTTTTATGCCATACCTTGCCCTCTTACTGGGAAGGTACTGGCGGAATTTAACCCTTCCTTTAAAATGTATAAGGGACTCGTCTATGCAAATGAATTTATCTGGGATGTACATCTCTGGAAATTTGGCACTGAAATGATCAATGACCGGCCTGACTTTGAATAGCCGGTCAAAGGTGGGATCATCTCTGGGTGGGCACTGTGCATTATCGTTGTAATGCAAAAATTTAAGGATTAACTCAAAACGAGTCCGGGTCATGGCCATACGGTAAAGTGGGGTGCTGTACAGAACATCTGTACTCCAATATTGCCTAATTTCTGGCTTTTTTACTATGCCCATATGAAACACCAGACCCCAAAACGTCATCATCTCTACTGCATCTACAGGGGTCCACCTAGCAAATGATGACGTGGGGTTTTGAGCAATAAACTGCTGGGCATATAAATTAGTTTGGTCCACCATTAAATTTATAAAATCATCAGAGAAAAATAATTTGAAAAAGTCAATTTCTCTGAGACCTGTGGAATCAAATTGGATTCCTGGGATGGCCAAAAACTCAGGAACCTGGGGCTCAAAATTGTCTGGTGGTGGGGTCCATACGAGATCAATTATTGGGGGGGGGTCTCAGCTGCTCTACGGGGGCGTCTTTGAGGGGGTCCCTCATCACTAGAGGAGGAAGAGGAGCTTAAGATGAATCCTTCAAATTCCCCGCTTGCCTCACTGGCTGTGTCAGAGTCAAAGGCAAGCATGGCATATGCCTCCTCCGCTGAATACATTCTTCTGGATGACTGGGATGACATTTGGGATGACATTTGGGATGCCATTTTTATTTTTGTGTTTCTGGTAGTGAAATGTTTCAACGCGTGTATAGTGTAGGGGGGGTACAAACTTTATTTCAACACGGGGGGTATGTAGTGTGTAGTGTGTATGTAGTGCAGAAAAAAAATACTTTATACAGGAATTTCATCCCAATAAAAAAAAAAATTGAAGGGGTTAAAAAAAAAAAAAAAAAAAAGGTCCTGCGCCAAAAATTGAGCACAGATGTTGGTCAGTAACGTCCGTCACTGAACAGCGCTCAAAGGCAACAGGAATTTGATCAAAAAAAAAAAAATAGATCAACCCTGTGCCGAAAAAGCTGATCAGTGATGTACGTCACTGATCAGCGCACAGTGGCCACAGGACACCCACAAAATCACAGTGTGTGTAAAAAAAAAAATTAAAAAAAGACCCCACAGCACCCTCAAAAAAAAAAAAAAAAAGGTGATCAGTGATGCGACACTGATTACCAGTGAGGGGCAGCAGGTGCACAACCTTTGGTGCAACTGACAGTGCAACTGGCAGGTATATATAAAAAAAAAAAACCCTGCACCCCCAAAAAGTTGCTGATCAGCACAGATATACTGATCAGCACAAAAGGGGGGGTAGCAGACACAAAATATAGCACTCTCTATCACTCTCTGTCACTATCTCTCTCTATCTCTCTATCTCTCACTATCTATCACTATCTATCACTCTATGACACTGCACCAGCAGCACTGACAGTTATATATATAAAAAAAAAACCTGCACCCCCAAAAAGGGGGGGTAGCAGACACAAAATATAGCACTCTCTATCACTCTCTGTCACTATCTCTCTCTATCTCTCTATCTATCTCTCACTATCTATCACTCTATGACACTGCAGCAGCAGCACTGACAGTTATATATATAAAAAAAAACCTGCACCCCCAAAAAGGGGGGGTAGCAGACACAAAATATAGCACTCTCTATCACTATCTCTCTCTATCTCTCTATCTCTCACTATCTATCACTATCTATCACTCTATGACACTGCAGCAGCGGCACTGACAGTTATATATATATATAAAAAAAAAACCTGCACCCCCAAAAAGGGGGGGTAGCAGACACAAAATATAGCACACTCTGTCACTATCTCTCTCTATCTCTCTCTATCTCTCTCTATCTATCTATCTATAACTCTATCACACTGCAGCAGCAGCAGGAAGTCACAAGAAGTCAGATCCAGGAAGCATCCAGCACGCTACAAGCAGTGATCAGGTGATCAGGTGATCAGGTAAGTATTTTGCAAGGATCAGGTCAGTATATCACGGCAGATAGGTACGGTGACCGCACTGCACGCAATTCCAGACCGGAATGGCGTCTGCAGTGCAGTCACCGTTAGTTTAAATCACCCTCCATGGCTGTGATTGGTCCGTCGGTCCGGCGAACCAATCACGGCCTTTGGGGGCGGGTGGGGTGAGGTGGGGTGACACCAGTGTCACCCTTACACCCCGTGGTGATTGGTGCTGTACTTTACAGCACCAATCACCACCGATCCCTGTGTCACCGGCGAACGTTATTCGCCGGTACACAGAAAACGCTGTAATTGGCTGTTCACATTTGAACAGCCAATCACAGCGATCGCCGACGGGGGGGAGGCATCGCCACCCCCCCTGGGCATGCAGGGACATGTCTGCTGTCAGGGACAGCAGACATGTTTAAACTGTCACCGCGTCTATAGTTAAATGGCATGACGTACATTTATGCCATGTGTCGGGAAGTACATCCCGGCCATGACGTAAATGTACGTCAAATGTCGGGAAGGGGTTAATATATAACAGTACAGATGGTCTATAGTATAGACTGACTGTTCCAAAAGTGGTCAGGAAAAGGTTAAACATGCTATAATAGATAAATAAATATACAGACATAATAAAACCAGTACTGCACTTTCTAAGCTCACATTCTCTCATGTTAAGGCTCCTGCCTCTTCCGCCTGGCAGCTACTCTCTGGTCTATTGCTTTCTTTGAGGGCTCAGATCCACAAACACACACACATCAAACTTGGTAGAAGAAGCTGTCCCATACACTGATGTGGTGGCAGTTCTATTGATCATAATATACTGTATACCAGTGCTATTGTTTGCCTATGTTATCTATTATCTTCTAGAAGGTGCTAAATAAATAAGAAGTAGATTCTGATTGGTTGCCCATAGCACAGTGGTTCCCAAACTTTTTAAAATCACGGCACCCCCAGAGCATCAGAATTTTTTTCACGGCACCCCTAGGCCAAAAGTTTCTTATTCTGTAAATTGATTTGTATGTCATACATGGGTTTGTTTATGGGTGAGGGGCAGGATTAGCTTCTGTTTGTCCACATATTTTATTATTGGTAGCCCACCAGCAATGTTTTTGCCTTTTACAATGACTATAAATAATTTCAATTGCCTCTAGACCACTAATCCAAGGCACCCCTGCAAGTGTCCCGAGGCACCCCAGGGAGCCTAGGCACACAGTTTGGGAACCACTGCCATAGCAACATCCCATCTGAAACAGAACTCCCATCTTAGTAATTGTATCCCTTAGTGTCTATAAGCCATATGGCAAAGATGTCATGACTTTAAAACTATCAAATGTTGGAAAGGTATGTAGCAATGTAGTTTTGTGGCTCTAAGTTGTTTGATTTATACAAATAAGATGCACATTTTTAGTAAGGCAGATGCTTGTAGCGGCAAAGTCATTTGGGACCTGAGCTGTCAGAGAGTCTATTTGGCGTCAATTGAGCAACTGTGTATGAGAACAAATCGTACCATAACCATGACATAACTATCCAACAATTTAGTTAAATATGTAGTATTTTATAATATATTGGCAATAAAATAGGAGAAAATTACGAGAGGACCTAATATATCTGGTCAGTTGAGTTAAAACAAAAAAAAAAAAAAAAACTTTATAAAAGTATTTTATTCTATCTTGTACACAGGCAAAAATACATATTTCGGGACATTTACAGATTTTTATACATAATTTGTAAGCACAGAATGTTGTCGCAGTGGTCATAACTAAATGATATGGTTCACTGTGGCTTTTTTACACATTGGGCAGGTTTGTAAAAGGAAGTTTGAAAATCAAATTTAAACAACAGAGTCACACTAAAATGTAATCAACTATTACTTCTACATATACCAATATATATATATATATATATATATAGAGAGAGAGGAAGTATCGTGGCACACTCCGGTCTTGTAATAAAGGCAAGGTACACAAGAGTACTAAGCAACGTTTCGGGGGTTTATTCCGTCTTCAAGGCATAAGAACAAATGACAGACATTCAAACACTCACCTATATTGCCTCCGTTCAGTCCTGCGCGCCTTCTCCAGGGTGCTGGCGTTCCTGCCTGGCTTCCCCGTCAGACTGGCTCTCCGTGATGACGTCACCGTCCCTGGGATTCCTAGTCTACTGGGCAGGCTTCAGTGGTTGCCTAGCAACCCTCCGGAGAGTTTGGCTGCATCGGAACAGAACAGACGGCGCAAGGTTATTTACAGCAAAAACAGAACCAAGTGCAAGTTGCAAAAATAAGTGAAAATAAAATGACACTAGAGAGACATGTAGACTGTCACCGGGCACCAAGTACAAGAGAAAAAGTGGGAGACGCAGCAAGGGGTTAGAGGGTAGGAGAGAGGCAGGTTATCTACAGAAACATGCTGAAACATAATTGTTCATTGAGTCCTTTGGGGCTAACGGTATCAAGTCTGTGAATCCAGCTGGTTTCTAGCTGTGGCAATTTCTTTCCTCTGTCACCTCCGCGATGGTCATCAGGGATCTGGTCGATGATGATGTAGCGTAAACTGGCTAATGAATGTTTTTCCGCTGCAAAGTGTTTCGCTACTGGCTGGTCCATGGGTTTATTGTTGATCGCAGCTTTGATTGCAGAGCGATGGAGCGCAATGCGCTCTTAAAAAGTCCTGATGGTTTTGCCCACGTACCCTAATCCGCAGGGACACAGGATAAGATAGACTACGTGGGTGCTGGAACAAGTCAGGGGATATTTGATTTTGAATTTGAAGCCCAAATGGGGATGATTGAACGTTCTAGAATGTAACATCGCGTTGCAGGTGGTGCAACCTGTGCATCTATAGCACCCACCTGGTTTTTTGAATGTCCCAGCCGGGACTCTGGATGATATGTCAGTCCTGACTAGCCAGTCGCGGATGTTCTTCCCCCTGGTGTAGCAGGACATCAGTCTGGAGGTCTTAAGTTCTTTCAGGTCTCTATCAGATTGGAGTATGGGCCATAGGTCTCTTGAGGTTGTGGAGATAGATGTATCGGCCACGTTGAACGACCGGACCCATCTGATCGTGTCAGTGGTGGTTGTGGGTTTCTCTCGTCTTTTAAGTGCGGTTTCACGGCTGATGAGATCCACTCGCTTTCGGGCTTTATCTACTGTACTTTTGGAGTAGCCTTATGTTTCAGCATGTTTCTGTAGATAACCTGCCTCTCTCCTACCCTCTAACCCCTTGCTGCGTCTCCCACTTTTTCTCTTGTACTTGGTGCCCGGTGACAGTCTACATGTCTCTCTAGTGTCATTTTATTTTCACTTATTTTTGCAACTTGCACTTGGTTCTGTTTTTGCTGTAAATAACCTTGCGCCGTCTGTTCTGTTCCGATGCAGCCAAACTCTCCGGAGGGTTGCTAGGCAACCACTGAAGCCTGCCCAGTAGACTAGGAATCCCAGGGACGGTGACGTCATCACGGAGAGCCAGTCTGACGGGGAAGCCAGGCAGGAACGCCAGCACCCTGGAGAAGGCGCGCAGGACTGAACGGAGGCAATATAGGTGAGTGTTTGAATGTCTGTCATTTGTTCTCATGCCTTGAAGATGGAATAAACCCCTGAAACGTTGCTTAGTACTCTTGTGTACCTTGCCTTTATTACAAGACCAGAGTGTGCCACGATACTTCCTCTCTACATACCTGCCTTGCGTGCAGCACCCCGGCAATTTGACTATTCCTTTGGTTTTCTTTGGAGTGCCTTCATCTCTATTTTATATATATATATATATATATATATATATATACCAATATATATATATATATATATATATATATATATATATATATATATATATATATATTATTTTTGAAGCCTTTGGAAAAATTAGATATCAGTGAATTTGCAAAGTGGGAAATTACATTGCTGATGTACAGTAGGGTTTAATATTTTCCCAGTTAGGATGTGAACAAAATAATAAAATGCAGCAAATTTACATAATAGTGCTGTACAGACAGTGGTATTATATGTGGTCACAAACTGAAGTGCTAAATTGTGACTTGCATTTGTTGAGCGGTTAATTAAAAAGGAGGAGTTAAAAAGCAAATGTATTCAGCTACATGTCTTTATTTTAACAATAATACTATTCTTATAATTTAGCACTTACATAAATTGAGCAGACAGAAACAAGCCAGATCAGTGAGTACAACAGACATACAACTAATAGTTAAGAAATTAAAAATAAACAAAAATAAAGGCAAAAATGTGATAATTAAATAGTGTAGTAAACATCAAAGCACTTATTAATGCAGAGGTCTGACCTAAAAGGGTACATGTGGCAAAAAATATTAGGGGTGACATTTAATGAGATGTGATATCCCAATTTTTCGTAAAAAAAAAAGGATGAATTTGTAAGTTTTTGCAAAATCACCATTTTAATAGGATGCAAATTGCACTTAATATCTAAGTTTTCCACGCTCAATTTGCACATGGTTACCTGACGGTTTGAATTCACACTTCAATTTGCATCCAGATGTTTTCCCATTAAAAAGAAGTATTCAAGTCGCCGATTTAATAGGATGCGAATTCAGAATTCGCATCTGTTTTTTTACTAAAAATCGACACCTGAGCAGACCAGGTTCTGATAGGCTGTTTTGAAATAGACCAACTTGGAAAAAAATGGAAACGTTTCATTTTTACACAGGTGTCCCCTACTATAATCTGATCCCCTACATATACACCAACATCATCAAGGGCACCTGTGAGGGTTTAAGCAATGGAGTTTTTGCAGTCAGGAGTTGAGCTCTGGGTTTGAGATTTGGCATGTTTGGAGGAGCTGCGCAGGAGGAGGGAGCAAGCTGCGCACCAGATCCAGGTCCCCCAAGTACTTCATGCTTCACGTAGGTACCGTGCAAGGGTGTACCTGAACTCCCCCTCTGATGAAAAGGTGGTGGGGATTGTTCAGCTTAACCACAATAACCTGTTAAATGTATATGAGCAGGTGAGAGATGATTTGGAACCTTTTGGGGCTACCAACTATGCGGTGTCTTGGCTGCAAAAATTAATGTGTGCCCTCTACTTCTTTGCCACAGGCTCCACTTAGTCTGTAAGCTCATTGTCGTTGGGGGTGTCACAAGCCACTTTCTCTAAACATTTAACTCAGGTGTTATATGCTTTGAGAAGCTGTAGCGCACATATATCACATTCCCACTTCAAGTGGCAGGACCTGATGGTGGCATTCTATTGGCTCTTTGCGTTCCCTACTGTGTTGGGAGCAATAGACTGCACCCATATTGGGATTTGGGAACCACACATGAGGGGGTACGTCTTTGTCAATAGACATGGGTGTCAATCCCTTAACGTGCAGGTGGTATGTGATTCCAACCTGAAAATTATCAGTGTGGTTGCAGGCTACCCCAGGAACTGTCATGAAGCTTATACCCTGCATCACTCTGGGTTTGGGACCGTTTCCAGGAGCTCACCATGCCCGAGGCTACTTGGCAAGTACATTTTCACATTATATTCATGGGTTTGCCTCTATCTATAGTGTATGCTGAAAATGTTTAACATGAAGAAACTACACAATATACCAGTATATTATAAAACACCAGTAATTATTTAGCGACTATTGCTTTAAATCATGTAAATGTTAGTTATATTTCAAATAGAATGTTGCTAAGGGCAACCAATGTGAAAGGTCCCCATTTCCACCTTACATTTACACCTGATTAAGCTTGCTTAGCATCTAACAAAATTCCATGAGAAAGTGTTGGTAAATTAAGTAGGTTTTGGGTTGTACAAACGTTTATTGTTAAAATTTCAAGTCTCAGTCTAATTTTTCAGTATTTCTGTGTGGCCTGAATGTTTAAGGGAAAAAGACCCAACTGCTGAGAAGTTCTTTCATTCCAGGTGGATTCTTTCATGCGTACATGCTGGTAAATATGGTGCGCAAATGATAAAAATTAACCATTTTCAATGTACTTTACCTTTTTACCAATTTAACATTACATCAATGCAAATCATCTATGAAACCCTATTTCATACATATTTTTTGGTACTTATATGTTAGTTGGGCGCCCACTAAACTATTTGCTTAGTTTTACGCGCTCGCCACACTATATAAAATCAACTCCATGCCGACATGGATAGTGGGGGTATGAGCGTACAAACTATAGTGGGCGCCCAACTAACATATAAGTACCTATTTTTTTTATAAAACATTAGCACGTTAAGCAAAAAAATAAAGAACAAAATGCAGGTGACATTAGCCAATCAAGGTTTACTCAGGGAAAAAAATGTACACACATACATTTGTATAAACAGTGTAGTTGTAGTAAAATATAACCACAAACAATTATTGTCAGAGAAAGACAAACACCCCCTTCCCCCCAATTAAGGCTGTCTGGGCTGGGTTCTACTGCAGCCCCACTTTCCGCTTTTGCCAACACCACCCCTGGTACGGACGTTCCTATGTGACGGAGTAGTTGGCGAGGTAATGATAGGTGTGATTGACATACTGCTGATAGTTGATAGTGCAGGAAGAATGATATTTTCATATTGTGAGGAAAGTTGGGTGTTTAGTGATACCAAAGCAGTGGTATGTGCCATAATGGCCTGAGTATGAGCACCTACCTCATTGAGTGTTCGTAGTGAATCAGTTAGGACTTGACTGATTTCCAATAGTCGGCTATCAATAGTAGCAGCCATTCAAATTTTTGTGCCAGCAGTTACGTGGGCGGTATTGGTGACCTTATGCAATCGCTGGCACATATTTCGAAGATAGCACTGCATGTTTTGCATCTGATTGGTTTGTTTAGACATAAACTTCACCTGTTTTTAAATGTGTCTAATGATCTTGCAAAATCATTGGCAGTAGGTGCTGTAGGGGCTGGTTGGGTAACTGGGTTGCTTTGGGGTGGCCTCACGTTTGTTGCCCTTTGCATGATGGCTGGCTGTGTTGCTTCCTCCACAGGTTAAAAGGACTCTACTGTCTCCCGAATGATTTCTTGATCATCCTTCATCAGTTGTGGCGATACTTGTGGCTGGAGCGGTTGTGTGAATATGTTGACATTGGCAAATATTCACATTACTAAGTATTTTGTTTAAGTGTGATTTTTTGTCCCAATGTTAGGATATGCAGATTCAAAACCCTCCTTTATACTGAGTTTATAACATCGCCATATGTTTTAACAGAAATATATAGAAATATATTGATGCGGTCCTATTCTTAATAACAATATTGTGATGAATTAATGGGGTGTGGGTATTAAAAGTGGTCTGCACACCATCAGGAATAGTAGTGGACACTAATTGGGCCACATAAAGCCCTTATAATTTTTGTCACCAAGGAAACATGGCTTACCATGGGGCATTGGGTTATTTGTTGCAAATTAATTTCTCAGTAAATTAAAAAATGATGAGGTGTGTTTTTGGTGTGCTGGATTGTAGATGAGTGTTGCATGCATGTGATCTGAACTAATTGACTACATGCCGAACATGAATCTGGACTATTCCTCCAAACTTTGGAAACCAAAAAATAATGGGAAACCTTTATTTGTTATTTTTTAGTCAGTAAAAAATATTACTATAGTAAAATAACACTAATGATGTTTGTTATTAGATGATGGTGTAATAAATATTTTGTAAAAAAAAAAAAGGTAATTCCTACATTTAGAATAGTATTTCTACAATAACAGAGGTTGTGAAACTACATGACCCAGTATGGATGGATGTTAGAGGGAAGGAGAAGGAATCACATGTGTTCTCTGAAGCCACAGGGTAGTGAAGGGAATAATGCTGCAACTGGCCCCTGCTAATCAGCGCTGTGCCTGGTGTGTGTACTGTGCTTCTCAGAGTGTCCCTCCTCCTCCTCCTGTAGGAGATGTGCCAGGCAGCATGTCACTCACTGCTGGGAGGGCACCTCTCCTACAGCACTGCCTCTGCTACTCCACACACTACTACTCCACATCAATGCCTCCGAACACCACTATTCCACATCACTGCCTCCACACACTACTACTCCACAGCACTGCCTTCTCACATTGCTACGGGCCCGGTTTGCGACCCAATCAGAGTTCGTGGCCCAGCAGGAAATTAAGAGCCAACAATGCCCGACTGGATGCTGGGCTCCGATTGGCTCATGGGTCATTTGAAATAGCCGCGGATGGCTGGACGTGCTCTAAGAGAGACAGCCGAGTTTACCACCGCTCTGCCCGACTGTCTCCTTTACCGCACAGTGAGTGCAGTGCATACAGTAACTGGCACTGTGCATGTAATGTAACCCTGGCACTGTGCATGTAAGGCACTGAACATGTTACCCCTGGCACTGAGCATGTGACCCCTGACACTGTGCATGAAACTCCTGGCAAAGAGCATGAAACCCCTAGCATCTAGCAACAAAACCCTAACAATGAGCATGTAGATAAGCGACACTTATGTGGCATAATATATAATGGGCATTACCATGTGTGGCATATTGTGTAATAGGTATTACGATGTGTGGCATAATGTGAAATGGGCATTAAGGTGGGTAGAAAATGTGTACTGGCATTGAGGTGTGCATAATCCCTTGTCCAACAAAACCATGCCTTCAGCGTGCACTTTTACATTTCTTCTAGGTATTGGGTTACTTTGCACTGTGGGGCATCATTTTAATTACGGTTGGTATTATGTGACCAGCATTATTATTTTCATGGGTATGTGGAATAGTCCCTTACATTTAAAACTTGTTGCGGAGTGCCAAACTCCCTAGAACCCACCCTGGCTGTGATATATGGGGGGGGGGGGGGGGGGGGGGAGTGAGTTCCATCACCTCTCCAGGACTACTTTGAGCACTGGTTACACTCTTTGAGGGTCCATGTCCACAGGTGTCAACATGGACACCAAAAACTGTGGAAAACTTTGACATTTTGTTTGTATCGACTTTTTGACTATATTGACCTATTGCATGTTGACATTTTGACTGTGTTAACCTTTTATATGTTGACCTTTTGGTGTTGACCTATTGTACTGTACACCTTAAAATACCCCCGCCCCCCCTCCATAAGTATAGTCAGGATCAATACATAATAAAAATGATTAAATGTGTGAACTGCAACAATATCCACATTGACAAACAAAGCTAATTATTGAAAGTACTGTAGATGACCAAAGATTTTTCTATGCATAGCTAAAGCAAGATCTTAGCTCCTGTTTCATTTACATATCCTTGGTGTCTTGACTTTCATAAACAAACAGGTCTCTCAGTACTCTGAATGCTGTGAGATTAGAATAAGAGAAACAGGAATTCTTGACAACAGTCTTTAGCTGCCAACTTTTAAAGGTTATATGTAGGGCATTTTGAACTGAATTGGGAAAACTGTTTTAGTGCAAGACTGGAATGTAAGCAAGTTAATTATTTATAACAGTAAAAATGATAAAACAGTGTTGACTCCCAGGTAATAGTCCATCACATGCAAACTGTTGCAAATAATACAACATTTTAAAGAGAACTTTTAGAGTTAGGTATGTCTGTTTTTATTTCTTCATTTCATTAAGTCATGATAATTGCTATCAATTTTTTAGGGACTCAAAATAGTCTGTTATATTTCTAAACCATGGATTTTTGTTGGTGTTTCTCAAACAAGATCGACATGATCTGTGCATGGAAATTATAATAGCCTAATATTTATGGTATGTGAAGTATACTAATACCCCTTTCACATTGCAGCTGTAACACGGTATATTGCCGTTTTTTTAGTGCTTTAAAACGGTTCCAGCTGCAATGTGAAAGCTACATTGTCAATTTACCGGTTACAGAAAACCGGTATTTTGACACGTGTTAAAAGCAGGATCCTACACGTTTCTGAGCCGTTTTCCCTGCAGTCTGAACAGCTCAGAAACGGTATTTGCTACAAATGATAACCACACTTGATCCCCACCCACAAGCAGGAAAAAAACATTTAAAATGACATTGTATGGCTTTCTATGGGTGAAACGGGTTGAATCTGAAAGGTACAAAACGATATTTAAACTGCAATATACCTTTACATCATGCAATATGAAAGGGGTTTAACTGGCTTTTGACCAGTTTTAAGACACGTTTAGAAAAACGGGTTGAAAGCAGGTTTTTGCAATGTGAAAGCAGTATTAGGGGCAGGTTCAAAGGCATAGCTACATATGTGGCAGACCCTGCAGTGGCTTGGGGGAGCGGCGACAGCGGGGTCTGTGGTGGGCGCTGCTGGATGAACTAACAGGTGACCCAGGCAGCATTGAGCACTGAGCTGGTCCCGCTCTGTGCATATCTAATAAGCGGGGACCCAGTGCTGTGCATATTGAATGAGCGGGTCCCCTCCCCATGCATATGTAATAAGCGGGTCCCGCTCATTACTTATGTACGGGGCTGGGACCCGCTCATTTCATATGCACTGCACTGGGTCCCTGCTCATCAGATATGCATGGAGTGGGACCAGCTCAGCGCTCAAATCTGCCTGGGTCATCTGCCAGCTCATCCAGCGGTGCCCGTAGTCCGTCGCCCCTTCTTAGGGGGGGGGTGGAAATAGGGCGCCACTGGGCAGGTTCAATTCCATACAACAAGCCATCAGTAGGCAGATTTGCTCACACACCAAAGGCAGAGAGTGGAAACCGCAGAGATCCGTTCCAGTGGCTAATGTGCACAATTGGATCTGGCTCGAAGGAGATACAGATTTATTGAGCTGCAATTCACATTTCCTGTTTTTCTGTTGGTTGTTTTTCAATCGTTTTATTATTAAAAGGTGAAACTGCATGACCATTGCAAATTGTAAAAAAAAAATGATGATACAAATTGCCAACCAAAATTTTTTTCTATGTACAATTACAAATAACATGATTTATCAAATTGCAAGAAAATCCATTATAAAAGAGGTAGTTGTGATCAGCAACATCTATCAACCCAAAGGCAGTTTCAGGTGTCTTACCTGTCAGCAGCATCCATCTTAAATTAGCCAGTTAATTGACGTTGAACCCACATTGCTTCAGGAACTATGAGACAGACAACTACTACCAATGCTGATTTTGATTTTGCAGCTCATTGTAGTGCCTCTTTTTTCTCTTTTGCCAGCAGTACCCGCATTCAACTGCCTACTTCCACACCTCCTGCTGCTAACACTCATCTCCCTACTCCACATGTTAAATGTTAATCCCCAATTTTGCCTCTTGTGCTTTCCAATTGTATTACATGTTACATTTTTGAGTTTGCAATTTTCTCCAATCATGTTGCATATGGCTAGACATGCGGTGGGAGGTGAGAGTTGTGACAATCAGGGACAATGCTAGGGTGTTCGGTGCCCCCTTGCAAACTATTAATTTGCGCCACAGGGTTGTCAACTTTTTGGCTCATCTCCTGGGGAAGTAGTGTTACCACCTTTTTGTTGAGAGATTACCGGACAGTGACTCGCCTTTTGACCCACCCACAGCCCACCCAATGACCTGCCCCCAGCCACGCTCCTTGACCCACCTTATCATGGTTTTTTTACCTTTGCTTCAATTCTATTCTTTTTTTTAAATATTCAATTTTTATTAAGGCAAACAGCACATTCAACAATGCACAACTCGTCAGGTGGTCTTACAGATGTTGAACAATGTGAAACAGTACATCAAAAATACATCATACTATAGAAATCAGTCAGAACACACTGTACGCCTATATTCAATTCTATTCTTGATTTTGCACACCGTAATGCCACTTACATGTTACGTCACACACTTAATGTCCATTACACGTTACACCACACCCTGATGCCCCTTACACGTTAAGCCAGGGCTCAACTATTTTTTTTTCTTCAAATCTATAAACCAGGATGACATGAAGGAAGGTATTCAATGGGTAGAATCGCGGGCGGCAGCGAATCCTGTATAGGATTCGCTGCACTTTTGCTGCAATTCTCCCTTCAGGGAGATTCGCCCCGGCAGCTGCCCTATTTAACGCCTCAGGGGCTCTCTGCCCCTGGCGGCGAATTTTAACACCCCCGGCGAATGCCACCGGGGAGCTGGGGGACGGCTTCAGGCAGGGAGATGGAAGCCTCCCTGCCTGTGCCGGACACTGTGGGGGTGAAGGAGGGCTGGCACTGACTCAGGGAGAGCCCCCCTAGAGCTGGCAGGGGGCTGGGATAGGAGCCGCTGCACTCACTGGTCCCGATCCTGCATATGTAATGATCAGGTCCAGAGTGCAGTGAATATATGAATATTAATGAACGGCTCCCGGCCCCCTGCTTGCAAATGTGTAAAAAAAATAATAATAATAATTAAAAATATATTCATGTACTGCAAGCACATGAATAAAAATAGCATGCCCCTTCACAGAAAAAAAAATCAGATTTTTTTACACCAAAAAAAAAAAGAAAAGAAAAAGCGCTCTATTTTAAAAGATCACATTCCAGTTCACCTAAAAAAGATGACGAATGTAAAATGGAGAATCATGGCGAAAATCAATGGAGAAAGCAGTTCTCCATTTGAACATTGAATACACTCTCGGCGAATCCCAGTGAAAACCCCATTGAAATACACAAGCAAATTGCAACGAGCATGAAACGGAGAACTGGCCGGCATTCACTGTTCGCTTTCGGCGAACAGTGAACATTGAAAAGGGTGAATCATATTTTCAGTGAAAAAAATTCACCGCAAGGAGTTAAAACAGCCCGATTCACCGGAAAAAACGGTGAATTGGGAGTATTGAATACTGGCCAAAGTGTAGGAGGCAGACAAACTAAAAACAGGGACACTCTAATGCCCCAGCTGAGCTGGCTTGCCCACCGCAGAATCCCTACTACTGGCTGTCTGCACCGTGGTCCGCTCCATTCCATCGGACGAGGCGGGCGGACACCTGCTACCAAACAGCGGCTTGCCGGACTCCATTCTCAGACATTTAATAGTATGGGAATGCCAAGCATCTGGACTGAGGACACAAGGCTTAAATACTGGACTGTCCAGAGTAATCCCAGACGGGTGGTAACCCTATAAGGAAGGGAAGCCAGCACAATGCAGCAGGGGTGTGCCTGATGGGTGTGCTGTAGAGAGGCTAATGTTAGGAGGCAATACTGGGGGCGTGACACTCATGATCGAATCATAGTGGTCACGTTCCCTCTACTTAATGATGATATTACAGGAATTGTAGAAACTGGACACCTTGGGTAGGGTTATGATTTCCATTGTGCTTTTTCCAGCCAGTCTGTTATGACTTTTAATCTGTACTGAGAAACTAGTAAAAAGCATAGGAGTGAAATAGTGAACATCATAGAGCTAAATATTGTGCTTTCTTTTATGTGTTCAAGTTTTCACATTATCTGGAATTTCCTGCCACACTTGCATACTGCATGACTAACAACATCCTTCTTAATCATATGACACTGCTTGTATGGGCTTAGCAATTGCTGTTAGAAACATTCTAAAGGTCATTTATGAACCTGAAAACAACTAGTGTGCAGAGCATTGTGTGGCTGTACTTACTTGTCTGCTCTGTATTGAACAAAGTACATGTTCAGTAAATGTGTCCTATAGTAGCCTTCTTTTGGCAAATTTCCATCTTAAAAAAATCCATGCCAGTGGAAAAAAAGATAAAGTAAAAAAAGGGTCTAGTTTCCGACTGTGGGACTACCCCTTTCATTACTTTTCTCCAGTCTTGTCTTGATTATGTACTAAATGAATCATTAGAATCATTAAGCATTGGTACTTTCTATCACTAATCTGAAATTCACATTTGTAATGTGAATAAGATTGTGCTACTGTGTGGCATAACTTCAATGAAGGTATTGTTGGTGACCATGCCTCTACCTTGTTAGACCATACCCCTTTTTTGCAGCACGCACTGTCCTTTTATTACATATGGGGGGTTATTCTGATTCACTCGGAAAGGCACAATCACTCTCTAATGGACAAAACCATATGCACTGCAGGTGGGGCTGATGTAACATGTGCAGAGACAGTTAGATTTCAGTGTTTTATTGTTTCTGTTCAGGGAAAATACTGGCTGCTTTATTTTTACACTGCAATATAGATATCAGTTTGAAGAACACCCCCACCCAAATCTAACTCTCTTTGCACATGTTACATCTGCCCCACCTGCAGTGTATATGGTTTTGTCCATTAGAGAGTGATTGTGCTTTTCCAATTGAATCAGAATAACCCCCATGGAGTTTCACCCCCCCCCCCTCCCCATATTCGAAAAAAAGGGACAGTGTACATTGTACATCGAAGGCGCATGCCCAGAATTTAGTGTGTGGCATAATGTGGCCACATATTAGCACCAATTGACATTATACCGCACAATTCCACTGCAGCTGCACACAGGGTCCTTCTGCACTCAAGTAGCACATAGGGTCACACCGCACTGTAGACGCACACACAAGGTAACACCACATTGCACAGGAACACACAGGATTACATAACTGAACCAGAAAAGACAGGGTTACAGTACACACCTTAGATCAGCGGTTCTCAAACTGTGGGTCCTGACCCCAAAGTGGGTCCCGACCTTCTCAGTATGGGGTTGTGACTCCATGTTGCTGATCATCAGGCTGATGACTTTTCTAATCTCAATCAGTGATTCAAAGAGTCTGAAAAATCAGTGGAATGGTCTGTTACTTCAGACTCCTCCCATCATTTTGTGCCCCCACAATGCTGCCATGTATGTGCTGTCTGCTGACCACACATGTGATGTGATGACCTTCTGCAGTAACTTGCTGGGGTCCTGTAATTATTTTTATTGTCTGATGGGGTTACAGATCAAAAATAGCTTGAGGACCCCTGCCTTAGATACATTATGGGTTACAGTGTGCATCAGATACAGTGCAGGATACAGTGTGCACTTTATACAGTGCCAGTTAGATACAGTGCATATCAGACACTGTGGACCAGATAGATCAAGCCTCAAAAAGAGATAAAGTGGAGAGTGATAAACAACCAGCTAATCAGCTTCTACCTGCCATGTCAAAGGCTGGGTTTGAAAAATGATCGGTAGGGGCTGATTGGCGGGTTGTTTCTCACTCTCCAGTTTATCACTCTTTGAAGCTTGATACATTTGGCCCACAGTGTGATTAAGGGGCAGATTTATTAAGCTTGGAGAAGAGATAAACTGGAGATAAAGCGGAGAAAAGGTAAAAGGAGATAACGTTCCAGCCAATCAACTCCCAAATGTCTTTTTCAAACACAGCTGATTGGCTGGTGCTTTATCTCCTTTTACCTTTTCTCTGATTTATCTCCAGTTTATCACTTCTCCATGCTTAATAAATCTGCCCCATAGTGTGGTTTGGAAACAATGCAGGTTGTTTACAGTATTGCTTGTATACAGTGCAGGTTGGATACAATGCGGGATACAGAGCAGTTTGCATACAGTACGGGATACAAAGAGGGATGAATACAGTGCAGAATTGATATAGTTTGGGATACAGTGCAGGTTGGATACAGTGTGCTTGTATAAAGGGGTTCATTCTGGTTGGCTCACTAAGCAGCAGTAGTTTGCTGCTTAGCGAGCCTTCTAATGCTGCCTGCTGGGTGTACTGATGTGAATATCCTCACCACACTGGGAATGGATGTTTTGCATACACATCCAGTTGCAGGGTAGTGCGTGGAGCTGGAATCATTAGATTGTCACCGACCATCAAATTATTTCTACCCTACTCGCAAATCTAAGTCAGTCTGGGCTGAATGAGACTTGCCGTGCCCTGGTCTGAGAACTGTGTGGGGGGCTAACATCCTGTGATGTCAGCTGCCCAGCCCCAGAAGGCAGGTGCCCACTGGCATTGACTTGAGGACAACCAGCATTTTCAAGGGCGCAACCAGCGTTTGGTGGTTTCGAATGGGAAAGCCCGCTGCCTGCCTCCATCCTGCCACACCCACATGCGAGCACCACAGAGACTATGCAAATCTCCAAAGGTGCAAAGTGAATATGCACATGTGCAGTGCTTCAACATCAATCCCCGGTGTGAACATGCTGGGGACCAAGGAGATTAGAATGAGGACCAAAGTGCAGGACATAGAGCAGGTTGGATACAATGCAGGATGGATACAGTGTGAGATACAGAGCAGGTTGGATACAGTGTAGGAAAGAGTGTGGGTCGGATAACCCAATGGTACACTTACTGTGACAGGGGGTTGCAGTACAGGGATAGTGGTGGTGTCCTCAGTTTGAGAGAGGCAATGGTGTGAGCAGTGCACAATTGCCAGCTGAGTCTGGGTGGCAGTTGTGTCGGCAGTTTCGGAGTGCTGGCGGGTCCAGCACTGCGGGGTAGCGGTTGCGTTGGCAGTTCAGGAGTGCCAGCAATAGCATCACTCAGGCTGGGATGCGGCTACCTGATCGCTGGGCAGCCCAGCGATCAGGTCTAAATTAGACTCAAATTCCTTCTCTCTACTAAATAGATGCCACCAGCACAGTAGTTGGCATGGCAGAACAATGCCTGAAAAGTTGAACCATCTCTATATGACTACTGTTGTAGATAAATACTATTGCAATGGCCTGCTCCTTACTATAAAATGGCGGCTTGCTATGGAGTAAACTATTTTTTCCTACACTAAGTAATAAATAGTTTATACAGTTCTGGTTACCAGGTAACCTTGTTTCTGTGATTATACTTTTTATAATTCAATTATATTCAATGCACCCACTATAATCATACCTCCCAACTGTCCCGCTTTTGGGGACATTGCCGGGGCTTGGGGGGCAGTTGGGAGTCCCACCTGTCACCCATGCACGTCTATTCATGTCCCCACAGCGGCAAAACTGGGGGGGCGTAGCCTCACAGAAGCATTGTGAGTATAGACCAGGCCCCCTTCCTGTTAGGTTTGGTCCTGTTAAAATTTGACCGCACCCCCGGCACGCAGGGGTATATCTAGGGCGGAGCCCGAGCTCCGGGCACCGAAATGTCACCGGGCGCCGGAGCCGTGCACTTTGCCGCCGGCTCCCCCGCCCTGCTCGCTATTTTCAATTAAAGTCACCCGCTGGACCGCTAGCCAATAGGCGCTTGCGGTCCAACAGCCAATCAGAAGCAGCATTGGCTGCTGGACTGCGAGTGCCTTTTGGCTAGTGGTCCAGCGGAAGACTTGAGCTCTGGCTCAGCCTGGCACAGTGGGGAGCTGGAGATTTGGGCGGGTGGAGGAGTGGGCTGTATTCCCAAAACAAGCCCTTGCTCCGGGCACCGTGACACCTAGCTACACCACTACCAACACGCACCAGCGTCCCTCCTTCTCCCTCCTCAAAGTTGGGAGGTATGCCATAATTAAGAAATTGAATAAATTGTACAGTTTTCAAATAGTATATTAGGTTTCTGATATTCTGCACAAATGCATCTAGTACACAGGATACAGCAGTACTGTACTACAAATCAGCATATTGTATCATCTGCCAAACGCTTTGTCAGCACATCTACATACTGCAACATTATGAACTGCCTCAGTCATCTCACGGTGTCACTGCTTTCCAAAGAATTCACTGTGATAAAAAATATTTTTTGAAAAAAATGAATGCAATTAACATTAGCAAGTCATGATGCTGTTGTATATGAGACATAAGATAGTGCAGAACCTCCACAGTTTCAGGATGGATATGTCAAGCAGCTATTTAAAAACGTCATCCAGTTGTATTTTTAAAACACATTGTGAAAAAAAGTGTTTTGCATCAGCATTTTCCCAGAATAGAAAGCCAGTGGAAGATTGCTCAACTCCTTCTGTGACCTACATGGAAATGGGAATAATGATGCTGATACTGAGTGTACAGAGAGCATTACTGTACAAAAATAAGGAAATGGTTTCATAAACATGAAAATCAGCTATAGGGTCATTTCCTTCCCTATTAAGGCTGTGAGGCTTAGGCCAGTGATACAGGAGCAGTTTGCGATGTAAGTGCAAAATTATTGTGACTGGTCTCGCAGGCAAACATCTTATTAACAGGTCTCATAAAGATAACCTTCTAGCTAATGAATATGTCCATTTTGCTTGCTTACAGAATAATAACAATAGCCATGATATTTCCCATTCTTGTAAAAATAGTACTTGCATATTTCAATTCAAAATACTTATTATATAGATAATAAATAAATAAATAAGTATTATTATTATTATTTATTGGCATTTACTTATATAGTCAGAATATTCCATTTTAGTTTACAATTTGGAATAAAAATAGTATTAAGACAAGACTGTTTAATTACAGACAAAAAAAGAATTAAGAGGGCCCAGCTGCAATCTTATGGGCCCTACACACATGCCGATGTGTGCAGGGCTACCTAGCTATGCTAGGTCGGGCTGTTCTGCGCCGCTATCGCCTAGCACACAGAGCTGACAGCCCACACACAGAGCGAGCTGTCAGCTCTGTGTGCTAAGCGAGCGGACAGCGCCAGTGTTCTCCGGTGGGAGAACACTGCCGATGCCGATATTGATGGACACTGTCCATCAATCTCGGCCACCGATAAAGACGCGCGGGGACGCGCACGGATGCCGATACAGCCCCCCACACATACACCGATGTGAGGGCATTTGCTAAGCGACTTTGCAAAACTAAGCAAAATCGCTTAGAAAATGCCTTAATATCGGCATGTGTGTAGGCCGTATTACTCTGTATTTTTATATTGGGAAACGACGCATTAAATATGCAAGGATAAGTGCTGTATTTTGTATTGGTCCAGCTAGAATATAAAGGTCAGAAAAAAATGAATGGTCACTTATGCGCTGTCTCACTTATGCGCTGTTAGGCAATTCCAAACAGTAAGAAAGTCCAGAAAGTCCAATTGTATTGGAAAAGTATCCATTGGTGTGTTTTTTTGGGGAACCCTCACCAGATTGATAACAAATTCTCCACTAAATTTAAGAGGCTCAGCATCAGTAAATAGTGAAAGGACGTTAAAAATTAAATGTGTGAAACACTATGGCCCTTATTCAGATCTGATCGCAGAACAAATTTGTTCTCAAAATGGGCCAAACCATGTGCACTGCAGGTGGGGCAGATGTAACATGTATAGAGTTAGATTTGTGTGAGTTATTTTGTTTCTGTGCAGGGTAAATACTGGCTGCATAAATTTTACACTGCATGTAGATTTCAGTTTCAACACACCCCACACAAATTTAACTCTCTAGTAGTAGTAGTACGTTTATTTATAAGGTGCCGCAAAGTGTCCGCAGCGCCGTACATAGCAAACAAAAAACAAATGACAAGGTAACGTACAGGGTGTGTTGAAAAATACAGTATAAATAGGGGTATAGCTGGTAGAAATAAAATCAGCATCAGTTCAGAAGTAGGTGTCAAAATTGTCGAGGAGACTGAAGATGAAGTAGAGGAAGGGAAGAACAGGACAGGAGGACAGGTGAGGTAAAGAGGTAGGGTGAGTACGTGAGGCAGGAGGACCCTACTCTCTGCACATGTTACATCTGCCCCACCTGCAGTGCACATGGTTTTGCCCATTTTGAGAACAAATTTGTACTGCGATCAGATCTGAATAAGGGCCTATATGTAAAGAGGCAATTTAATGAACCATCTGCCAGGAAACCAGTAAGGTGCAGCTCAAGATGAGGCACCATATCGCTGAATGATGTCTGGGGACTGTACATAAAGACCCTCCAGCCCTAAGACATATTGCAATGAAAGAGAATGTCTCTATCCAGCAGAGACTTGCGGTCACAGCCATATCACTGTAGCTAGATAGCTTGACCGCAGCCCTGGGGTTGATGGTCCAAAAGGCAGGGACGTGCAGTAAGGGGAGGCAGGGGAGGCAGTGCCTCCCCTGTCATTAATGATTAAAACAATACAAAGAAGATACTTATGACACAAATTCTGTGTCATAAGTATCTTCTTTATATTAATTTAATCATTTGCATTGTTATATAATGTTTAAATTCAAATCGGAGGCACCTTAAGCGGTGCCTCCTGCTTCCCATTATATTAGCTGGAAGCAGGGGGCGGGCAGGGGGCTGAAACAAGCAGCGGGCTGTAAAAGCCCATTTAAAAACCTATTGAAAGCGGCACCGTTACAAGTGCCTCAGTGACAGGGGATATGCTTTCAGCCAATATGAAAGCTTGCCCCTGTCACTGTAGCCGATGTGATTGGGCACAGGCAGCAGCGCTCAAGTGGACTTCCGCACAGACTATTTTTTTTTCAAGATAGCGACAAGTCCAGAATCATCCCGAGTGGGACAGCGGCAGTAAAACACTCATCTACCAGGCTATATGGGTGTTGTCCCACTCCCTGCCACAGCCGCAGAGTCACGCACCTGTTCCACAAAGCCATGACACGGGGCAGTGACTGAGGCTGCTAACCGGAGACCAGGCAGTAAGGAGACTTGCCGTCAGTGAGTACTCACACAGCTGCCTGCACCGAATAGACCGCTTAATCCATCCTGCACCCGTGTTGTACTGCACAATCTAAGGCTGCGGGGGGGACACGGTCCAGTGTCAGCGGGGAGGGGGGGTTGGGGGGAGGTTTGAGGGGGTGCGATGGTGGCTGTGACAGTGCCTCTCTGTTCACAGCCACCACCGCACGTCACTGCCAAAAGGTTCCAGGTGACCTGGTATGCACAAGATGTGTAGCCAAAGAGGTAAGAACAACGGTCTCAATAGTTAATCAAAAGCTGTGAAAATTAATCAACCTGTTTGCAATGAACAATGGCAGTAGAGAAGAGAACAATCAAATACAGTGCTTTGTAGGTGATAGAGTTCCCAGCACGATTCTTTAGTGCTTTTCAGATGCAGAACGAAAGGATCAGCAACTGTTATGCCTTCCTAGATTTTTTTTTTTTTTAAAGGATTTCAATGATCCTGGCAGAGTGATTTAGAGGGGACCAGTTGTTTTTGACTTTGTACTGTATATTGTCCCTCAGTGGAGATTCATTGGCAGTTTCACGGCATAACCTTAAGACTATCATAGAAAAATTAGGCCATGATATTCAACTTCTAAGGCAGATATCCATTTTAATGGAACAAGCTATGAAAAACATGTATCATGGCAGTCAGGAGGGCACCCTGTGGTACAGGATTGGTGCTCCTGCAGAAAAAAAATGCAAATTGATCATTTAAAATGCAGAAATCTTAAAATTGCATGATAAATAGACTCTACCTTTACTGTGGGAATCTTAGGTACATGGTTGCCAACTGTCCCAACAAGTCAGGAAATAGAGAGTCTTTTCTAGGTTATCTTTGTTACTCTCCATCTGTAAAAGACATTTCTGCACCCATAGCACTGAAAGTTAAAATCAATTCATCCAATTTAGTAACATGTTCTATCTGGTCCAGCTTCTGGCTCCATCTGGTCCAGTATTCATTTGAGTATCAGTCTAGTAACAGTTCCATCTGGCCCAGTTACCTGATCAAGTTCTTGGTCATATCCAGCCCTGCTGTCTCAGTTCTTGACAATTAACTTACTAAATTAATTGCACAGAACTAGACTCTGATTGCCTGAGTGAGGGGCCATGAACCGCTCATCGCAGTCGCAGCAAATTCCAAAACTCCTTACAGGGGTCCCTGGAGAAGACCACTGGTGAATTAGGCCATGCCCTTGCATCAGGTATAGCCAACTACTTGAATTTAGCTACCCAGATAATGAAAAAGCAAAATCTTCCAATCTTCTCATTTCATGCCAACATCAAGCCAAAGTCCATAGTCTGGTCCACAAATTCCTCCAATTGTGACAATTCAGAGTTTTATGTAAATCTCTGCATGTGCAGGAGACATGCATGTGCTCAAAGTCATGCATGTAAAAGTGAAATGACATGGTCACCAAAATCAAATCACCTTTCTATTTAGGGAAGACAATATTCAGGATAAACTCAGACCAATGACATGGTGATTAAATGCACCTGCATGAGGTGAACTCAGACCAATGAGAGGAATAGATGTATGTTGATGCTTGGTATATAAGTGCAGCAAGAAGGCACACTTTGTTAAACCTCCCGGTATAGTGAAGTGCATTAGTGAGGACCTATTTGTTATCCAGTTTTTGGACTCTGACACTGCACACAGCACCCAACTCCTCAACCTAGGAGATACTGGGATTTTATACACCCACAGATTGTCCCAGAGAAGAAGCCCTAGCCTGCTCACAGCCACCATTGACAAACGACTAGTGTGGTGACGTGGGTCCATGAGAAGGTCCATAAATCATATGTAATAATAAATCAGAATTTATAGTGTGGTGACGTGGGTCCATGGGAAGGGGTACATGACAAGTTCCTCTAGTAATTAACCTGTGTACACCTGCCAACTGTCCTTGGTAGAGTGCCCCAGCCTGTTGTTAATAGATAGATCAAATAATATTTTTTTAATAAATCATATGTAATAATAAAGCAGAATTTATAGTGTGGTGACATGGGTCCATGAGAAGGGGTGCATGGCAAGCTCCTCTAGTAATTAAAATTGTGGACATCAGAACTCTGTACACCTGCCAACTGTCCTTGGTAGAGTGCCCCAGCCTGTCGATGATAGTAACACCGCTGATGGGAGAGCGGCAGCATTGACAACCGTTAAAGACTCACATAGGATCATGAGCAGTGGACTTTAAAGAATACAATTACTACACTGACCATAAACACTGCCTAAACATTAAGAAGACAATTTGAGCAGGTGAATACCACTTGCCCATATAGCTGTAAAATTATATATTTTTAATAAATCATATGTAATAATGAAGCAGAATTTATAGTACATCTGTATTGATTTTAGTTTTTGATTCAGACATTACATGCACCTGATTTTTACAGAGCAGTGCCTTCATTGCTTTTTTGGATGTTCAAGAGATTACTAGCTGTAATCAGTTACAAGCGGGTGCCCGGCGGCTCCTGCAGGGACATCAGAGTGAGAGCGGTACAAAGCCCTCACAGTCTCCACTACCCGCCGCAGCAATGCAGCTAGTGGAGAGTCAGAAGGCAGCTCACAGTCTCAGAGTCCACACTATGGCCACTATCTGAACTCAGCTAGCAGCAGGTAACAAAAGGGGGAGGGAGAGGGGATATTACATGTTCTGCTTTTAACTTGAAAAACTTTTGTGCCTGCTTCCTCCATCACTCCTGATTATACCTGCCACCCCTGTGACAGCCTGCCCCTCTCCCACCTGCATGTTCCTATCAACCCCTCCACCCAGCAAGTGACAGCCTGCTTCCTCCCTCTCACCTGAATGTGCATGCCACCACCACCCCCCCCCCGTGACAGCCTCTCTCCAAGCAGCATGTACCTGCTGATCCCCCAGTTACTAATATCTTGCACCCCCCACCCTCTTGTGTGTGTGCCTGCGACCCCATTTCCTACAAGTGACAGCGTGCCTTCTTTCTCTCACCTGCACATGCCCCCCGATCCCCACACAAGTGACGGTCTGCTTATTTCCCTCTCGCTTGTGAGCATATGATATAATGTGTGATTGGCATAATGGATTGTCATATTTTGTAATGGGCATTATGGTGTGCTCCATAATGTGTAATGCCTCCTTTTGATGATGCCACGCCTCCTTTCCATGAGGCCACGCCCCTTTTTGCAGCACAAGAGTCCCGTCTGCTGGAGGTGGGCCTGTGTGTTTAAAATGCCAGGGCTGATTTCTGGTCCCAGTCCTGCCCTGATATAATCTATACTAGTGCCTAAGTAATCATGAAGACTTTTCAAGGTATCCTAACCTTGCCTCCTTGCATTTGTTAGATTCAGGGCCGGCGCTACCCACTCAGCAGCTCCTGCAAAGCAGGGAGGCGCCATGATGAAAAGGCGCTGTCTCCCTCCCTGCTCTGCTAAAGCTGCCTCAGCCCTCACTGTCACTGCCTCCTGCACACCGCCCGCAGCGCCTGTCTGACAGCGGGTGGCAGTATGGAGAGGCTGAGCAGCTCCCTGCACCGTGCACACACTGTCCTCCTCCTGCAACCTGCCCCCTCTTCCTCACGGACACTTGCGCTGAGGCATGTAGCGCTGTATGTGAATGCCTGGATGACATGTCATGTCCAGATCCACCCCCTACCCATTGCTCCCTGCGCCTGTCAGCTGTCAATCAAATGACAAACAGGCAGCAGTACCACCTCCCCTTCCTTCCCACTTCTCAGTGTGCTGTGCCAGTGCCACTGCCAGTCCTCAACACTCCGCCCCTCTGTCTAATCCCCTCTTCTTCCATCTCCTTCTTCTCTCCCCTCCTTTCCCCTCCAATCACGAGTGCTGCACATACTATTTGTACTGCTTTCGTATTGAATCGCACACACATTGCATGCATGCCGTGCGATGCAATCTAGCCCATAACATATACGATTCTCGGAGCGTGTATGGGCACCTTTAGTGCCTGCAACATTTTGCGGACACAGCACTGAGATGGTGTATGCATACATGTACATGCACCCGAGATCCTCCATAGGATCGCATGTTGCATACACTACCACAATTGGGCTGCAGTTTGTTCCAATGGCAATGTGAAAGGGCGCAAATGTATGGTTTGCAGGAGGGCGCCGGACACCCTAGCACCGGCCCTGGTTAGATTGCTTGCTCATTCTGTGTACCTGCTTGTATTGACTATAATTCCATTACCTGTCTTATTCCCCTAGACCTTTGTTTGTCTAGCTGTCCCATTACCTGCCTGTGCCCTTTGATCTAGGCTTGTCTGCTACTGCTACCTTGCATGTGACACTGATCTCAGACTGCCTGGCTACATTATTGCCTCCTGCATTTAGTTACACTCCCACACAGTCACCTCCAGGGACCACAACCTGCCCATTTCAACTTGCAGGAGTTATTGGAAAAGATTGGGGGGAGGTCTGCTAGATTCTGCACGACTCGGCCAGCACCAAGCTGGTCTGGCAGCATCCTCTCTTCCTAGAACACAGTGATCACTACTAGAAATAGCTATCACATCAGATGGTTAGATGTAATGCTATCAACATGCCAAGTTCTGGGGAAGTAGACCGTCAATAAAATCCTGCACATTTTTAGATCCAAAGAAATCATATGCCTTCACTTTCACCAGTTTTTGACAAATAAAATGTGGCCTAATGTGACAATATGGCAAGCAAACTTGAGATGAACCAGTAAAGACATCACATTCCTTAATGTTGACAACCCAGGTCCATGCCCATGACAAAGAAGTTGTCTAGGCAATGCCTCAGACCATTGTGTCTCCATCACAACCTGAAAGTGCCAATGCAATAAGGCCCATGGACACGAACTTGTCCACATACTGTAATAGTAACTGTCATGATGGCAACTGAAATTCCAACATGACTCTGGAAGCATCGGCAGGAGATGAATAGCTAATTTCCCATCAATTTTAGCCTCGCCCTGAAACAAGCTACATACAAAGTTAGGTCAGATGACTGGTAACCTACCCTGGAATGGATCACATCAAAGTTATAATTAGTCTAACCCTGTTCTAAGAGACTTGGGAGTTTATTCTGATCACACGCAACGTTGAGAAGTTTGCAGCATTGTGTGTGGACTTAATGGACACCAACCATTGAATGATGTGAAACGAGCATGCAAAACTAAGACATTCTCAGATGTCTTAGCATTGTGTGCGCCCAGTGCGAGGACAGGGTGGACAGCTGACATCCCACCGCCGGCAGCCACGTCACTGCTTCATTACCATGGGAACGCCCAGCGGTTTCATGGGAACACCCATGAAGCGCTGGGCGTTCCCTTTGGCGAGTCCATCCACTGCCACCCCATGCCCCCTGCGGATGCGCATTAGGCAAACACTGCTCCCCTGTGCGAATGCCTGGGGGAGTGAAGGGACCTGAATAAGGTCTAAGGTTTCTTTTTTCTTCCTTTGATTATTTTATATGCATTTTTCTTAGTTATAGAAACTGTAACTTCCATGAAAAATAATTTATCGACACAAAGTTATGTTGCATTTCATAAAGCTTTTTTCAACTTATTTCACTGTTCATGTACACCTATCATTTTCCAAGTTTTAATGATACCTTGGGCTGCTGAATTCGTTATAGAGGTGATTGCTGTGCACAGATGAAGTCGGACACACTGATTAGATAAACATTTTATAATCACATTAAATGAAATGACATACAGCAAGTTTTATATCAAATAACAATAAAAGAATGTATAATAAAAAAGCGTCACGTCTTATTAGTATATAGCAAGCGGTCTTGAAAAGGTTTCCAGTTTATGGTTACGAAACGCGTTGACGACTTTCGCTGTGACGTCACGCTCGGAATCTCCACCTGCACTTTACTCTGTGGTATCCCCTCACTACTTGCTAACAAGCCGTCTCGGTTACAAACAACTACAACTAGGAATCCTGCAGACCGGCTCTCCACAAAGCGGTCTGTCTTTTAAACACATCGCTCCTGCGGCACCCGCCGCTTCAAACCAGCAGTCTATTGGGAAAACCTGACTGACGCCAAACAGATCTCCGTGACTCTCTCACTAGATGGGTGCCTTACCATATTGCTTCACCAACGGTAACCCGCTACCACGCTGTTGAGAAAGCGGGTCCAGCCAGCATCACCTCTATCTACACCAAGTGGCATTAAACACAAACGTGCCACAAGTGGGGACTGAAAGCTGCTAATTACCGGGTGAGATATCACACTGCATAACTTACTAACTGCTTCATCTGCATAGTAACCCTCTTCTAATGTCTGCTTGAACTTTATCTTGCGTGTCTGCATACATGCTAAATTTCAGCAGGAGAGTGACTCAAAACCATTAACCCCTTTATCCCCTGGCGACTGTTGCTGCTGCTTATATTTCTCAAACTGCTATACAAATCTGCATACTTACGGTACCAATCTAGCAGAGAAACAATCTGAACTTTCGATGTGTAAAAATTATTGTGATTTCTAACTATCATTGCTATTGAGTCGTGACGCTTTTTTATCCTACATTCTTTTATTGTTATTTGATATAAAACTTGCTGTATGTCATTTCATTTAATGTGATTATAAAATGTTTATCTAATCAGTGTGTCCGACTTCATCTGTGCACAGCAATCACCTCTAATATAGGAGGCTGACTAAGCCTTGGCTGGCTATAGAAATCTGGCTTTAGAAATTTTGTCAGAATTCAAAGTAGGAAGATTCTAAGTAGGAATATACAACCGCACACTGTCGCCTAGACTTAGCCTGGACTTAAACTGGACAGAAACTGAAGGAAACTACAATCAACATAAGTGCAACTCTTAACTGCTAAAACTTTGAATATTACTCTTTCTGCTTGCATATGCACTGTCTGTTTTGAAAATGCACACCTCTCCTGCTCTTCCATTAAAAATAGGTGTCCCCCAACATTTTATTCTTGGCCCTCTTCTTCTCTATCTCTACATGTCCTCTCTGGGTGAGCTTATTTGCTCACTTAACTTCCACAATCACCTCTATGCTGATAATACTAAAATCTACCGATCCTTTCCTGATCTCTCTCCCTCTATCCTCACTCATATCTCCAACTGTCTCTCTGCTGTCTACTCCTGGATGGCCCAGCGCTTTTTTAGACTTAAAATATTAAAAGACTAAGCTGACCTCTTCCCACCCTCCTGCATAAAACCTGACAATCTCTCAACGTAACCTGTTTAAGCTCACTTCTTCGCCTTCTGTGTCACCAGAGTCTGTCTAACCCTCCCCTTTTAGAATGTAAGCTCTCACGAGCAGGGCCCTCTCTCCTTATGTGCCTTTAGAATATATAAACCTCTGCCACCCTGATAATTGCTTCAGTGTCCTGTCCCCTGGTGCAACTATCCATATTAACCATGTACTTGTCCAAAACTGTCTTGTACTGTAATTTGTTATGTGTTTTTGATTATAACTATGCTCTGTAAAGCGCTTCGGAATCTGTGTGCGCTATATAAGAAACTGTTAATAAATAATAAATAAATAAATAATACGGATTCAGCAGCGCAATGTATCATTAAAACTTGTTTTTTTTCTCTGTCTTTTGTGAGTAACGGCAACTCACGATACATTGCTGCAGCAAATCTTTATTCACCCATTAAATAGTAAATTAAGTTTTATTTACATTTCTAAAGTGATTAGCGCCAGGTTATAGTTTGTGCAGTCCATTCGGCTCCGGTTTAAGTGTCCTCCACACTATCCAATTTCACCTATCAATTTCCACCCTGCCAGAGATTAACATAAATGATTTTTCCAGTGTTTAGAAAATCTTTAAAAAAAGCAAAAAAAAACCTTATTGCTAAATACATATTAAATTAGATTGACTAAACAGTGACTTTTGGAAGCTACTGGATTCTCAGTGAGTTTGGCCCAAAATGTTATGTGGTAATCAAATTAAATGAAACACAAGGTTGGTTTTGCAGTTAAAATCACTGCTTTCTTATATTTCTTTATATTTGAGAAGCTTAGTATATACTGATTCAGTAATTGCTGGCATGAATGTTGGTTACTTAACCGGTACTGGAAAATGCCACAGCTCCTGGCTGATTTAGCCATTGGCAGATCTCATTGCATGTAATCCATACTGAAATCTACCAAAATAATGACCTCCCTCTTTTAAATATCACAGTCATTTTCTGTAATAATAATCTATCCAATTCATCATCTTGTCCTGGAAGTCTATAAATTGCTCCTATTTGAAATATCTTTTTTTTTTTAGAGTTACACAAATCCTATCTTTGGTGACCTGTAGTAAAGTTACTTTTATCTCATTCTTTTACAAATAAAGAATCATTTTTTTCCTACTCTGTCTTTTCTGCATTTCACAGTAATGGTTATCATTATACCATGACTCAGTAATAGCTAATCATTTATAAACTGGAAGTATCTGTACATACAGTGAGGAATTTATTAAGAAGTGATTTATGACATCCCCATTTTTATTTAATGTACTGAATACAAGTTATTGGATTTATTCAGTTTTAAAAAAATCTCACCAAACCCATTGAAAAATTACCATAAAAAATAAAAGGAGAGGAGCCTCTGGCAAATGAGATTGCTTAAAAGGCAGGTACTGTAGCCTTAACTATGTGTCCATACAGAATCTAATAAAAATATGGCAATAATTATTATTTAATAAAAAAGTATATATATATATATATATATATATATATATATATATATATATACTGTATATATTCATATTGTGAAATATTTTTTATATAAGGTTTTATTGGGGAACAAAGGACAAAATGAATCTATTAAGAAGACAATTTAATATTTAACAAATATTAAGAAGGAATTATTTAAAATGAAAGAACAGAGGCAATATATTAACTTAAACAGAACACCAAATTTAATTGAGGTTTTCCAGTATATATATATATATATATATATATATATATATATATATATATAGAAAGTGGTTTCTCCAAGGTAGAGACACAGGCACTCGCCACTTTACCCAAAAATCACTCGAATTTTTGGTAAAAATAAATAAAGTTTATTACTCAAAAGAGCCAGCAAGACAAAGTGGTAAGACACATCACCAAACTCCGACGTTTCGGTCCGTCGACGGATGTGTCTTACCACTTTGTCTTGCTGGCTCTTTTGAGTAATAAACTTTATTTATTTTTACCAAAAATTCGAGTGATTTTTGGGTAAAGTGGCGAGTGCCTGTGTCTCTACCTTGGAGAAACCACTTTCTATTAATCGGAGTTCGGAGTAATCTCTGCACCCCATCACAGGACACCCCACCGCTGACATATCTCTTCTACAGTGAGAGTGCGGTCTTCAACCTGACATTATATATATATATATATATATATATATATATATATATATATATATAGTGCCAAAACAGACGTTATAATGCAACCCTGTGGTAACAGGCAGGGAATGGGATCATTTGGTCTACAGCAAGTTGGTCGACAGTCATTAGGTCGACACCATTAGGTCGGTATGCGGATTGGTCGACATGGTTCTAGGTCGACATGGCTTTAGATCGACAGGCCATTAGGTCGACGTGGTCTAGGTCAACAGTCAAAAGGTCGACATGGGGTTTTTCACAGTTATTTTACCTGAATGTCAACGCCGTTGACATGGACACTGGTTAAAGGGCACCTATCCCCATGTCGACCTAAAGATTGTCGACCAAATGACCATATCCCCAGGCAGGAAATAGTGAGATGATCAATGTTGTTTCCTGAATAAAATAAAACTAGTGAAAACCAGATTATAGTGCTGCTACAGCTCTTCTTGATTGGCCTCTCGATAAAAAGAAGCAAAACTGTCAAGGTGGCCACTGGAGTAAGGGAGTGAAAACATCCCTACTGACAACCCCTGCCCCTTCCAGAACCACAACGCATCATTGTAGCTTAAAGTTAGTGCACTGTGTCATTCCTAGAGGCCAGCTTTGCATATGTGCAAGATCACCCATGTGCATGCAGACCCCAAGGAGTCACTAAATATCCTGCAAAGATTAAGCACAAAAATGATAAGCCAAAATAGTGCTCTAATTTTGCTTGTTACAGCTCAGCCATGATACTCGACCCCGATATTTACTGATCAAGGCTGCACTAGGACCAGTTGTCTCCTGCCTTGCCTGGGCCGCATGCCGTCCTGGAGTTCTCTCTGGTATGCCTCCCACTGGCTCTGTGTCCTGGGTGCCACAAAATTGGAAAAGTTCATATGGTCGATGGGACAGAAAATGGCATAAACACTTTCGATTGACTTAACCTTCAATCAGCAACCAGCAGCCCATATGAAAGATCTTACTGGAAGGTTGGCTGGTTACCAGTGTAATTTTGCTCCGCCTGCAGTGTGTGTCTCACGACTGCACTCCACAGTGTTATAACTCTGTAAGTATATTTCAGTACAGTAGTCTCTGTCCAATTAACTAGTACACTGGTTCCATTCTGGTCTCCAGCGCCACCAGACCCAGTCCAGTTAACACATATAACAGTTTTATTCTGCTTTCCAACATTACCTGTTCCACTCTGGACAGCAAGTCTACGGGTCCCAATCCAGTCATAAACATCACAGGTATCAGTTCGGTCAGCAAGCTCATCAATCCCAGTTTGGTCAGCAAGCCCACCAGTTCTAGTCCGGATAAATACAAATCTTTATTATAGACATGTATTGTTTTTGTATATTCTGTGGTGGTACCTAAATACTTAATCTAATAAAAATGATGTACTGTTTTGCTTTGTAAATGTTGGGGATATAAATAATGGAAAATTTATTACCAGGAGTACCTAGTTGACAAAAAGGTTGAGAACAACTAGTTTAAATAACCCATGAAGTAAACTGTTCTCATAGTGTGGTATTCAATCCCCGGTCCCGACTGTCGATACGTCGCAACAGTAGGGACTCTGGCCCTTTTGTTCCGGTCGGATTCAATGTCCCTGCTGCCAATCGGCGACAATCCACTTCCATTTTCACCCAAAATGGGCCCGACTGCTTTTAGTCGGGTCCGTTCTGTCGATCTGCCTCTTTAATACTGTTGGGAACAACAGCATTGAATAGGCGCCTGCCACTATTTACCCCGTCGGAAATAGCGGCGGGGATTGAATACCCCCCATATTATCAGAATACAAAGAGTATCTTAAGAAACAGTTATCCCCTGTGCTCCACACAGGAAAGTGCCGCTTGACAAAGATACAGAAAGAAAATGTATCCAGCACTCCTTCACTAAATATCTATAAAACCAATGTTCATGTGCAATTTTCAAAACCAACATTTTGTATTCCAATTGCATACTGAGTGAAAAATAACTGCATAATAATCAGATAATATGTATTATCTGATAATTATGCAGTTATTTTTCACTCAGTGTGCAATTGGGATACAAAATGTTGTTTTTGTAACCAGAATTACCCCTCCCTTTTGGCACCTGAGTGACATCACCTCTGATTGAGCAGCTTACCAACAAAAGTGTTGTGCATTTTTCAAACCCAGCCTGTAACATGGCAGATAGGAGCTGATTGGCTGGCTGTTTATTATTCTCCATTTTATCACTTTTGAAGCTTGATATATCTGGCCCCTATTGAGAAAGGCACAATAACTCACATAAGGGTTGGTCCTGATAACTCTAGCATAATATCACCATCTTTCTGGAAACTTGGGGCCCGATGCAGGTTGGTTTGGTTAGCCACGAACGTTGTAGCTTATCGAGCGCCTGAGAAGTTTCCCCCCTTCCAAACGCTTACCCTACTGCCGCCGATTCCCCTTGGTAACAGGCCTTTGCATGCCTCTGTGCAGGAGAAATCATTTGATGGTTGCTGAAGAGTTGAACAACATTGGTGTATTCTGGAGGAACAGCTGTCAGGGGATATGGTCATTAGGTCTACACCAACTAGGTCGACAAGCATTGGGTCGACATCACTAGGTGGACAGACAGCAAGATCAACATAGGTTTAGGTCAAGATTGACATGGGTTTAGGTCGACATGGGTCTATGTCAACAGGTCATTAGGTCGACATGGGCTAGGTCGACAGTCAAAAGGTCAACACAGGGTTTTTCACTGTTTTTTGAGCCGACATGTGCCGACAGGGGGTATTTCATGCCCTACCATCCACTAGGGCATGGTGGGAGAATAAAATAGTGTGCCTAGTAACAGATTGTGCTCATTTCCATGCCTG
This sequence comes from Crinia signifera, assembly GCF_055691185.1. Taxonomy (NCBI): domain Eukaryota; kingdom Metazoa; phylum Chordata; class Amphibia; order Anura; family Myobatrachidae; genus Crinia; species Crinia signifera. Next base: position 137,970,815 of record NC_139219.1, read on the forward strand.
GAGGCAGCCCGGGTCCCGGAACCATCTTGCGGTTGGCATGCTGGACTGCCCAAGGTCAGAGACTTTTCTCTCTCGACCCAAGGATAAATTGGGGGGCAGGGTAATATTCCCTATTGATTTCTCCACAGGCTCTGATGGGATGGTTCAAAAAGCCAAGTCCATCTGGCCAGTGGTGGCCACAGACTCAACCCTCACCATGTTCAAGAATAAAACCATTATGCCTGGATACAGAAGGGGGAAAAACATAAAACAGTGGGTGGTACATAATGACATTACTGCATTTAAAGATACCCCTACCCCACATTTCCTAAGTAGGAAACCTGGCAACTTCAAGTGTTTGGGATGCATGACTTGCAATGCCTTGGAATCTGGTGATGTATTTACACATCACAGATCCGGTAAAAAATATCTTATCAAATTTCCCCTCACATGCACTAGTAATCATGTTGTGTACTATATAAAATGCCCATGTGGTTTACTATATGTGGGTAAAACCATAAGAACTTTTAAGGAGCGAATAGCACTACACCGCTCCAATATACGCAAAGCTCTGGAGGGGAAAAGGAATGAGCAACCTGTTGCGAGCCTCTGCATTCAGATGAACCATTCAATTGCATCCTTACGCTACAAGATGATTGATTGGGTCCCACCATCGATTCGAGGTGTTGACCGCAAAAAAAAACTACTACTGTTGGATAGACAGGCTACAGACTGTATCCCCTTTGGGAATGAATGAAAAGCAAAGCCTGCACTGTTTTCTGTAAAATGCCTTGTCTAAATATTGTTTATTTGAAATCTGCCACACATGTTGTATGTATGTTCTAATGATACATCGAGATATAGTGTCATTATATTACTCAAGTATTTTTTCCACCTGCAGTAGCCACTTATATGCATATGCCTTCCTTAATGTGTTCTTTTTCCTGTTTAACATGTATTTTGATTCTTGTACGTTCTCTGTTTACAGTTGCTATGGTGAATGTAAATTTCTTCTATCTCCTGACACGCCCCCAGGGGTGTCGGACGAGACGCCGGCGCTATGCGCATACCAGTGACGTCATTGCGACCTCCAAGCGGGTGCAGCGTGCAGGAGAGCTTCTTGGGGCGTTTGGGTAAGCTATATAAATGTCATTTGTGTAAATCTTTTTTCATGTCCTGACGAAAGAGGCAATAAAGCGCCTCAGAAACGTTGACCGCACATTGGTGTCGTATCTACTTATTTCAACAAGTCTCTTTGAGTGCCAGCCGTAGCTCCGTTTGGAGCAAGTGGAGTATATTCATTATTTGGCAAGGCTACCAGGAGCAGCTGCATTTTGTTTGTGTGAGTGCCGGACGTCTACCACACTGTATATAAACCATATACCCAGAGATAGACTATATCAGGCAGCATAATTGACCATCATATGGCCAAATAGGGGGTGGATTGAAGAATAACAATGATTTCAGGAAAATGGGACACACATATATTCACCCACCCAAAAAGAAGGGAAAAAAAGCTAAAACATGCTTATTGACTGCTGTCTTTTTTTTAGACTGCATTGGGAAGAAGGCAAGAGTTAGGCTGCAGGAAGGGATGGTTAGGAGGGAGCAGGGAGAAGGTAAGTACCGCTGTCAGAATTCTCTCCATCGGGATGCTGCTGCTGGTCATCTGACCGCCAGCATCATTCCCATCAGTCATCTGTATGTATTCCCCTCAATCTATGTTACCCATTGTCAGTAGAACCATTTACATATATATCTCTTCAACTTTGCCATAGAAGAATGGGCATTGAGAGTGGACCCAATAGATATACTGTACAATATGAAGATTGTGTCCAAGAGAACACTAAATGTAATGAAGTAAAATGATATGCTCAGTGATGGAAAACAAGAATATAAGACACAGATCTAATCTGCACATAGAGATACATGCATTTAGTGACAGTAAAACTATTGTGTGAGTGTGGAGCAGATGTGGTTATGCACTCAATTGAAACTACATTGATTTTATGCCACGTATAGCATTGTTTTCTCAGATGCATTCACCCTCTCTAATTTTCCTTTTTAAAATAGTTACAATTCTATTCAGTACCCTGTTGTTAAAAATATAACATATTAGTCACCAATCCTTAATTTGTAACACTGATTAAATTAGGAAAAAGAAGTATAATAATTGAAAGCAGATGGCCTATCATATTTCAATTTACATAATCACACTTCCATATTTTAATATTTAGCATTTATCTTTTAATGAAGGTACTGTATATTATTTATATTTGTCTTACATATTCATCAATTGTGTAAATTTATCTTCAAAAATAGGTATCTCTTATTTAAGGATAGTCTTGTACTTTTGTGTACACCTGCATAAGCGCATTGCAATAATGAGGTTTATTTACTAATGGCCTAATTCATTTTTGAATGCAATTGCTATTTTCTAGGCTACGGAGCTGCTAATGAAGAAACTCTCACCGCAGCCACTGGAAACTCATCCACAATTGGCTACACATATACAAACTCTATGCAACCACGAGAAATGTCGAGTTTAACTGTTGGTCTATAGCTATGCAGACTGATCACAGCACGCACCATGGTTTTGCATGTACCATGAATCGCACCCGCGCAATTCACGGTACCACCGCACCCCCTCCCGTGATTCGCCGCGCCCCTCTCCTGCAATTTGCACCCCCCGCGATTCTAGCCCCCCTCCCGCGATTCGCGCCCCCCCCTTGGAATTTGTGGACCCGCCCCCGTGATTTACCGCACCACCTGCACCCCCTCCTGTGATTCACGGAACCCCACAGCACCTCTGGCGCCCCGTCCCGCGATTCGCGCCCCCCGTGACATACCCCCGCGATTCACACCCCTCCCACAATTCACGGCACCCCCCGCACCCCTCCTCCCGCCCTCCTGTGATTCGCTCCCCCCCCACGACCCCCCTCCTGCGATTCATGACCCCCCGAGCCCACCTCCCTTCATTCACGGCACCCCGTGCGCTCCTTCCACGATTCACGGACCCCCACAACCCCCCTCCCGCAATTCACTAAGCCCCACAACCCCCCTCCCGCAATTTGCGGACCCCCCTTCCAGCGATTCAAGGCCCCCCACTGCCAGTAGTGTCCCCACGGTCCTCTGGATGCGGACGACCTGTGGGCATGTGTTCTTAGAATGTCCGCCGTGCGTGGCGTTCGGTCATTTCCGAAAGAAGTCGGAATGGACCGCACCAAGCAGAATAAGGCCCTTAGTGCATCTGGCCCAGTGTGTCTTGGGAGGCTGCCAGCATCTTGGTCCTGCAGCGTGTATTCTGTTGGCATTACTTTGGGGTAAATTTTAAGGTTCTTAGGGCGAGATGTACTAAGCCATGAAAAGTGATTAAATGGAGTGTGATAAACCACCAACCAATCAGCTCCTACCTCTCATTTTTTAAACACAGTCTTTGACATGGCAGGTAGGAGATGATTGGCTGATGGTTTATCACTCTCCATTTTATCACTTTTAAAGCTTAGTACATCTGGCCCTTTAAGTGAAAAGTAGAGATGTTGCCCATTGCAACCAATCAGTTTCTAGCTAACATTTCTCTTTCGCATTCTAGAAAATGATAGACAGAATCTGATTGGTTGCTATGGGCAACATCCCCACTTGTCACTTTTAGAACCTTTAGTAAATTGAGCCCTCTGTTTTGGTACGTTGTTTTCACATCTGTTTCGGAGTTCCTTGTGCCTGCCATCCTGCCCCCAGGAAGGTCCCGAATGGCTTAGGTGGGGTTGGATGGCCGTAGAAAAATACACACACACACAGGGATATGTGTATATATAGATAATAGCTTGGTGTATTTATAATTTTTTTTCCTCACCTAGTATAAACCTGGCACACAGAGGCAGATTAACATAGCAGGTCTCCGAAAACATTGTACCCGACATATTCCAGCAACAAATCACTACTGTGCATAGTGGCAGCCATTTTTCCAGTGATTTTGTGGCACAGCTGATGTGCTCATTTGGAAATCCAGAAAGGAATGTTTTTAAACATGGGTTCTGTGTGGGTCACCTGGAACTATGGGCCTGTGTCTACCGCTCACACTACAATGAACGAAAAATATTTGAATACAGGATACTGACTGCGCCCAAGGAACTGCAGTGCATTATGGTGCATGGCATATTTTGTAAGGGGAATTATGGTATGTGGCATAATGTGTTATGGGCATTATAGTGTGCTGCATATTGTGTAAGGGGCATCATGATGTGTGGCATAATGTATCATTTGCATTACTGTGTGTGGTATAATGTGTAATGGGGATTACGGTGTAATTGTTACTTTTATGTGGCCATGCCCCTTCCCCACGAAGCCACGCTCCTACATTATTGCGCACACCTACGGCACAAACGCTCCCTGTTTTTAAGCTCATGGCACCAAAATGGCTAGTTACAGCTGTGTAAGGTGAATAATATTGTGCTACTGTGTGGTTTAATTTGAAGTAGGAGTACTATTGTGTGGCCATTCCCCTTCCTTGTGAGATCACACCTTTTTCTTTCTCTGTGCGCTGTCCCTTTGTAAAGCTTGGGTGGGCGCAAATTTATAGTTTGCAGGAGCGCGCCGAACCCCCTAGCACCTGCCCTGCTTCTCCCCGTATTGCCCTCAGACCACTCTCAGAGTTTTTTCCTTAAATGGTTCCCACTATAGTGGATTGCTACTACTTTTTGATATTGTTTATACAGTAGATGGAGGTACAGTGCCAGTGATCACAGCTCACACTACAACCATTATAGAAACACCAATGCTGGCATGCCTTGCTGATCTTGAGAGGTGTCTGAGTTACTATGCAAATGCATCTGGTTTTTTGGAGCATTGTATGCCTATGTTTTTAATGCAAAATATATCCAATTCAGCATCATCCCCTTTATTTGGCGCATAGCTACCTGGACATTTCAAGCATGTGTGGAATTACCTGTATTTTAAATTCATTTACTTACATTTACACATTTAATGTACTTCTATAATGGCTCTCAATCTCTTGGAATCCAATATATTTTCATTGTTTTTTGTGTGGAATTTGCCCATATAATTACTCTTTTATTTTTTTATTCAGTACTTTGCTAAATCATTCTGTTCTCGCCATTACCTGTAATGAGATTCAATTACACCAGGTAGTACTGTAGGTTGCTTGCTATTTTGATCAGTATATTGATTGACTACAAAAGAGAAAGTCATTTACAAAATACAGTCTGTTAATTAAACTATAATTCCAGATTTATGACGTTTGCAGGGCAATAGTGTCACATTAAAAAAAAAATGTGTTGCTAATCAATATCTGTCCAATACTTAAGTGTGTATGAAACAACGATTGGTTGAAAGTAATTCCTATAAATAAGGACTCCTAGTGTAAAGGTGCGCATACACGAGCCGATTTAGGATTGCGACGAATCGGGCTGTGAAATCAGCCCAAATCGGCTCAGTTTGATGTCCCCTCAGGTGCGATGCGTGGTTCAGTGCGCATCGGACCCGTGCACCCACCCTGGAACCTTCTTCCCGTGCAGCGGGGGGTGGACTGCGGGGTCTGGCCCACTGGTGAATATTTTGAAATGACTGGCCGGCCTGTTGTTTAGCCAATCAACGGCAGGCCAGTCATTTAAAAAGATTCAGCAGTCGCATCCTGCCGCCCGGCAAAATACAGCTTCAAGCTCCAGCCTCCCAGCCGCCACTTCTCGGACGGACCCTGCTGCCTGCCCCACGCCACCAGCAGCTGGCCGGACCCCGCTCCCCAACCCCCGCCACCGCAGCTGCTCCCCGGGAGAACTACATGCAATAAATCACATCTGAACAAGCAGGAATAATAATAATAAAAAAATATATATAGTAAATTGTTATCTATATATAAACATTAATACAAACAAACAAACAAACAAACAAAAAGTCCTCACTCCCTTCCTGTCACATAGGGGTTTATTTACTAAAGTTCTGTTAAAGATGGGATGTTGAAGATGGGATGTTGCTAAAGGTAACCAATCAGATTTTACTAATTGAACACCTTTTAGAAAATAAAATAATCTGATTGGTTGCCCATAGCAACATCTCATCTTCAACAGAACTCCCATTTTAGGAAAGGGATGTGACAGGAATGCACTGAGGGCTTATTTGTTTTTTTTTGTTTGTATTAATGTTTAAATGTAGATAACAAGTTAATATAACTGGTTTTTTTTATTCCTGCATGTGCCATTCACATTTATAGCAATACATTTCTGATGAGATGGGTTTAAGGTAATGGTTTGTTAGACTGCGAATGTTCTATAAGAATAGGAGCCCCAAAAATAATTCAATAATTATACTGTTTATTAATCCCTCTGAGGCACCTTAAAAAGAAATGCAAACTATGTGGGCCTGACGAGTCCGATGATTAAGATACAAATCTGATGGTTTGTGATCTGTACAAGGCATGTGCAATACAGTTATTGCCATATTGATCGCTGCAGCCCTTAACCATGAGCATCTTTAACGCGCAACCAGAACTGTTTTAGGTACTTACAGTATATGTTAGTTGGGCGCCCACTAAGCTATTTGCTTAGTTTTCCATGTATGCTCGCCACACTTCGGGCTCGCCACACATATAAGTACCCTGTTTTAAACACGGGCATGTCCCCCCATTTTGTAGTTGTATCGGGCCCAAGGTTTCTGTCATTAGACTCAAAATTCCTTTACCCAGATGTCCGAGTGCAATGGGCAGTTACCTTATGGGTTATAGGGTCAACAGTGTCTAGGTCTACAGTCAATAGTTTGACACAAGGTCAACATTGACAATATGTCGACATGCACATGGTCAACTTTGGCAAATGTTGACACAAGTAAAAGGGTTGGCTTGACTTTTTCTTGTTTTTTGGTGTTGGCACCTGAATATGTGGACTCCCAATTAGTGTAGCCCATACTAGGGATGAGAATCATTTAATGTTTTCTTCGGAAGCATCAGTGAAATGGTTCCAATGGTTGATGTTTAACCCGGCAAATATTATACTTATTTAATGTTTCTGAATATCCCTGCCACTTTTCTGTGTCCCCTTCCTCTCTCTTTCAGTAGTGAATACTGAGCACCTTTATCTAGCACCTTCTAGAAGATTCTAAATCTAGAATCTGTTTGATTGCCATGGGTAACACTTCTAAAACCCTCACCTTAGTAAATGTACACCTTCCATACTGCAACACCTCTGAACGGTACATGTTGCTACTTTTATACTATTAATGAAGTATAACAATTCCCATGCAAATAGTATTTTGCAATAAGTAAAACATTTTTCAGAATTCATGCCTTCACTCCAAAATCTTTAATATGCCCTTAAGCTAGACAGGTTTTGAGTTTCACCATAAATGGAGATTAAAACCATGGTGTCCCTTTGGGATACGGCCATTTAGCAGACCACACGTAGGTCTACAGTCATTAGGTTGACCACGTTGGGTCGACAGGGGGGGAGGTCGACAGGGTTGTAGGTCGACATGGGTCTAGGTCGACAGTCGTTAGGTCGACATGGGTTTTTCACTGTTTTATGAGCCGACATGTGCCGACAGGCGGTATTTCATGCCCGACCATCCACTAGGGCATGGTGGGAGAATAAAATAGTGTGCTGAGCGCAGCGAGGCACCGTGCCCGAAGCATCGCGAGCGAAGCGAGCGCAGCGAGGGGCTACGGGTCACCTCTAACTGTGTCCATGTCGACTGTGTCGACATTCGGGTAAAAAAACAGTGAAAAACCCATGTTGACCTAACGACTGTCGACCTAAACCCATGTCGACCTTGTCTTATGTCGACCTAAACCCATGTCGACCTTGACCCATGTCGACCTACAACCCTGTTGACCCAATGTGGTCGACCTAATGACTGTCGACCTAAGTGTGGTCTGTTAGATGATCCACACCCGTCCCTTTTGGGCTGTGTAGAATAGGGCTGGTGCAAGGACACAAAAAATGCCCCTCCTTACCCTAACAAAGCTGCCAGTTTTACAGTGAGATCTTGTTGGGCTTTTCCTGACCTCCCTGGTATGTAAGGCTAGGGTAAGTAGGTGTCCATACTCAGAGGTCTGCTTTGCCACCCAGTATAGTGGATTTTGGCTCCTATAACAAAAAGGTAAAAAAGCATGGTACTTGTGTACTTTCACGGCAGCAGTTACGCCGTCAGTGTAGCGTTCCTGTCAGAATAAGCGTAGTGTTCCCGCAGCCAGCGTAGTTAGCGTAGTCAGCCAGAAGTAGCGCAGTGTTCCCGCGGCCGTTTAAGCGTCCCTGCCTATGTTAACAGCGTAGGCTGCCGTAATGAAACTACACAAGTAACTACCGTACTGTTGCCGGGAACTGCATAATTTTTGTGCGTCACTTATATATAACTGGAAAATGACGTTCAGCATTTGTGTTAACTTTACATCAAAATCGCGGGAGGAGGGCGGGAGGGGGGATGTGGGGGTGCCGTGAATCGTGGGAGGGGTGTGTGAATCGCGGAGGGGGGGGTGTCGCGGGGGTCGCGAATCGCGGGAGGGGGCGCCGGAGGTGCTGTGGGGTTCCGTGAATCGCGGGAGGGGGTCCGCAAATCACAGGAGGGGGTGCGGGGGTGCCGTGAATCGCGGGAGGGGGTCCGCAAATTCCAGGGGGCGCGAATCGCGGGAGGGGGGCGCGGGGGGGGCTAGAATCATGGGGGGCACAAATCGCAGGAGGGGGGGTGCCGTGAAACGCGGGAGGGGAGGGGGTTTGCAAATTGCGGGAGGGGGCTGCAGCAAAGCACGGGATGGGGCACGGCGAATCGCAGGAGGGGGCGCGGTGGTGGCGTGAATCACAAATCATGGGAGGGGTGTCACGTGGGGCCGCAAATCGAGGGAGGGGGTCTGTGGGGGGGTGCCAAGAAAAGCAGGAGGAGGGGTGGCGTGAATCGCGGGAGGGGGCGCGGGTTTGCAAATCGCGGGAGGGGGCGCGGTGGTACCGTGTATCGTGGGGGTGACACGAATCGCGGGAGGGGGGTCGCGTGGGGCTGCAAATCGCGGGAGGGGGTCCACGGGGGGTGCCATAAATAGCGGGAGGTGGGGTCCACGAATCGCGGGAAGGGGCTTGGGTCCGCAAATCACGGGAGGGGGGGTGACGTGAATCGCTGGAGGGGGGGTTGTGGGGGTGCCGCGAATTGCAGGAGGGGGGTAGCGGGGGTCCCGCAAATTGTGGGAGGGGGGGTCGCGGGGGTCCCATGAATCGGGGGAGGGGGGGTCGCGGGGGTCCTGCGAATGGGGGGAGGGCGGGAGGGGGGTGTGCCGTGAATCGTGGGAGGGGTGTGTGAATCGCGGGGGATGTTTCATGGGGGGTCACGAATTCCGGGAGGGGGCTCCGGAGGTGCTGTGGGGTTCCGTGAATCGCGGAAGGGGGGCCGCAAATTGCAGGAGGGGGTGCGGGGGGTGCTGTGAATCGCGGGATGGGGTCCGCAAATTCCGGGGGGACGCAGGGGGGCTAGAATCGCAGGTGGGCGCAAATCGCAGGAGGGGGGGGGGTGCCGTGAATCACGGGAGGGGGCGAGGGTTTGCAAATTGCGGGGGGGGGGCACAGCGAAGCACGGGAGGGAGGCGCGGTGAATCGTGGGAGGGGGCTCGGTGGTGCCGTGAATGGCGGGGGTGCCACGAATCGCGGGAGGGGGGTCGCGTGGGGCCGCAAGTCGGGGGGGTGCCGTGAATAGCGGGAGGGGGGTCCACGAATTGCGGGAGGGGGCTTGGGTCCGCAAATCACGGGAGGGGGGGTGACGGAATCGCTGGAGGGGGGGTCGCGGGGGTGCCGCAAATTGCGGGAGGGGGGTAGCGGGGGTCCTGCGAATTGCAGGAGGGGGGGTCCTGCGAATCGGGGGAGGGGGGGTCGCGGGGGTCCTGCGAATGGGGGAGGGCGGGAGGGGGGTGCCGTGAATCGCGGGAGGGGGGTCGCGGGGGTCCTGCGAATGGGGGAGGGCGGGAGGGGGGTGCGGGGGTGCAGTGAATCGTGGAAGGGGGGGTCGCGGGGGTCCTGCAAATGGGGGGAGGGCGGGATGGGGGTGTGGGGTGTGCCGTGAATCGTTGGTGGGGTGTGTGAATCACGGGGTTTTGTTTCATGGGGGGTCGCGAATCGCGGGAAGGGGCGCCGGAGGTGCTGTGGGGTTCCGTGAGTCGCGGGAGGGGGTCCGCAAATTGCTGGAGTGGGGTGCGGGGGGGGGGGCCCGCAAATTCCGGGGGGCGCGGGGGGGCTAGAATCGCGGGTGGGCACAAATCGCAGGAGGGGGGTTGCCGTGAATCACGGGAGAGGGCGGGAGTTTGCAAATTGCGGGAGGGGGCCGCAGCGAAGCACGGGAGGGAGGCACGGGAGGGGGCTCGGTGGTGCCGTGAATGGCGGGGATGCCACGAATCCCGGGAAGGGGGGTCGTGTGGGGCCGCAAGTCGAGGGAAGGGGTCCGCGTGAATCACTGGAGGGGGGGTCACGGGGGTCCTACGAATCACGGGAGGGGGGGTCGCGGGGGCCCCGCGAATGGGGGAGGGGGGTCGCGGGGGGCAGCGAATCGCGGGGGGCGCGGGGGTCCCGCGAATAGCGGGAGGGGGGTCGTGGGTGTCCGGGAGAGTTTGCTGGCAGAGGGGAGGGGGGTGCGGGAGTGCTGGGGGATGGTGGCTGTGGAGTAATGGTGGATGGTGGGCATGTACTGTAGGCCTGGCTGGTGGGAGTTGATGTCAAGGGGGTGGGATGTGTAGAACGTTATACACATAGAACACTTTTCCCTGGGGGGCGGGTTTGTGTATCCTGCTGGGCGGGAACGTTAGCTACACAGGGGATGAGTGACAGATCTGGCTAAATATATAAGAGATTATTACTACACTCTATACCACATATGCTACGCAAAACAGCACTACACTATATGCCCCTATACTCCACATTTCATCACTACACTATATACCCCCTATGCTACACACTACATCACTATACTATGGACCTTATTCAGGTCCATTTGCAAGTGCCGCTTCTTCGCATGGGGACTGATTTTTTTATTATTGCACATCTGCATGCTCTTGTTGCGTGCAGCCACGGCGATCAGATTGTTCGCGGGGTGCACACAAGCAACCTTGCAGTGGGCGGAGAGGGACGTGGGACGGCGGGCTGCCCCATCACCATATGGGAACACCCAGCGTTTCATATGTCTAAAAGAGACACTGCTACGGGCATTGTACACCCTTCTTTCTCAGCATGCTCCTTCTACACGCATTGGGGATTATTCTAATTCACTCGCAAAGGCACAATCACTCTCTAATGCACAAAACCATATGCACTGCAGGTGAGGCTTATGTAACATGTGCAGAGAGAGTTAGATTTGGGTGTTTTGTTGTTTCTGTGCAGGGTAAATACTGGCTGCTTTATTTTTACACTGCAATACAGATCTCACTTTGAAGTACAAACCCCACCCAAATATAACTCTCTCTACATATATTACATCTGCCCCACCTGCAGTGCATATGGTTTTGTCCATTAAATAGTGATTGTGCCTTTGCGAGTTAACTAGAATAACCCTCATTGTCTCTTTGTAACATGTGGGAGAGCGCAATTTATAGTGCGCAGAGGGTGACGAACACTCTAGCACCAGCCCTGCTTCTGCCTGCCTGTGGTAGTGTGAGCTGAGAGACATTTTATATTGCACTAGGCAGTGCTAGACACAGGGCCGCCGACAGGGGGGGTACTTTTTACCAAGGCCCGGGTCTGCTGGAAGGGCCCGGTCCCCCTTTCCGCTTTCCAGTGAGTCAGGCAGTGGTGAGAGGGATGACAGGCTGCAGCCGCAGTACAGACTGTCTCCACAGCGCTGCACACACTGCTCAGTGCAGTGTGCTGAGCTGGAGAGAGCCCAATGCAGCAGCAGTCTGTCACCTCTCTCCCTATTTATTTTTCTATGGGGACGTGGCCATGCCCCCTCCCAGAGGCCACACCCCAGCCAGTAACCATGCCCTCTCTGTTTCCCCAGAGTCCGGCGGACCTGTCAGCTCCACTGACTAGACACACCCAATAAGCAGTACCTGCCCTCCTAAATGTAAAGTCTAGATCCACCCCTAGATTTAACCCAAAATGTGAACAAGCAGTAGTGCAGCTCTGTCCGACACCACAGACCTGGATGATAGAGAAGCACAATTTAATTAATTTAACAGTGTCTTCTGAATATCTAAATTATGGTGCGTACACACGGGTGCAATTTCAGCACATATCGCTGGGAATATGGTCGCTGAGCGACCATATTGCCAGTGATTTGTGTGTGCTGTCGGCGATGAATCGAAGGGTGCACGCTCCCGTGTGCAGCCCCTGATGGTCGCTGGTCGCAGGAGCGATCAGCTATTTCCCTGCCTCTTCCCCCGGCAGAGTCTCCTGATTATCAGCGACCATCTCTGGTCGCTGATGAACAGGAGAGACACTCAGCAATATATTGCTAGCAATATATCTCCCCCGTGTGTACGGGGCTTAAGAAACTTTAAGGAACTATGCGAAAAACATGCTAATACCCTAGGCTGCCGTGACTCACGAAAGTTTAGGAACAATTATATTAGGGCAGATGTATTAACAGGGACAAGGGTAGGTGGGCACTGTGTGGGAGTGTCTTTCAAGGGGTGCTGGAATGAGCAAAGGCAGCTACACTAACGGGTTAGTTAAGCCCGATGGAAACAAGAAAAACAGGGGGTCAGAACGGAGTTCTGTGGCAGCACTTGATTGGGACAGTGTCGGCAGATGTATTAAGGCTTAATACATCGGCAGATGTATTAAGCCTGGTGATAAAGCAGGGTTGCCGACTTTATAATTCTCCTCTCCGGGAGAAGCCCGGAGAGGAGAGTTCAGCAGCCGCTCAGGGGGCGGGGCTTAAGTGTGACGTCGCTAAGCCCTGCCCCCATGATGACAAACTGACAAATTCACGGATCTCCATGGAGGGGGCGGGGCTAAAATGACGTGATTGTGTCATTTAAGCTCAGCCCCCTCCTCTGAGACCCGAGGATTGCAACATTTTAATGCCGCAATCCGGGGCGTAGGGGGGGTCCCCCCTGGATCCGGGTGGGTTTCCCACCCTTCCGGGGGGGGGGGGGGAGGGGGTCCCGATTTTCGGGAGACTCCCGGCCATTCTGGGAGAGTCGGCAACCCTGTGATAAAGTGGCTCATCGTTATGGGCTGATTGGCTGGTGATAAAGTAACAGCCACATTATCAATGCAAGAGGCTTAATACATCCGCCCAAATGTATCAAAAGTTTTTTAATTACTTTCTCAACTGTTTTTATAAAACTATCTTTTCCAGCAAACCCAAATAATGTTAAAATTACATTATATATGTAAAATAACATGTGTAACAATGTTATATTCTTGAACACTTTATGCAACATGTGCCTGCCTGCCAGTGCTTTACATTGATTAATACGCACAGGACCAGAATGACAATAACAATATCCACAGCTTACTAAACTGCCATTTCATAACAAATGTAACATACAGTATAATTATTGATGCCAATGTGTCAGGCTACAAGCTTTTCATTCTTTATTGATGCGCACAATGCAAAACACATGGGCAGCATTATGTAAAAGCAGGAAGCACATAAATCACTCATCTCCATAGACTTAAATTAATTGTTGTTTTTGTTTTGGTCGTTTGTTTCCAGCTAGAAATAAAAGAAAGGAAAGAGAAAAAAAAACAACCTTGAATTTAAATCATTAGTGAAAGAGACAGAGCCGCTGTGTTGTGCAAGTCAGATCACTTGCACAAACCGGTTTTGCACACTTCCCTCTCTGTCTTTCCCTTGAGATAGCAGCAGCAGCAGAGAGGCTGCTGAGGACAATCCAGGCCTGACGTGTCCCACGTGTTGTCAACATCTATTTAAATAGCAGACGAGGGAGGAGGGGAACCCGTCCTACTGGATTGCACGTCCACAGCTCTGGGCTCATGCTTTGCCATGTGTGTACCAGTGACGTCACATGGGCTGCTCTGGGCATGATGAAGCAACAGCCTAGTAGTGTGCACACACACACACACACATATCAGCACACAGGGTTAAATGCACGCAGTGAATAGCTGAGCAGTCAGGCAGATGTGGGATGAGGGGGAGGAAATAGCAGGTCAATAATGCTCTTTGAGCTG